>NW_027441474.1:357021-714042 GCF_964195595.1 Calonectris borealis | reverse complement strand
TACCATACAATACATAAAATACAGGACATAAAAGACTGCATATGAAACACAATACAAAATACAATACATGCAATGCAAAGCAGAGAATGCAATAGAAAATACAATACATAAAATACAATACAAAATGCAATACAAAATCCCAAATACAATTCAAAATACAATACAAAAAACAATACAATAGAAAGAATACAATATATACAATACAAACAATGCGATATATACAATACGATACATACAAGACGATAAATAACGCACCAGACAATACATACAATACACAATACAATACCAACTACAGTACGATACAAAACAAGCTACAAAACAAGTATAATACAATCCATCCAATACAATACGTATCATACAAAATTGAATGCAAAATACAATGTAAAATACAATCCATCCAATAAATACATAAAATACAATGCAAACAATACAAAATACAAAATACAAGTCAAAATACAAAATACAATACAATGCGATACATACAATACAATACATACAATTTCGTAAGTACCATCACCTACAACACGATATAAAAGGACAATAAATAGCAGACAACGGAATAACAAATACAATAAAAAAAATAATGCAATACATACCACACCATACATATCATACCATACAATACAAAATGCAATACAGTGCAAAATACAAAAGAAAAATACAATATGATACACACAATACAATACAAAATACAGTACCTTGCAAAATACATTACAATACTGACAATAAAATACATACAATAAAATACATTCCATAAAACACATGCAATACACAATACATTACAACACCAACTACATTAATATACAGATAATAAAATATAATACAAGACATAAAATATAATACAATACCTACAATACAATACTACATTAGAATAGAAAATATAATACATACAATACAATACATATACTACGATACGATACATAAAATAAATACCAGACCGTACAATAAAATACAAACAATCCACAATACAAAAGAAACCGTAGTACAACAGAATAGAATCATAGAATCATAGAATCATAGAATCATACAGGTTGGAAAAGACCTCTAAGATCATCGTGTCCAACCGTCAACCCAACACCACCATGCCCACTACACCATGTCCCTAAGGGCCTCATCTACACGTCTTTTAAATACCTCCAGGGATGGTGACTCCACCACTTCCCTGGGCAGCCTGTTCCAAGGCCTGACCACTCTTTCAGTAAAAAAATTTTTCCTAATGTTCAATCTAAACCTCCCTTGGCACAACTTGAGGCCATTTCCTCTTGTCCTATCGCTAGTTACTTGGGAGAAGAGACCAACACCCACCTCGCTACACCCTCCTTTCAGGTAGTTGTAGAGTGCAATGAGGTCTCCCCTCAGCCTCCTCTTCTCCAGGCTAAACAACCCCAGTTCCCTCAGCCGCTCCTCATAAGACTTGTGCTCCAGGCCCTTCACCAGCTTCGTTGCCCTCCTCTGGACGCGCTCCAGCACCTCCATGTCCTTCTTGTAGTGAGGGGCCCAAAACTGAACACAGTATTCGAGGTGCGGCCTCACCAGTGCCGAGTACAGGGGCACGATCACCTCCCTATTCCTGCTGGCCACACTATTTCTGATACAGGCCAGGATGCCGTTGGCCTTCTTGGCCACCTGAGCACACTGCCGGCTCATGTTCAGCCGGCTGTCAACCAGTACCCCCAGGTCCTTTTCCTCTGGGCAGCTTTCCAGCCACTCTTCCCCAAGCCTGTAGCGTTGCCTGGGGTTGTTGTGGCCGAAGTGCAGGACCCGGCACTTGGCCTTGTTGAATCTCATACAGTTGGCCTCGGCCCATCGATCCAGCCTGTCCAGGTCCCTCTGCAGAGCCTTCCTACCCTCCAGCAGATCAACACTCCCGCCCAACTTGGTGTCGTCTGCAAACTTACTGAGGGAGCACTCGATCCCCTCGTCCAGATCATTGATGAAGATATTGAACAGGACCGGCCCCAAAACTGAGCCCTGGGGAACACCGCTCGTGACCGGCCGCCAACTGGATTTAACTCCGTTCACCACAACTCTCTGGGCTCGGCCGTCCAGCCAGTTTTTTACCCAGCGAAGAGTGTACCTGTCTAGGCCGTGAGCCGCCAGCTTCTCTAGGAGAATGCTGTGGGAGACAGTGTCAAAGGCCTTACTGAAGTCCAAGTAGACCACATCCACTGCCTTTCCCTCATCCACTAGGCGGGTCACCTGGTCATAGAAGGAGATCAGAATAAATACATTACATTTATAAAACCACAATACATACAATAAATACAATAAATACCGTTACAATTCCACACAGACAATAGAACACAGAGAATACCTAACAAACAATACCATGCAATACCATACCATACCATACCATACCATACCATACCATGCCATGCCATGCCATGCCATGCCATACAATATACCATGCAATACCATACAATACCACACCCTACCATAGCTCCAATACAACACATACCGTACAACACATACCATACAACACAATACAAAGTACAACACGTATAATACAACACATAGAATACAACACAATACAATACGACAAAATATAATACAAGATAATACATAAATACATAAAATACAATAAATACCATACCATACACTACACACATTAAAGCAAAACTATACGTACAATACATACAATACAATACATACCATACAATGACACAATGCCATACATACAATACCATACAAAACATACCTTACCCTACAATACTTACCATACATGAAATACAATACATACAATGCATAAAATATAACAAATACATTCCTATACAATTCAACACATACGTTACAATACATACAATAAATACCATACCATACAATAAAACACAACACATACAATACATACAAGAAAACACAAGACAAAATAGAATATATACAATAGGATACATACCACACAATACTAGGAAAGCATACAGTACGGACCATAAAATACAATACAAAAACCATTCCAATACCAAATACATTACAAACCGTACAATATGATACATCACGATACATACAATACAATAAATACCATACTAAACAATACGTAAAACCCATACATAAAATAAACTACATACAATACAAAGTACAATGGAAAAAAAACCAATATAAAATACCAAATACAGAACACTCCAAAAAATGCAATAAATACAATAAAATGCAAACAATACAATACCTACAGTACAATACAAAGTACAATATAATACAAAATACAGTACAAAATCCAAAATACAGTGTGATACATACAGTACGATACATAAGATACATATATGATAAATACAATCCCGTACAATACCATACATCCAATACAAGAAATACCATGCCATACAAGACATACAATACACAATGCAATACAAAATACAATACACAATGCAAAATACAAGACCTACAATACAATACAAAATACAGTAGCATACCTACAGTACAAAATAAATAGGATACAATAGGATACAATAGGATACGATACAATAAAATAGGATAGGATACATACAATACGATACACACAATAAAATAAATACCATTCCATACCATACCATACAGACAATACACAATACAATACAAAATACAATACACAATACAAAAGAAACTACAGTACAAGAAAAAATACAGTACGATACAATACATACAATGCACTACCTACAGAACAATACATACAATACAATACTATACCCTACCATACCCACCATACCCACAATACCTACCATACAATACCTACCATACAATACCTACCATGCAATACACTACATACTCTATAGTAAAAAAACGAAATACCATACAAACCAAAATACAAGAGAATTCATACAATACAATAAATACCATACCATACAATAGAACAAAACACATACGATACATACAATACAATACATACTATACAATACAAAATAAATAGAATACATACCACACGTTACAATACGTAAAATGCAATACAAAATACATTACAATACAAAATATATGACAGTACATACAGTACATAATACATACAATACATAAACCACAATACAATGCAATACAATGCAATAGAAAATACAATACATACCATACAGTACAAAATACAGTACACTGCATACCATACAGACAATAGAGACACAATGCACAATAAATTACAATACAAGACACAACAGAACACAAAATACAAGCGACAATTACTTTTCTGGGATTAGGTGATGGGATCTTCTTGCACTGGTCTTCTGTTTCTAGAGCGCGTCCTGACAGCCTTTGTCCTCCAGAGCTTTCCCGTCTGTTCCCAAGAGGAGTGACGGCCACGACGTGGAACGACTCCTGTGAGTAATGGCTTCACCAGTGTCGCGAATGAGTGGTTTAGGGGCCGCTTAAAGAATCACCATCAAAGGTATTAGCAAAAAGTGGTTTTAATAGGAATTTATTATTAGTGTGACTTAACAGAGGTCGATGGCAAGGTTCACTTTATCACTTACTGCGTGGATGAAACATACAAAGGAAAAGCTGAGTTAGAATCGAGCTAGAATGATTTATAGAGAGACCGAAGACATAAAAGAGTACGGGAGACCCTCCCGTTGAGTCACGAGGTTCAGAGAACAACCCCTTGCTTTCTAAACTCCTGGTGGAGCTTAGGTACGGCTGGATCCACTCCTGGTCCCAGACTTGGTCAACGGATTATGTCTAAGGGATTAGATGTGTCTAGCAGCAGTCTAAGGCTCATTCACAGTTTTAAGGTGGATCACAAGATTTTAGCAACACTTAATCATTGACTAATTTAACATTTACAAAGCGAGTTAATAGAATTTACTACAATCACAACAGTGACTTAATTACAGATTATACTTACTATTGGTTACCTAAATCAATTCACACACACACACAGAGACACAAATATATATCAATGTACAAAAGGTATACCTGTTAAAAATTCCCCTCGAGTCCAGTGAAATATTCATGTCGAATGTCTCGGCATTTCTCAACAGGCGAGGGGTTGAGCCTCGAGGAGTGTTTCAGCCCAGGTCCCGTCGTCAGCTTTTGGCGAAGGTCCTCCAAATATCGCAAACTCAAGAGTTCGCGAGCTCTGAAAGGCTCCCACTCAGAGGGAGATGCTGGTCACAGCCCGCTGCGGTCCAGGAGAGCTCGAAGGGTCTCACTTAGGACTGCTGTTTATAGGTTCGCAAGATGATTGGCTTTAGTCATCCGTAAACTTCCATCCTGGCCACAATCCAAGGTGGTGGTTACCAGAATTCTCAAGATTCCAGTACCAATGGTACCGTTCCACTCGAGCTACGATTCAGATAAGGATGTCCGGGGATGATGAATTATCCCCGCTCTCGTTCCCCACCTTGGGCAGGCAGCAGGAGTTCCTGGTGCGGTCAGTGCTGTTCCCCACCTCAGCCATGCAAGAGTTCCAGGTACGGTCAAGGGACGCTTCACCGCCCAACTCATTACCCAAAGGCCAAGGCCTAACGGGAGTTCCTGAGATCACAGAGCGGCCCAGGAGAGGTGGGGGAAATGCACCGCCACAGCTGGCTGGGCATCAGTTGGTCGGTGGTGAGTGGTTTAGGTTTTTTGCATCACGTACTTTTCTTGGTTCTGCTTTTCTTTGTTGTTTTTTTTCCCCCCTTGTCGTGGTTTAACCTGTCAGGCAGCCAAATACCACGCAGCCGCTCGCTCACTCCCCCCGCCCCCCCAGCGGGACGGGGAGAGAATCGGAAGGGTAAGAGTGAGAAAAACTCGTGGGTTGAGATAAAGACAGTTTAATAGAACAGAAAAGGGAAAATAATGATAATAAATAATGATAGAATATACAAAATGAGTGATGCACAATGCAATTGCTCACCACCCACGCTGACCGATAACCAAGTAGCGATCGGTACTTCCTGGATCACGCCTACCATTTATATACTGAGCATGACGTCACATGGTATGGAATACCCCATTGGCCAGCTGGGCTGGCTGTCCTGATTATGTTCCCTCCCATCTTGTGTACCTAGCTCAGTCAGTAGGCACGGGAGCTGTCCTTGGACTAGGAGGGCACTTAGCAACAACTGAAAACATCGGTGTGTTATCAACATTCTTCTCGTACTAAATCCAAAACACAGCACTAGGAAGAAATTTAACCCTATCCCAGCCGAAACCAGGACAGTATCCACCCCTTATTCCATACCATTTACGTTATGCTTAGGTCTCACATTTTTCGATACATTTCAATTAATCACCACTATCTTTTATATATATATACGTATATAATACATATACATACATATATATACATATAATACATATACATACATATATATACATAAATATATACAAATGTCCATTGAGTTCTTTTAGTCCACAACTTTGGGCTCCATCTGTCATAACAGTCTTTCAGGGCCAGAAGGATGGTGTGTGGTGTTGGGCTGTTGCATCCTGCAGCCAGTTCTCATTTCGGTACTGCTGCACTCGTCCAGTTCTATCATTGTTGCACTTTGCTCGGTTTCATCGGAGTCAGCTCATTCTTCATTAATCTGGGTGATTTTCACTGCTATACCATTGATAGCAACCATAGAAATAATGATATACAATATCATATAACAATTGACATCATAAAATTCAGTTCATTGGCTATTTTCACCCAAAATCAAATCCCCTTGAGGTACACACCGGACTTGCCCATCCTTTCGCATCACCCACCAAGTGTACCCAGGTCCTTGAGCAAAAGCAATCCCACGGATGGGTTTTCCCTTGCCAGAGGCAGGAGTAACCCAGACTGTCTTCCCCAGCATATTTCTTATGTGCACGACAGGGACTTTATCTCCATCTACAGTACGTAAAAGTCTTGATTGGGCAGGGCCAGCTCGATTAACAGACCCCCTAGTGTTGACTAACCAGGTGGCTTTTGCTAAATGTGTGTCCCAATGCTTGAATGTCCCACCACCCATTGCCCTCAGTGTTGTCTTTAGCAGCCCGTTGTATCGTTCGATTTTCCCGGAGGCTGGTGCGTGGTAGGGGATGTGATAGACCCACTCAATGCCGTGCTCTTTGGCCCAGGTGTCTATGAGGGTGTTTCGGAAGTGAGTCCCGTTGTCTGACTCAATTCTTTCTGGGGTGCCATGTCGCCATAGGACTTGCTTTCAAGGCTTTTCAAGGATGGTGTTCCGGGCAGTGGCATGGGGCACAGGGTATGTCTCCAGCCAGCCGGTGGTTGCTTCCACCATGGTGAGCACATAGCGCTTGCCGTGGCGGGTTTGTGGGAGTGTGATATAATCAATCTGCCAGGCCTCCCCATACTTGTATTTCAACCATCGTCCCCCATACCAAAGAGGCTTTACTCTCTTGGCTTGTTTGATTGCAGCGCACGTTTCACATTCATGGATAACCTGTGCAATAGCGTCCATGGTTAAGTCCACCCCTCGATCACGAGCCCATCTGTATGTTGCATCTCTTCCTTGATGGCCTGAGGCATCATGGGCCCACCGAGCTATAAATAATTCACCCTTATGTTGCCAGTCCAGATCCACCTGGGCCAGTTCAATCTTAGCAGCCTGGTCCACCTGCTGGTTGTTTTGATGTTCTTCAGTGGCCCGACTCTTGGGCACGTGAGCATCTACATGACGTACTTTTACAGTCAGGTTCTCTACTCGGGCAGCAATATCTTGCCACAACGCAGCAGCCCAGATGGGTTTACCTCTGCGCTGCCAGTTGTTCTGCTTCCATTGCTGCAACCACCCCCACAGGGCATTTGCCACCATCCATGAGTCAGTAGAGAGATAAAGTACTGGCCATTTTTCTCGTTCAGCAATGTCCAAGGCCAGCTGGATGGCTTTTACCTCTGCAAACTGGCTCAATTCACCTTCTCCTTCAGCAGTTTCTGCAGCTTGGCGTATAGGACTCCATACAGCAGCTTTCCACCTCCGATGCTTTCCCACAAGGCGACAGGACCCATCAGTGAACAGGGCATATTGCTTCTCGTTTTCTGGTAGTTTATTATACAGTGGGGCTTCTTCAGCACGTGTCACCTCCTCCTCTGGGGATATTCCAAAATCTTTGCCTTCTGGCCAGTTCGTGATCACCTCCAAGATTCCTGGGCGACTGGGGTTTCCTATTCGGGCCCGTTGTGTGATCAGCGCGACCCACTTACTCCACGTAGCATCGGTTGCATGATGTGTAGAGGGGACGCTCCCTTTGAACATCCAGCCCAGCACCGGCAGTCGGGGTGCCAGGAGGAGCTGTGCTTCAGTACCAACCACTTCCGAAGCAGCTCGAACCCGTTCATATGCTGCCAATATCTCCTTCTCAGTTGGAGTGTAGCGGGCCTCGGATCCTCTGTATCCCCGACTCCAGAACCCTACGGGTCGACCTCGAGTCTCCCCTGGCGCTTTCTGCCAGAGGCTCCAGGTAGGGCCATTCTCCCCGGCTGCGGTGTAGAGCACATTCTTCACATCTTGTCCTGCCCGGACTGGCCCAAGGGCTACTGCATGAACTATCTCCCGTTTAATTTGTTCAAAGGCTTGTTGTTGCTCAGGGCCCCATTTGAAATCGTTCTTCTTCCGAGTCACTTGATAGAGAGGGCTTACAATCAGGCTGTAATCTGGAATATGCATTCTCCAAAAGCCCACAACGCCTAAGAAAGCTTGTGTTTCCCTTTTGCTAGTCGGTGGGGACATGGCTGTTATTTTGTTGATCACATCCATTGGGATCTGACGACGTCCATCTTGCCATTTTATTCCTAAAAACTGGATCTCCTGTGCAGGTCCCTTGACCTTACTTTGTTTTATGGCAAAACCGGCCTTCAGAAGGATTTGAATTATTCTCTCCCCTTTCTCAAAAACTTCTTCTGCTGTGTTGCCCCACACGATGATGTCGTCAATGTATTGCAGGTGTTCTGGAGCCTCACCCTGTTCCAGTGCGGTGTGGATTAGTCCATGGCAAATGGTAGGGCTGTGTTTCCACCCCTGGGGCAGTCGGTTCCAGGTGTACTGGACGCCCCTCCAAGTGAAAGCAAACTGTGGCCTGCACTCTGCTGCCAAAGGGATGGAGAAGAACGCATTAGCGATGTCAATGGTGGCGTACCACTTGGCTGCCTTTGACTCCAGTTCGTATTGAAGTTCTAGCATGTCCGGCACGGCAGCACTCAGTGGCGGCGTGACTTCGTTCAGGCCACGGTAGTCTACTGTTAGTCTCCACTCTCCATTAGACTTTCGCACTGGCCATATGGGACTGTTGAAGGGTGAGCGAGTCTTGCTGATCACTCCTTGGCTCTCCAGTCAACGAATCAGCTCATGGATGGGGATCAGGGAGTCTCGGTTGGTGCGGTATTGCCGCCGGTGCACTGTTGTGGTAGCGATTGGTACCTGTTGTTCTTCAACCCTCAACAACCCCACAACAGAAGGGTCCTCCGAGAGACGAGGCAAGGTGGACAGCTGTTTAATTTCCTCCGTCTCCAGGGCAGCTATACCAAAAGCCCACCTTTGGTGGACCTTTTGGGTCCTTGAAATACCCTCTCCTGAGATAGTCTATGCCAAGGATGCACGGAGCCTCTGGGCCAGTCACAACGGGGTGCTTCTGCCACTCATTCCCGGTCAGGCTCACTTCGGCCTCCAACACAGTTAACTCTTGGGATCCCCCTGTCACTCCAGAAATACAGATGGGTTCTGCCCCTTTATAGCCTGATGGCATCAGGGTACACTGTGCACCGGTGTCTACGAGAGCCTTATACTCCTGTGGCTCTGATGTGCCAGGCCATCGAATCCACACAGTCCAGTAAACCCACTTGCCCCTTTCCTCCACCTGGCCGGAGGCAGGGCCCCTCTAGTCCTGGTCATAGTATCCGCTTCTCACTTCTTGCAAACGTGAGTCAAGAATTCCTTCATTACAATTTAAAGTAAGACCAGCCCTTCTACTCTGTCTGGGGAACTGTTCACTGGAAACTGGACCGTCGTGAGACAGGTTTTTCCTGAAAACTGGAGCAGCATTTTTCCTGGGAGAACCCCCTTGTGTGATTGTTTTTCCTTGCAACTCACGTACACGTGCCTCTAGGGTCAAGGTAGGTTTTCCATCCCACTGCCTCATGTCCTCTCCGTGGTCACGCAGGTAAAACCACAGGGTGCCCCGTGGTGTGTACTTTCGATATCCTCTCTCTTGAGCAGAAGAACGCTGACTCTTAATGGCTGAGGTACTGGTCCATACAGGTGGAGAATAGGACCTATCTTCTTCGAGTTGCTGGACCTTCCGGGACAGTTTCTCCACAGCTGAGACAAGGGAGGAGGAGACACTTTCTTCGTATTCCCGGAGATTGCTAACCACAACATCCACCGTTGGTGCTTCTTCCTCTTTCCAGCACAGTACTGCCAACGAATTGGCATACGACGCTGGTGCGCTCCGTACTAATTTCCGCCACATCGGTCGCGTGCACTGGACTTCATCTGGATCTTTGGGTGTTCGGACGTCGTCCAGGTCACTATAAACTACCTCCAGCACGCCTAGTTCTCTCAGGTACTGGATACCTCTCTCCATGGTGGTCCACTTGCCTGGGTGGCATATAACATCTTCCTTGAAGGGATACCTTTCCTTCACACCTGACAGCAGTCGCCTCCAGAGGCTGAGGACTTGTGCCCCTTGTCCAATCGCTTTGTCAATGCCCCCTTCCCTAGAAAGGGATCCCAGCTGCTTGGCTTCCCTACCCTCTAATTCCAGGCTACTGGCCCCGTTATCCCAGCATCGGAGCAGCCAGGTGACAGTGTGCTCGCCTGGACGACGGCTGAAGTCTTTTCGCATATCTCGCAGCTCACCCAGAGATAGGGATCGGGTGGTCACCATCTCATTTACGGGTTCTGCCTCCTCCTCCTCCTGTTCTCGTGATGGCCCTGGTTCATCTTCATCCCTTACTAGACGAGCTGATTTTCTTGTGCATTTTCTTTTTTGTATAGGGGCGACTGATACCGGCACAGGTTGGTTCTCTGTCGCAGGGGGCGGAGTAGCTGCCGTGCCTGCCCTGGGGGGCGAGGGAGCCGCTGTGCTTGCCATGGGGGGTGGGGTAGCCACAGGGCCTGTTGCTTTGTCATCAGCTGCAGAGACGTTTCCTTCCCCTTGGGGGTTCTGAGTGGTGTTAAACAGGGCTCGGTAGGCGTGGGCCAGGCCCCAGCACATTGCAGTGATTTGCGTCTCCCTAGAATGGCCAGGGTGACAGCATACTTCTTCCAAATATTCTACTAATTTTTCAGGGTTCTGCACTTGTTCAGGGGTGAAGTTCCAGAGCACTGGGGGTGCCCATCGCCCTAGGCATTTGCCCATGCTATCCCACTCGCCCTGCCACTCATAACTATCCAGCCTTGGGGCAGATCTCTGGATGATGTTCTTAAATTGCTTACTAACCTTGGATAAAACCACAACAATATTCGCAAGGAGCACCAATAGATGTATCTTAACTACCCAGGGATGTTCAAGGTACTGGCAAGTTATTTTAACAAAGGAGATGACATCATAGAGGAAGGTAGCGAGGGTGCCATTCTCTATTTCCTCCATAAAAAATCTCTCGGAGGAAAAGGTATAATTGCTAATGGTCTCCATGAGGTGGTACCCGAAATGCAGAAACGGCTTCATTACGAATCCCAAATACCAAATAACCCCCAATGCCAGCGTTTTAGTAACAAATCTCCCAGGCAAAACATCATTAATCACGGCAGAGCACAGCAGACTACAAAACCCAACTCCAATCTTTAACAGGTACAGTAAAAACAGGAGCATGGTGCAGAACAAATTAATATGTTACCAGATATAAATTCCTTAATATGCTCTAAATAATCTGTCGTTATCTCAACCCTTCACTGCCCCACGTTGGGCGCCAAAAAGGACCGTCGTGGTTTAACCCCAGCCAGCAAATAAACCCCACGCAGCCGCTCGCTCACTCCCCCGCACCGGTGGGATGGGGGAGAGAATCGGGAGGGCACAAGTAGGAAAACTCCCGGGTTGAGATAAAAACAGTTTAATAATTGAAATAGAACAAAGTAGAACAGTAAGAATAACAATGAGAACAACAACAATAACAGAATACACAAAGCAGGCAATGCACAAAGCCAACTGCTCACCACTGCCGACCGCGTGTCATGAACGGGGGGATGAGGCCGCCTCCCCCCCCCCCCCCCCCGGTTTTATACTGAGCATGATGTCACATGGTACAGAATACCCCATTGGCCAGCTGGGTCCACCACCCCGGCTGTGCTCCCCCCCGCCCCGGTGCAAACATCACCCAGCAACAGCCAAAGCATTAATGGGCCATCAAGGCTCCTCTCGCACCAATCCCAAAAGCCAGCATACCCCCCAAGCTACTGGGAAGAAAGTTAACTCTGTCCCAGCCGGAACCAGGACAGGGACCATCCTTACCCACGCTTCCTTCCGATGGACCACCATCCCAGGGGTTCCCATAAAGGCCATCCACTTCTGCAGCCCTCGAGCCATCGTGGTCTTCCAGTCGTGGGTTCCCCCATGTCGCATTAAGGCCACGCTCAGCATCCACCCAGCCAGCCCAAGGAGGAGGAAGGTTGTATTCCTGCGGTTCTTCCAGTTGTCTAACAGCATCTATTATTGAAGAGAATTGAAATATTCCATTCCATTCCATTCCATTCCATTATATTCTATATGACACAATGGTGGTTGTAACCCGAGGTGGCGGGGCGGGGGGCATCTCCTGCTGCTCTGGCAGAAGCTGGGGGTTGTTTTAATAACAGGGTATCTCATCCAGATTAGGCTCATGTAACGGTGTTGCTGGGGCAGGGGCGAAAGGTTCGTTGTCATAATCAGTATCAGGATCCTCCCCATTAACTCCCAGTGCATGTATCTTTTCAATAGTCTTGTTTTCTGGGACTGGGTGGGTCACTGGGGGTACTGCTCATAGGGGATGCTGCTGCCCTCCAGAGCACCCTGGGTCCTTGGCTGGTCTTTCTACCTATTGAAGCAAATTAAACACACATTTGTGCTAAATAGAAAACGATTTAATTGAGCGACGCATCGGGCAGGGTCCTACCGCCGTAAGCAGTAGTCTGCAGAGATGCATCACAAGCCAATGCGTTATATATTCCTTATGTACCTTATATGCCTTTTTGGTTGACCTGCACCAATCCTGTGAGCATCATCATGGGGGTGCTGTGAGCATCATCATGGGGCGCCTCAGCCCAGCCTTGGGTTCCCCCCCCCAGCGCCAGCTCTGCTGCCCAAGGCATCTGCCCTGCACCATTGCTCCAAGACAACGCCGTGGCCTTTCTCATCTCATCACCAAGGGAAACTTCGCTCCCTGACATGGAGTCCCTCTGTCCCTGGCATCCCTGAAGCCCTTCTGCAGTTGGGTCCTCTTGCCCTCCGTGCCAGATCATTCCCTGGTCACGAGTGGCCATGGCTGAGCGGGTGCAGTTTGAATTTCCTCTTCACTTCCCTCCCCACGGAGGCTATGGACTCTCCATCCGTGGCAATAAAAGATACACTTAAACTGTGGGAGACTTCATCTTCCTGGTGATGTCTTGAATACTACGCACTGTTAGAAAATGAATTGGAAGAATTCTTTTCAAGGGGTACGGCAATGAGCCCGGCTTTGGAAATCGGCCGTGGGCTCCGACCAGCCAGGACCCTCCACTGCTGCTCTGGGCACATCATCCCTTGCTCTGCAGCCACCTCCTGTGAAGGGGGACTGGTGAAGCCGATTCCCAGTAACAGCTGTTATAAAGCCAACTATTTCTGTTGAAGAGACCTGGGCATTATTGGTCTGCTCTGGGTCGGAATTAGACCCGTTACATTTCTTCCAGTTTCATCGGCCTTAATTTTGTAGGCTTAGCCGGTCTTCAGTAAAATTGAGGAATGTGTTGCTTCCACCAAGAATAATTGTCCTGCCCGCTGCTAATTACAGATGATCCATCGGCAGGAGATGACAAGAACAGGGTGGCAACAAGGCTCCAGCACCCCATATGTCACCGCTTTTCCTGCTATCCCACCAGCAAAAAAGCCTGTAACGCTAGGAAATTGCGAAAACAAACCATAGGCTGTAGAATTGCTAAACATCTCCGTGTTGCACCCAAGTGGTGCTGAGCAGACCACGTGCATGCTCGTGGTGTGGTTCTTGTCCGTGGGTGGGTGAGAAGGTGTGGGTGGGTCAAATCAACTTGCTTCAAGATATTGTGAAGTGAAATCGCCCACCCCTTCTCTAAGAGCTTGCCTTGAGTGTTGTAACATTGACTTTTTATACAAACAGTAGCACCTAATGTGGAGTAGCTGCAGTATCTCTTCAAGGAACAGTTCTATGGTCTATTTCTCAGGACTGGAAATGCTCATCAGCTGGAAATGCTCTTTCTGGCAGTTTCTCTGGGACCTTCTACAACGGAGCTGTTGAGGTTTTGACTGGTAATTGTGGTGGTGATGACACTGGCATAATACTACTACTGATGATGATTGTAAGCATTTCTTTGCAATCTAATAGCCACCTGAGAAAGTCTTTGGGAAAGTATTTACAAAAACAAACCACCCCCAAAACACAGCTGCAGAACAGGACTATGTATCCATCTCTTGTTGTAATGTTAATGGGAAACATTTATTTTACTCACATCCATGAAAATTACTCACCTGCGCTAAGTGGAGAAGCCCCTTCCCTTAGGGCTCCCCGTGGTGGCTGCCACCCTGACAGCTCAGCAGCCTTTCTGTGCCGGCACCAAGCTGCCGAGTGCCAGCGACTGCTCCCCTGGCTGAAGAGTCCTCTTCTGTGCCCACCGGGCACTGGCGGCTGCTGTGGAGCTCCACAGCCTGACAAACCTGACAGCGAAGAGTCAGGGTGGACAGCCAGGTCTTTGCTGAGGACTTCAGACCATAGTTTGTAGTTGCACAGAGCGTTTCGCCCACAGGTCCATCCTCTTTGCCAGGCTCAAGCACTGGCCCAGCATCACCAACACCTCAGAAGAAGAAATCTAGGAAAGCCGCTACCCTGGCTCACGTGTCATTCCCTCGAGTGCAGAAATTGCCATTAGCGCCTTGCCGATAGCTGCTGCGTTTCGGGCGCCAATGCTGGGCTGCCCTTCCAGGTGCTTCTGGAGCCACGGACCGGAGCTGCAGACCCCGTGATGGTCAGGTTTGCCAAGCCCTCAGGCTGGGCAGTGCCTTGAGTTCCGTGTTTCCCCCTGGGACAAGAGCTGTCAGTCCGGCAAGGCATTTAGCAGTGCGAGTGATGAGCAAAAAAGGGGAGGCAGACCTGTGATTCCAGACCATCCCATTGGGAAAACTGCATTACGGCCACCCAGAAGGGACGCGAAGCTGTGGGAAGGGACAATAAGGCAGAGGAGCCTTTCAGCCAAATGGGCTCGAGTACCCCAGCTGGGCCAGGGAGCTGGGTGCCGGTGGTGCTCTGAAAGGACTCATAAAATAGAGTTAGCGTTGACATTAGGAAGCATTTCTTTACAGAGAGGGCTGTCAAATCCTGGAACAGGCTTACTGGAGAGGTGGTCGATGCCCATTCCTGTCGGTGTTTAGGACGCATTTGGACAATGCCCTTAATAACACGCTTTACCTTTTGGTCAGCCCTGAAGCGGCCAGGCAGTTGAACTGGATGATCGTTGTTGTGTCCCTTCCAACCGAAATATTCTGTTCTGTTCTGTTCTGTTCTATTCATGTCAGTTGAAACATTGGCTCATTTTCTCCAGTGAAATCTCGTCACTGGGAGAGCACGACAAAACCACACTAGCGAAGGTAAATGTTTTTGTCTTACAGCACTTTCTACCGCTTCTCTGCAGCATGTGTGCTTGCTGGATATCACGCTCCTTTAGCGTTATGTTTTACTGCTGAGTTGTCTGTTTTATAAGATTCCTTCATTTCAATCTGGAAGGCTTTGTCCATACTGCAAAACCTGTGTTGTTTTGGGCATAACAGGGTTCTTAAGCTTTTGTTTGTGCTTGTTGCTAGTTGGTCTTTTTGTTCCTTTTTTAGAGCAAACACTGGTAGAAGAAGTAGGCTGTAGAAACACACCATTTTTAGGAGAAGTATGCGGTGGGAGCTAAAACTACACCTTGACTAAAATAGCAAGGTATGTCTGAAAGGAAGAGGTCCTCTTCCTCCACGTTCTGGAACTGGGTATAAACAGAAACATTTGGGCTTTGTAGGTTTTTCCCAAAGCCTTTAACTGTGTGGTAACGAGCCCGTGATTCGGGGGCTCTGGACCACGCAATAATTCCCTCCTGCTCTGACAGCCTCTGGGTGCCTGATGGAAACTCAAGACGGTGCTGGAGACAAAGCTGCTGGGTCACAGGCGTTGCTGTTCTTGAAAATGCAGGTGTGACAGGAGGGCTGGACTCCAGCACAGACGAGGTTTGATGGCGCTGCTGCTGCTGGAGAGAGCGGAGTGACGGGGCGTCCCTGGGGCTCCAGCCCGTCATCTCCTTCTCTCCCTGCTGAAGCACCGGCCACCTCGTGCCGGCGGAGCAGAGGTTTCCCAAGGACCCAAGGGGACGGCCTGGGCTTGGTGCCAGAGCAGGGAACTGCTGGCCAGGGCGGTGAAGAGCTCTCTGCTGCTGAGGCTTCCGGAGGTGGCCACGGAGCGTCTGGCGCACGTGGCCCCACTGCCTGGCTGATGGCACTGGGCACGGCCAGAGCTTCCCGGCTGCCCACAGGGCTGGGAGCCCGGTCGCAGCACCCCAGAGGAGATGGGGCAGGCCGCGGGGGCACAGCTCCTTTCTCTCCGCAGGGAAACTCCTCCCCTGGCTCACATCAAGGACGTGCAAGCCCAGAGTGTGGCAAAGGCGGCCACCTCTGAATACCAGGATGAACGACAACTCGTAAGCTTGGCAGAGAGTGGGCACCTTTTCTTGCCCTGGTATGTCTCTGGAGGGGCAGGTTGGGATAAGCACCTCCCCTCCCCTGCCCTCCCCCGAGCAGCTGGGGCTTTGGTACAGGGACACCCTGGGTCAGTGGGTGCTGTGCTGCCATGAGCTGCCAGGAAGCGTGGGCGTCAGGCAGCTCTCCGGGCAACGCTGATTCCTTCGGGGGCTGCCATTTCCCCTTTGCCCTCTGCCTCCCTAAAGAAAAGGCTTCCCCAGGGGGTGAACAAACGTGGCTGCTTCTGGGGAAAGCCTCACCGAGGGGTGAACTTGTAAAACAAGGCTGGGGCCAGGGCGTGCTGAGGGGGCAGCTGTCCTGCAGGCAGCGGGAGAGGCCAGGAATGACGCTGTCTGCTCAGCACGCTCAGGGCGCTCCACACCTGAAGGACACCATGGGTTTGGGCTTCTTGCTGCAGCTTTATTAAACTACAGCCATTTTCCTGAGGAAAGCTGCACCTCCGCCTGCCTTAGCAGCACCAGCAGCACAGTGCTCGCAGGGTGCGTCCTGATCTTGGCTGCTCCCTCGGAGAGCCCAGCAGGAGGACAGTCTGAGCTATCAGGGAACGGATGGAGGGGTCGCTGTCTTTCTCCAAGGTCTGAAGGGCTGCGACAGGAAGAAACAGAGCCCAGATGAACCGCCGTGTCTGCGCAGGAATGGCCCAAACGCCCCCGAAGCGTTTCCCTGGAGCAGGGCACGGCATGGCAGCTACCTGCCCAGGCTCTGTCCCCTGCCCCACCAGCCCCTACTCACCGCTGCAGATCTCAGACAGCTTCTCCCTGCTTTGGTCCCTCAGGGGCCGCACGGCAAGCCCTAGGCACAGAGCGTCGTCAGACCCCTGCCCCCCAGCATGCTCCCAGCAGCACAGCCCCCGGCCCTGCCGGCTGGGCTGCACGCCCTCCTGCCCCTGGTCAGGGCTGACCCCAGGGAAGACCAGTGGCCGAGGGGGTGGGACTGAGCAAGGCGGCCACCAAGCCCACCTGCGTGGGCAGCCAGGGCTGGGAGGGGGAGGCCAAGGCCCTGCACGGGGAGGCCGGGGCTCTGGCAGCCACAGGGCTGCTCCTTGCTGCCAGCGCAGCGGCAGGGAGTGGGGCCAGGCTGCCAAAAGAGGGACCCCGGGGGCTGTGGCTCACCAATGAACCTCACGGCCGCCTCTCGCAGGGTGGCCTGAGCGTCCTTCAGGTATGGCAGGCTCTGATGACAGTATTCTTCAGCCCTGCTCCTGTCCTGCGCCAGCTGGAGAGAGCACAAGGGTATGGGCATGTCACAGTCCCTGCCCAGTTGGCCGGACCAGTCCCTCCTCCCAGCACCCCCTTTCCCCTTCCCCCCCAGGCCGTTCCCGTCTCCCGGCCAGGAGCCCTGTGGGAGTGAGTTTGAGAGAGAGCCACAGGCAGAGGGGTCCCACGGGTGCTGAGACCCCTCCATCCCACTGCAAGGCCCAGGTGGGCCTCAGTCCCCAGGCCCTGGGGCTTGTCCTCACCAAGCACTCTCCAATCCTCCATGTCTGCTGTGTCTGCAGCAGGTGTTTGAGCTGTCTCCACTTGAGGAGCTCTGCTACAGCAAGGAGGGCTTCCCCGGAGGCCTGCGGAGCAGCAGAAGCTGGGAGATGGCACCACAGCCTGGGGAAGGAGACCTGGCGTCCCCCTCCTCTTGCCTCTGTTCCTGGGGCGATCGTGGCCTTAGGAAACTGGGACATGCCCTGGCCCAAACATCTGGGGGTCTCTTGGGCACAGCCCTGGGGGACAGGACTTGAGGCTCAAAGCCCTGGTCTTCCACACCTGCAGGGACAGCTGAGAAGCCTGTAGGGACACGCGTGTTCAGGCCTCGGTGGGCACGGGCTGCTGCTGGCCCTGCTGGGCCAGGCAGGGCGGGTGTTGGAAATGTCCGTGCCATCTTCTCCGCCCCTGCTCACGCTGGGTCTGCAGGGACCCTTCCTGCGGGCTGCACTGGAGGAGGGCTGCCAGCTGCCAGCAGCCCTTGCCCCTGATGCCCAGGCCACCCGTGTGGTGTCAGCACGCCCTTCTCTCTGTCAGTGGTCAGCTTTGAAATCTGTACCTTGGCAATGCTGTCGGTCTGGTCGCTCATGCGAAAGAAGAGCCGGACCAGTACGCTCTGCGCGTAGTTCTTCATCCTCTTCTTGCCGCTCCCTACCACAGACTCCACCAGGTCTCTGAAGAGGCAGATGGAGAGCTCTCGCAGTGGGCTGGACTCCTGGTAGGAAGGAGGAAGGATGGACTTCAGCACCAGCGGCTCCCTGCCCTGAGCAGGGCCGTTACCGTGGCTGACGTGAGGGGAGAGGCTCCGGGGTCAGATTCTGCAGCAAGGAGAAGCTGTGCTGGGCTGCAAAGCCCAGAAGCCATCCCCCGAGAGCCCGCGGGAGCAGACCCTGCTCCGAGTGCTGCCCTCAGGGCTGGGCTGAAGGGCAGCTGCCATTGCCCAGTGCCCCTCTGCGGGGCTCAGTCTCCCCCATCAGCCTTACATCGTCAAAGAGGGGCAGGAGCTCCTCCGCCAGCTGCACAGCGATGAGGCTGGCCTCCTTCCTCTTCAGGTGACCCATCACATTTCTGAAGACCAGCAGGGCCTTCATCTTGATATCTGTGTCGCCCTCCTGGAACACCTCCATGATGCGTGGCAGGAGGACCTGCATTTTTCTTGCCTGTATGAAAGACGGTTTCCTTCTTGTGAAACGGTCAAAGACCACCCTGGCAAAAATGCTCTGGTCACTGGGCACCAGCCTCCCGTCCGGCTTCCTGGCAGGTGGTGGCACAGGAGTCTCTGCGGCAGCCTCCTGGCAGGTGGAGGCCATGGGCACGCTGATGGGGACGCGGGAGAGCAGGAGTAGGGCGGGGAGGGCAGGGAAGCAAAGCCTCCCTGTCCCCTGCTCAGCCACCCCCTTTTCCCACAGGCCCGAAGGGGCAGATGGCTTGGTAACCCCCCGTGCCCGGAAAGCTCCCCAGGCAGCCACCAGGCCCCGCCATGGCAGGGAGGGCATTTGGAGCCGTCACCCCACCGCCTGACTCCCAGCCAAGGCCAAGCCACCGCCTTACCCACTGCCCCAGCCCCCAGCTGCCAACATGGCTCCCCTTGACGACGCCCTGCTCACCATGTCGGGTCTCTCTGACAGCGTGACGAGGCCTCCGAGAAACTGGACCATCACCAGGCTTGGATGCCTCTGATAGCTCTGGACGTGGGACTCGTCACCGACATCCTCTGACTCAAACTCCCTGGGGGCCATCAGCTGAAACAAACACAGGAGCGAGATACTGGCAGAGCCTGCAGGGCTCGCTGAAGGCGATCAAGGCCTTTTCTGGTAACTCACAGCCAAGTGAAGCCCGCAGGTGCCTTCTGTGAAGGAGCTGAGAAGCCTGCACAACCACCGGTGCCGGAGCAAGCCGAGGAACTTCCTTAAGATCTTCTCCAAAGTCTGGGGGATGGAAAGCATCACCTCCCACACGGCCATGCCAGCGCTGCAAGCCAGAGCGCTCTGTCAGAGCAGGGCTGCCTCACCCCAGCAGCGTGGCCTGGGACAGCCCAGCGGGGTGCAGACCCTGCCCCTCAGTTGGGATGCCCTGGGCAGCAGGAGGGGGCTGAGGTGGTGTTCCCCGAGGGGCTGGGAGGAGCGTGGGGGGGGCTCCGGGCTGGCTTGGTCAGCTTTGGCTGCTGCAGGCCAGGCCGGCCCAGCAGGGCTGGAAAGCGTGGAGGGATGGCGGGCCCTGCTCCTCGCGGGTGTCCTGCAGTGCTCCTTGGGCGGGCAGCTGGAGAGTCTCTGGGCCCCTCTCCCCACGGGGAACAAGGCCTCGTGGCTTGGGGGCAGTACCTGTCTCCTGGTGGACAGAACTGCCACAGGCTCGTGGCCACCTGCATGGGGTGCCGGTCGGTCAGCAGGAGAAGTAGTGACTCCATGCTCTGCCGGACTGAATCCATTTTGATGCATTCCAGTTTTTCATGGATGCCCCTCATGATCGTTGGCACCTGGAGGGGACACAGGTGAGGATGGTGCTGCCACTGGGGTGCAGCCATTTCCTCAGCTGCCCTTCCCGTCCCTCTCTGCTGCCTTAGGGCGGCTTCAGGTGCTCGAGACACCTGGGTTTGGGAGGGAGGATGGAGGCAGGAACAAGGCCTGACAGGGCTGAAGGGCAGGGCAATCCAGCCACGGGCCACTTACATCCGCCAGCCAGAAGTCAGGGTCTCTCATGGCCATATCCAGCACGTTTCTTGCCGCCTCCTTGTCAAAGATGCTGGAGTCTCTCATCGCCTCCATGGCCACAAGGACGAGGTCTGCCCTCTCAGCAGGTGTGAAGGATTTTACATTCCTCTGTGGGAGGAAGGAAGGGAGCGAAGGCATGTCACACCGAGTGCCCTGGTGGTGCTGCTTAGCTGGGCAGCGCCGCAGCTGTGGCAAGAGATGCCCGGCAGTGCTGGCGGCAGTACGCGCGGGAAAGCTGGCAGCAGGGGCTGCAGTCACTGCACGGGGAGGATGAGAAGAGAGGGCCCCCAGGGTGAGGAGGGCTCCTGGGCACGGTGTGCTGGCCCTACAGTGAACCAGGGTTTGCTGGTGGCCAGGAGGGCTGGAGCTGCTGCTGGGACGCTGGAGTGCAGCCCTTGCATCGTCCCTGCTCGGGGACAGCAGGAACCCTCTCTCCAGGGACAGTGAGGCCCCACCGGCCCCACCGATTCTGGATGCCTTTGCTCACACAAGTCCCCTGCTGAAGCCACGGACAAGAGTCCCAGCAAGGCGGCGGGGGCGGGGGGAAGCTCATTACCATGAGGTCTCTGCGGGAGCGCAACCACAGCAAGGAGTTGCTCGCAGGTTGTGCTTTGTCCTGTAGCACTGATCTGCCTAAAGAGCGGGGGAAACACAGAAGGGTCAGTAAGACACAGCAGCTTTGCCAGCAAGCTCACCAAACCGCCCCGAGATCTGCTTGCAAAATGGCAGGACCCAAGCGGTCAAGGAGATTTCTGGAGGGCGTCAGGAAGAGCTTCTTGCTACAAGCAGTGGAGGGACCAGCCGGGGTGATGCACAGATGGATCTGCTCTTCACTAACAGGGAAGACATGGCTTTGGGACATGGTAATCAGTGGTAGCTTTGGCTGTGGGGTCCACAAAACCGTGGGGTTCAAGATCCCGAAAGGAGGGAGGAAGGAGAGCAGCAGAGAACAGACGGTGGACTTCAGGAGAGCACTCAGCTTCTGCAGCAGAATGACAGCTGGGATGCTACGGCAAGCAGCTGTGAGGGGCAGAGGAGGCCAGGAAGAGAAGCAGACCTATCAGGAGATGTCTGTGTGCGGAGGGATGAAGCCCACCACAACTTCTCTTACTTTCTTGTTTATTGATGAATCCATAGAGGCAATAAAGAGCATCCAACGCTACAAATCTTGTTCTTTTTGTGGAAAATCGGCAAAGGAAGAGATGTCCCAGCAGCTGTCCCAGGATTGGGATCTGGATGTCTCTATAGCAGACAGGGCCATAGATGTCTCTTCCACAGCGGTGCCAGGCCTGGGCGAGGGAGGCAGAACAGCAGAAGGGTTGAGGGCAGGCAGCTGGTGCCAAAGCCCTGAACCCAAGAGCGTGTCCAGGGCTGGATCCCTGGTGAGTCAGGGCTTTGCAGGGCCGTGCCGGCTGCGGCTCCCCCAAAGCAGCTCGCTGGGCAGCAGCCGCCCGTGGGGAGAGCTGCAGGCTGCTCTGGTGTGCAGGGAGGAGCAGACGGCCTGGCTGGAGGGTGCCTGGCTCCTTACCTCCAGTGTGGGGTTTTTGGCCAGGAGACGGCTCAGCACCCTGATCCTCTCCACGGCTCTCTCCTGCACTTGTTTGCCTTCAGAGTTGGTGAAGTTCAGCAGCATCTGGGAAGAGAGAAGCTGCTGGTGTGCCCTGGGAGCAGACAGCTGCTCCAGCAGAAGCAGCACTGCTGAACTCCTGGGCTGGCCTCGCACAGCCCATTAAGGCTTCCTCTGATCTCGAGCAAAGGCTGTGGTGGGGTTCCTGCCCTAGCGGGGCTCGCAGGCTTGGGGCAAATCCCCCGGGCCAACCTCGCGGCCAGGCAGGAAGGCAGATGCCACCCTCTGCAGGCGCTGTGCTCCGGAAGAGCCTGGTGGGCAGCCCCTGGTTACCCGAGGGAGGTGGGCACCCCCCCTGCAGTATGCTGTCTCAGCACGGCACTGGGGTTGGGACCATCCACTCAAGAGTGGGCACCCCCTTGCCCCCAGGGTGAGGAACCGCCCCTGTGAAGCCCACTCTTTGCACATGCCCGACCTGGAAGATATTCTGCAGCTCCTCGCTGAGTCTGGAGGCAGGAAAGCTGAGCACCAACGTCTCTAGCATGGTGTCCATGGCTGCCAGGGTCTGCAAGGGCGACAAGAGTTGTGGCAGCGTTTCCTGCTCTCCCTCTCACCCCCGGGGGACTGATGTGAACTCCCAGAGGCAAGGGAGGACTCCCGCGCTGCCTGGCGGTGCCTGGGAGAGACCCAAGGGCAGGCAATCTGCTGCGTGCAGAGCAGCCTGCGGCACTGGATGTGGCCAGGCCCAGGGGAAGGGGACGAAGGGATGAGGGTGGGAAAGCAAAGCCGAGACCCTGCCCTGCCTTGGATCTCTGGTCATACCACAGCACGGGGTGGCCAGGGAGCGGCCCAGAGGGACTGGGGGCTGCTGTAGCTCACCCAGCACTTACCCGAAAGCAGAGGCTGCCCTTGCACGTGTTCCAGTGTTCATTGTCTGGAGGAAGCAAGAAGACACTCGAGAAGCAGGCTTCTAGGAGGCTTTTCTCTTTGCCCTCCAGCACTGTGTCCACTGAGCTGCAAAGAGAGAGAGGGGCCAGTTGGACACCGGTGCTGGGAGCCGTGCCTCGAGGCCTCGTGCAGGTAGACGTGGACCTCTGAGGCAGGGGTCCCCAGGAGAGATGGGCAGGTACCTCATTTCATTGATGACAAGCATGGTTTCAAGTCGCAGAGTCGTGTCGATTTGGTCCCTGGGCTCCTCTTCCAGCAGCACCTGCAGAGCACAGCTGGAATGGGACCTGGCAGCTGCCAGCACCCAGTGCCACCAGCCCCGTGACGTGCCCAAGCGCTGTCCTCACAGGGTGCCGGTGCCGGGAGGCCTTGCCCCCTTCCCCGGAGGCGCCGGGTGTCCCCTCACCTTGATATTCTCCACCAGGTTGTAGCTGTGGCAGAAGAGATCCAGGCCCTGTGACAAGCCATGGGACCTGGCGGTTGTGCACAGTCTGTGGATCCCCTGAATAAACTTTGTCTTCTGGCCCTCGTCCTGGCAGCCGGGGGAACAGAGAGACAAACAGGGAGCGTGAGAGGGGGGATGCATGGCCAGCGGGACCGGAGCCCTGGGGGTGCAGTGCCGCGTGGGAGACCTGGGAGAAGCAGCTCTGCCCAGCCAGCGCACCTCCGGCAGCAGGCAGCAGGCAGCAGAGCCCCTGTCAGCAGAGGCTGGCACAGCCGCATTTGCAATGGCCGTGGTTACCTTTTCTGGGCTGCTGACAAAGGCCAGGATGAAGTCCACGCTGTCCTTAGCCAGGTCGTACACAGGTAACCAGCTGGCATCTAATAAAGGAGGAGGGCAGGGAGGGCGGTAGGGAGGGTCCGGGGGCAGGAGAGCAGAGGAAGGAGATCTGCCCTCTGTCCAGCCCCATGCCCACTCCCCTGGCACATGCTTCCCACGCGTGTCAGCGCTGGATGCGGGGGAGCGTGGCGCGGCAGGGAAAGCCCCCGGTGCCCCGGGCTGAGGAACTCGCTTGCAGATGGGCAGGAAAGGTGTCCCCGTCCCACAGCATCGCTGCCTCCTGCCAACCCCGCTGCCTCTCGCTGCCTGTGCCCTGGAGCAGGAGCTGGTCCCCTCTGCTCTCTCCCTCCTTGGGAGAGGCCGTGCTGGGGCCAGCTCCCAGCCCTGAGCAGCCCCAGCATTCAGGCACCATCATGCCCACCACCCATGGGACCCCCACTGCCAGCATGCCGGGGAAACGTGATCCTGGCACGGAGCAGGGTGCGGTCGCCGGCCCCAGCCCTGCCCAGACCAACAGCACCCCTCACTCACCAATCTGCAGTGGCTGGAGCATGCACACCTCGTAGGGCTCCGGTGGAGAACTGCTCTCCTGGGGAGCCCCGCCCTGCTCCCAGGCCACCCTGGGGCGGCTGGGGGGTCTCTCCGCCATCCTGCGTGACGGAGGAAAGGGATAGGGGTGGGGAAGGGGGAAGCTTCGGCAAAATGCCTTGGTGCCACGGGGCTGCCGACGGGCGGTGGGAAAAGACGTGGGCTGTGCACGGGGGCTCCTCGCCGGCTCCATGCTCCTGCCCTGTCCCGTCGCCGTCCTGCCGGACACTGCGGGCTGTGGGCTGCAACCACGCTGAGCACATGCAGTGCTCAGGTCACAAAGGGCCCCCCTGTGACCCGCCGCCCAGGCAGGGAGGGGCAGGGCGTCGCCTGGGGGGGCACGGGGCCGGCTCAATCCTGGGCACCTGGGTGCTCTCGGGGTGCCTCCGGGCACCCCTTTGCCCTCATGTCCCCTGGGGGCCTCCCCGTTGCCCTTCGGTGTGTCCTAGAGCCCCGTGTTCACCTGGCTGACTGATCCGAACAGCAGCGAGGCTGCTCTTGTGGGCCGTTAGAGATTTCTAGGGATTTCTAGGGTGGGCAGCAGAGGGGATAGACTTTTTTTGTGGCGTCTGCTGTCTCACTGCTTACAGAAGCTCTCACTGGCTTGGGGTTGAACTAACCTTCTAACAAAGTGAGAAACTTGGAGTTGGCAGAGCACGAAAGGAGTAATCTAGTTGGCGTGGGGTTGAACTAGTAAGACAGTAAGGGGGAAAAGTAGCAGACAAAAGTTATGAAAGCAGAGCGTCAGGAAACGGGGGGAAAGAGGGAATAGAAGGTGCAGCTAAGAATGAGGCCGGGACTCCTGGGGGTCCCAGTCCAGCAGCCCCGTACCTGCCCAGTGCAGCCTGCAGCAGGGTAATAAACCTGTTGTCCTGACTGTACCGCCTGTGTTTGAGTGGCTTCTGTAGTCAGGCGGACCTGGAGCACTCCCCAGTGTCAGCCCAGGGGTACCCCAGAGAGGGCGGAGGAGGGATCCAGCCTCTCCAAACAAGGGGTTTGTTGGTCAGACAAGAATATTCGGGAGGAAAAAAGTGGTCCCACTGATTTTTGGTTTGTATTGCCCTGTGGATATTGAAAATGCCAAAGGGATCAGTTCCTGAGAAGGAGTAAGGCATGAGAATATTTTGTCATTTTACATCTCTCTGTGTTCAAAACAACTTCAAAGCACACTGAGGCTGTAAAGGGAAGGTCTGGATTCATCCTGTTTGTACTGATGGGCTAAGACTCCTCCGGTGTTCAGAGCAGATGAAAGTGGCTGTGTCTCTCAGACTGGCGGTTGTGCCAAGCTCCCCGCTCCCCTTTACTTGCAAAGTAAGAGGCAAACCCTTTCCGTGGCATTGACACATTTTGCATTGCAGTATGCAGAGCAAGGTACCTTATCCGGAGGAGACCAAGTCCCAGCAGGTAGCAACTGGCAGGGCCCCTTCCCCAGCCCTGGCAGGCAACGCCAGCGACCCGGGGACCCTGCCCCGGCCGAGGGGCCTCCTCTTGCCAGGAGGAAGAGGCCAAGCGGGGCAAGCAAGAAGGGCCTGGGGGAAGCCCCAGGGGCCCCAGCCGAGGAGCCGCTTCACTCATCCGCTCTTCCCTTTCCCTGGGCAGGCTCGTTGGTGGGAGGGGCAGGGAGCCGGCAGCCCAGCAGGGCCTGTCGGGAGCCCGGCCCGTAGGCTGAAAGCCTGCTGCCGAGACGCGCGGCCGCCTTGGGGAAGCAGTCCCGTGGGGGAGCCAGCCCCTCTTCTCCCAGGCACTGGTCCCCAGCAGCTCCCGCCCGCACTGGTGCCCTTGACGCCCGGCCAGCATCCCGAGGGGTCGATCTGTTGGGGCTGGCTGCTCCCTCGGCCGGTTGGTGGCTGGCGAAGGGCCTGCCCGTCCTCTGCCTCCACCGTCACCCCCAGGCACACAGCCTCGACGGACGCTCCGCGGGCTTTGCAGCACCTCGCCCAAGCGCTGTCCCCGGCACCGAGGCCTCCCCTG
Source organism: Calonectris borealis (assembly GCF_964195595.1). NCBI lineage: Eukaryota > Metazoa > Chordata > Aves > Procellariiformes > Procellariidae > Calonectris > Calonectris borealis. The sequence continues at coordinate 687,210 of NW_027441474.1, read as the reverse complement.
GCAGACAGACCCAGGAGAGGAAGCCCTGTGCCTGGCCACGGCCCGCAGCCCCTCCTTCGCCTGCAAAGCACCGCAGGCACTTTTGGGGAGATGGAAGCAGGCCGAAGGGAGGCTGCACAGGCCCGGCAGCTCCGTCAGTGGCTTGTCTTCCTCCCTGCTCACGGGCTTGGCCGTGCTTTGTTTTTCCCCAGAGCTGCCGGCACTGCACCCTGAGGCTGTGCGCTTTCCCCCGCCCTCCCAGGAGACGAAGATCTCCGCCAGTGGCGGGCCCTGGGCAGAGCAACGGAGAGCGGGGCAGAAAGGCTGGCAATGAGAAGAGAAGAGAGACGAGGGCCTGCCGGTGTTTGCTTTCGCTTCAGTGCCCCTCTCTAGCAGAAAACGATTGGAAGCCGGATAAGCTTTTACCCTCCTTTTCCTGCTTCTTGGGCTGTATTTTGCTGAAGGAATCTGCGGCGCCGCGTATTCGGTGGCATATTACTTAGGAGCTTTGAAACAAACCTGTTTTTGCAAGATGAACAGTAAGCCCTTTAGAAGGCTCTTAACGCAGTGCGGCGGCATCTCTCTGAATGACCTGACGGCCCCTCAGGTGGCTTTCATGGAGTGAAGGGTCTCAAGGAAGTATTGAGACAAGGGATTAAGGAATTTTAGTAGTTGAATGATTAATAGGAGGTAGAAGATTGAATCAGTAGGTAGGGGCTTGATACTTTGTTCCTCACAAGGCCGGCTCAGCCTGATAAGGCCGGCTTAGCTATGGTGTAAATTAACTGAGGCGCCTCACAAGGACAGCTCCCGATAAAGACTAAAAACTTGTCTCAAGAAGCCAGCTAAAACTGACCCTGCGGGATGGACAAAAGTAAGACGACAACTGAGCCTGCGCAAGAACAAAAGGTCACTAGCGGTGACGAAGAGGAACTACCAGCCTTCATCCCCACGACCCCCGACGACCACCACTAGGAGGCAATGCGCAAGCGCAGATGGGAGGGGTCTATGGAAATGACTTCTTGGAACTCATTTTAATACACAGCGGGGACAGGTCATGCGTATGTATAGGCGTATTACAAAACTCTATGAATATGTAATATCTGACTGTATATATTTATGGTGAGTGCTGCGTTGAGGCGCGCACGATGTTGGTGGGACTACCCCCCGTGCCGCCCAGCGCTGAATAAACATACCTACTTTACAGTCTCATAGATTGCGGAGTCCGGTTTCCGCAAGTCAGTATGCGGGAGGAAGGCGGCTGCGGTGTGCCGTCCCGCCGGCACCAGCGCCCGCGCCCTGAGCGCCTGGCGGTGCCGTCCCTGCCTCCTCGCCTCCACCCTCCCCAGCCGGTGCCCAGCGCTGGGTCCGTGCGGGCTCTCCCTCGCCTGCTGCGCCGGGCGCTGCAGGGGCGGCCTCTGGGAGGAGACGCCTGGGCCGCCCCGGGCCGGACACGGCCAGTTCCAGCCGGTTCCAGCCGGCCCCGGCTGCGCGGTGGGGGACCCGCCGCTGCCGCGGCTGAGCCCCGCAGCGCCGCTGGGGAAGCGTCTTCAGGAAAGGCTGAGAGCGCTGAGCGGCAGCTGCGAGCGAGGGGGGAGGGCAGCGTGCGAGACGAGGCCCGGCAGCCCCGCGGCCGGAGCAGAGGGTCTCGCTTCCTGAGACGGCGCTGTGGAAAGCCTCGGGGGATGGGACGGCGCCGAGGGGAAAACGGCGGGAAAGAGCTGCCGAGGCGCTCGGACGAGCCCGCTGTAAAACTGCCCGTCGGCGCCCTCGCTCCCTCCGTGCCTGCCGTACCCGCACGGCCGGCTGCCTCCCCTGCCTGCGCGCTGCAGGGGAGGGCCTGGGGCGCCAGCGAGCGCCCGCCCGCGAGCACCGCGGCGGGGATCCAGGCCAGCCCGAGGAGCTTCTGCCCCACGGAGACTCCAGCACAGCAGCTCCCTTCCTAAGCAAGGGCCAGGCCTGTTCCAGGCAGTTATATCGGCAGGCCTGGAGAATCGCCGCCCCAGTGTCGAGGCAGAGCTGTGGGAGGGAAGAACGCGCTGTGCGTCCCTTTCCTCTTCTCCGCTTCCAGGCTTAGCGGAAAACCTCCCGCCTAAAAGGCATCCTTCACCAGGGAGTCACGGTTAGCTCAAGCGTGGCAACGAGGAAATGTCACCCTTGAAACTGCCAACAGAGCGGCAGGGTGGAAAAGAAGAACCAGAAACATCCCTACGGTCACGACTTTTGCTCTTCCGAGCTGTGGTCAAACTTCTTCCTATTGCTAGCCTCGCCGGGAAACAGGACCTCTGGTCTTTGGAAATGCGTATTTATCCCTGTGTAAGTCTTGATCTTCTGCAAAGAGCTCTCAGTGGTTCCCACAAGTCCCGTTATTATTTTTCTGCCTCAGGGAAACAATCAGATTTTAGGGCAAACAACGATCAATGAAATAGTCTGTAGAAACACAGCGTTTTGAAGAGAAGGATGTGGTGGGAACTGAAATGACATCTTGACTAAACCAGGCAGATACCTCTGGGCTGCTGGAAAGCGTGGGCGTCAGGCAGCTCTCCGGGCAATGCTGATTCCTTCGGGGGCTGCCATTTCCCCTTTGCCCTCTGCCTCCCTGCCCCCAAAGCGTTTCCCTGGAGCAGGGCACGGCATGGCAGCTACCTGCCCAGGCTCTGTCCCCTGCCCCACCAGCCCCTACTCACCGCTGCAGATCTCAGACAGCTTCTCCCTGCTTTGGTCCCTCAGGGGCCGCGCGGCAAGCCCTAGGCACAGAGCGTCGTCAGACCCCTGCCCCCCAGCATGCTCCCAGCAGCACAGCCCCCGGCCCTGCCGGCTGGGCTGCACGCCCTCCTGCCCCTCGTCAGGGCTGACCCCAGGGAAGACCAGTGGCCGAGGGGGTGGGACTGAGCAAGGCGGCCACCAAGCCCACCTGCGTGGGCAGCCAGGGCTGGGAGGGGGAGGCACAGAGCCCCTGGCTGCCCAGCGCCTGCCTTGTACCCTTTGAGGAAGACGGTGTGATTCGTACTCATGGCAACTGCCACATGGCAAAATCCTAAAATCCCATTTTTCTCTGTGTGATAGTACTGTCCTGAGCTGCTGCTTTGGCACGTCGGGCAGCTTGGTCTCTTCACCGTGCTGTGAAAGCAGATGGCACGTTTTGGGGGCAGCTGGGCAGCAAGAGCGTCTGGTCAGAGATTATAATCCCCTTCAGGCTGGGGGAGCTCTGGAAGCGTGCTGCCCAGGCTGCGGGCACCCGCGGATGATGCTCTCCAGAGCCGCTGCTCTTTGGGCGGGAGGCACGGGAGACAGAGAAGGGAGCATTCGTCCCCCAGCTGAATTCAAACTGTCTGCGCTTCCCCAGGAGCCTCTGGGCAGCCTTGGCCTAGGAGCAGCCCCGTTGCAGGGGGCTTGGGCTGAAGTCACCGGGCAGAGCCAGCCGCTGTCAGTGGCTGTCCTTGTGAGCCCCGCACAGGGCAGGGCAGGACAGGACAGCACCTCCTCTGTCTTTTGAAAGAAGAAAACACGCAGAAAAAGCAAGAAGGAGAAGTGGGAGGGCTTTGCAGGAAGGGAGTTGGTTTTCCTGGGGCACCCAAAGCAGAAGGGCCCTGCACCCCCGGAGCCGAAGATGCCTGCAGTCTTGGGGTGGGGATGTGGGGCAGCCCGCTGTCAGCCTGCTGGCAGGTTGTCCTTTTTGCGTCAAATATTAATTACGTCAGAACATGCCGCCTGAGCGCAAAGGTGACGTTGCCGTGTTCGCTGGGCTAGAGAATCGCAGCGTGTCCTGCCAGGGGACCACGGCGCTGGCAGTGCCGGCGGCTGCGCCCGACATCCCAGAGGGCTGCAGCCTGATGCGGGGCTCCCGCGGGGCTGGGGGGCTTGCCAGAACAGGGGGAGGGCATGGAAGAGGAGGGGGAGGAGGGAATAGCTTGGTGGGTGGGAGGGGAAAGCGAAGGGAGGCTCTGCGCTCCTGGGATGCGTGCAGCCGCCAAGGTGGCCAAAACTGTACCAAGATCTGCCTTGCCGCCGAACGTGCCTAGTGCCTGTGGCTGAGGCTCCTTGCTGACATGCTGAGCATCCTCCAGCCAAACCCAACGGGATTGGTTAAGGAGCAGGGTCGCAGAGGGCAGCAAGGCTCAGACAGTGCTTCTGCCCGCTCTGCTGAGAGCTAAAAGGAGCATAAAAGCATTCGGGCAAAAACCAGCCTCACAGACGTTACCCCGCGTTCTTTTCGATGTTGTATTACTGCCTTTTGCTGTGTGGTTTTACGTGTTACGTAGGATTGAAGGCACTCTACTTCGGACTCCCTATTAACTGATGTAGTAGAGAAATCTCATTTTTTGAAGGTCGGGGAAAGGCTTTTTTCTGTGATAAATGTGAATATGAAATTGTTAGCATTTTCTGCGCTGAGGGTTCTCAGTCGTCATTGGCACTTCAGTTTTCAGCTTTTGTCACTGCTGCTGATTTTAATTAACCAAAGCTGGCTTTGTTTGCTCTAGGCAAAAGAACAAAATATTATTTGGGATCTGATGGTCCTTTGTCAACCACAGGTCTGCAGTTTAATGAAGTAACTACGGTTTTACTCATGTCTCTTCAGAATTAGCATCCTGCTAGTGTGATTATAATTTGCTTTGATTAAACTGCAGCCAAAGCTGAATGGAATTGCTTCCAGTGGAAAGGGGGAAGGTAGCCTGAGGAGCCTGGCTACCCACAGTGCGTTAAGCACTCTTACTGCTTATGCCACTACAGCAGAGGGAAGAATCTGATGAATGCTATGCAAAATGTTGAGTGTTTTCTTTCCTCTATGAGCTGCTGGTGACAGCAAGCCCCACAGATATTAAAATGAAGGGCTGTGCACAGCAGCAGCAGGTACTTTGCACTGTTAGCATGGTTTATTTATCCTTAAAAGCAAATGAAACCATGTGTTAAAAATATGCTTTCCTGAATTCATTGAATTGACCTGAAACTCAATTGCATCAACATCTTTTGCTGGGTTTTTTTGCAACCTTGTACTTTAAATCTTAGCACAGTAAGAAAACATTGCTCTCCTCTCCTTTAATGCACATATGTATGCACCACGCACATATGCATGGACGCTTATGAATGTATAACTCCAGTTACACGTACCTCTTAACAGACTAATAGGGGTATATTGAAGGACTCGGCTTCCTTTTTTATGTTTGATTGTTTAGCTTCAAACCGTTAGATACTCTGAGGGGCAGGTATGCCTCTTGACGGGAGATAATCTGGCAACCCTAGAGAGGCAAAGAATAGAGCAGAGAGGCTTCCAGCCCGCAGGCTTCCAGAGCATCTCATCGGTCCGTTTTCACCCCCTCGTTCTGCGGGGTAGGATTTCTGGTGGGTGGTCGCTTTTATGGTCATCATTTAAAAAGAATGTAACACTGGTACAGCCTTAATCCTTTCTTTACTACCAGCATGCGCAGCTATGAGCTTCTTTCAGAAAGTACAAAAAATGTAGTCCCAGCTACGCTGGCTGAGCACGCGTGCTGGCTTGACTCTGATACATTTTTCAGGACTGAAAAATGTCAGTATTTCCTTGCTTTATACCTGTTCTAGACCTTTTGGGGTTTGGAGGGCAAGGATGATATAATGAACTGAAATGATGATGTGATCATAATATCAGCCGGACAGATAAAGGGTATCACATAAAAACCTGTGACCAGCCCAGAGAAGCCTGTAGGGATCTCGAGACATCTCTGCGTCCTGACAGTTGCACAGCCTAAAGAAAGGGCACCATTTAGTACTTTTTATAACGGAAACGCACATCATTTTGCAATGCGGACACCCCCACCCTCCTGTTCAAACCTATGTATAGTTTATACATGGTCTTGCAGGCCTGAAGCCGCACTAGTGGACCAGTACTGCGCGCATCCTGTGACCCGAGCAACTGTTATATTTCTTGGCACAAAGAGCAGGACTCATTCCTTATAGCACAGGCAAGCCAGGGGGGTACATTGATTTAATGCTGAAGTAGCCTCCAAATCCAATTATGAGTCCTGGCTTCTAGTCATCGTCTTACTCTGCGTTCTCATTGTACTCCTGCACAGACCACTAACAAACCTAGCACACGTCATGACTAGGAGAATGGCAGAAGAGACAGCTGTGGAACCTAAGGAAAAGGTGGAGGCAAGTGCTGAGTCATATCATGTCTTGGAAGGGAGGTCGTGTAATTTGGAGAGAAGTGGGTGAAGGAATCTGGACATGCAGATGGACTCACTGAAGTAAGGAGTTGATGTGGATGCAGCATTTTGAGGAGGTAAAAGGGAAGTGAGAAGCTCACAGAGGAGCAGGAGGTTACAGTAATGCAGGTCGAAGTGGGAGATGCTTTAGATGCTTTCAGACTGGACTGAAAGGAATGGATGTGTTTAATGCTAAATTATTTGGTAAGTAGAAAACGGGGGTGGGGGGGAGGATGTGGGGGGGTGGTGTGTGTATAAAAGCACCACTACTGAGAGTTTGGGTGACAGAATAATGGAAATGGTGTTGGAGATGAAGAAGCAGCAGTCAAACTGTATGTGAGGGAAGAATGAAGCGTGTCGTTTCATCCTGTGAAGTGTGAGTGGCCACAGGACATCCAGGACAGGATACCAGGGAGGCAATCAGACACGGTAGACTGAACCGAGAGGGAGAGGTCAAGTGTAGGAAGACACGAGTCACCACCAGGAATAAAAGAGCAATCTGGACTGAGCTCTGAGTGCTGCTGGAGGAGGGTGGAGAGGGAACTCCAGCGTGGGAAAATGACTGATAAGCTTGTAGAGCCGAAGGCGCTAGAACTGCAAAAGTTCCAGATCTGGGACTGTGCGGTGCTAAACATCTCCTGGTACGTACAGAGCACTCCTCAACGTACTGATTTCAGTGGCCTCCGGGAGGGTTGCTGCGGTGCTGGGTCATAGCAGATGGCATGACGAGCAAGGGAACAGCAGTTCGAGGAACAAATACAGGGAGAAGGGATTTGGCTGTGTTTTATTTAAGGTGTTCATACGCTGAAAACGGACTGCAAATCTGTCTCCTGCAGAAGCTGAGCCTGGATCTGGAGCCTGGTTTAGGTGCATCTCTACTTTAGTGTGGCTAGCAAGAACTGTAGAGGTTTTGTCGTGGTTTAACCCCAGCCAGCAACTAAACCCCACGCAGCTGCTCGCTCACCGCCCCCCTCCGCTGGGATGGGGGAGAGAATCGGGAGGGCACAAGTAGGAAAACTCACGGGTTGAGATAAAAACAGTTTAATAATTGAAATAAAACGAAATACAACAGTAATAATAACAATGATAACAACAACAATAGCAGAATATACAAAGCAGGCAATGCACAATGCAACCACCCCTGGTTCTTATACTGAGCATGACATCACATGCTATAGAATACCCCATTGGCCAGCTGGGTCAACTGCCCCGGCTGTGCTCCCCCCGCCCCCAGCTTCCCCTGCACTTGGCAGGGCATGGGAGGCCGAAAAGAAAAGTCCCTGGTGCAAGCACCGCCCAGCAACAGCCAAAGCATCGAGGGGCCATCAACGCCCCTCTCACACCAAACCCAAAAGCCAGCACACCCCCAAGCTACTGGGACGAAAGTTAACTCTGTCCCAGCCGGAACCAGGACAGGATTCAAAGGTACCCAGAAATGTCCTAAGAGAAAGAGTGAGTGGAGCAATTGAAGTGAGATCCTTTTGATTTTTATGCAGAGGATCTGACGAGCAAACTTAAGTGGAAAGCAGTTACTTCACAGTGCATTGGAAGAGAGGGACTGCAGAGAGAAAATGGTTTTTAGCGCTGTGACAGATGCTCGGGGGTTCTCAGCTCAGTTCCCACCTCTGCAGAGGCTCTCTGGGTGGCTTCGGGCATGTCCGTCCATGTGTCGCTCCATATCTAAGTTCCCTGTCTGTAAAACGGAGATAACGGGATTTCCTTCCAGCTGCCTGCTGGTCTGTAAATAGACTATCAGTCTTTTACGGGGGGAAAGGGCTGTCTCTTGCACTGGGGCCTTGCCGTGCCTCCCACTGCCCATGGGGATCCCCTTGCCACCCCCCCGCCACGGCATGGCCACCTCCAGCACCAGCTGGGGCTGGCGCAGGGAGCATCCCAGGGCAGCCCTGACGGTGCCACCACAGCCGGCTTTGGCCCCCGGTGTCCCACCACGCTGGAACCCCCATGGCACTTGCCCGGGGACACAGTGCGGGGGTAGCAGGGGAAAAGGGGGACACTGGGGGGAGCAGGGGGCACTGGGTGGGGGGAACCCGGGGGGGCACAGGAGTTTACAGGGTGTGGGCGGGGGGCAGAAGGGGGGCACTGGGGGACGAGCGGGGAATGTCGGGGGGGGATCTTAACGGGCCAGCAATGGCACAGGGGCTGAGCAGGGGGATGGAGTGTAGCAGAGGGGTCTGGCTGGCCCATCGGACCCCTGCCCGTTAACGCAGGCCCCTTGGTGCTGCTCCCCTGCCCCGGCGGGCCTGGGTACATCTGCACGGGGCAGGGGCAGCTCCACACAGGGAGCCCACCAGCAGAGATGTGGTTTTGTCCCTCGGGCTGCTGTGCACGCCGGCCCCGCTGCGAGCGCACGTGAGCCTCTGGTCCCCTGCCCCAGGGGCCCCACCATCTGTGCGATCCAAACTGAAGACTGCAAAGTTTGCTCAAACACAACCCGCGCTCCCGCCTTGCACAGTCATGTTCCTTGAGAGAGGTGAGGAGGGAGGTGCAAGAGGGAGTCGAGCCCCTTTCTGGGTTGAACGCCACGCTGAGAGGGGCTCCTGCTGTGGAAGGGGCACCAGCAAGGGCTGAGGTGCCGGGGCCAGGGGTTTCCCCGGGCACCTGCAGTGCCGAGGGCTCCGGCAGTCCTGGGAGCTGAGTGTGCCAAGCAGCTGAGCTGGATGTGCTCCACAGCAGGCGTTTGTATGAGGGGGGCTCGGAGGGACCCCGTCCTGCCCCACTGCTGCAGGGGGTCGGTCCCAGGCACGTGTGAGCCCCGGCTCCCTGCACGTCGGGCTTTGCGCTGCCCTCAAATGGTCTGAGCCTCCTCCCAACCCCACCGACCTTCTCAGCCCTGCCCGTAACTCCTATTTCTCCCTGACTTGCTGTTTGCACGGATCAGGCGCGTTCGTTCAGCTGCATCTCCTGAAAGAAAGCAAAGGACCACGAAGAGTCCTGAAGGTGGAGTTCCTGGATGTCTTTAGGGGAGGTTTCTCATGTCAGGCCAGGCCAGAACAGATGAAACTGTGGAGTGGGGAGGCTCCAGCAGGCAATAGATCGAAGGGGCTGAGCTCTGCTAGCCTGTTTTATTAGCTCTCCTGACAGCAGCAACCACAACAGCAGCAACAGCAGCTGCTGAAGACAGGCTGTTTACAGAGCATAGTCTCCTCTGAGCAAACACAAGCGTAACTCTGACACCTCGCTTCCCCCGGGCAGCCCCCTCCTGCCCCACTCCGGGAGAGGAGCAAGCTCTGGGCCAGGTGGGGGGCTGGAGGGAAGCCTGTGACACTGGCCGGGAGGTGAGGACCAGCCCACAGGGGCACAGGGCCCCCAGGGGCCCCAGGCCAGCACGGCCCCAATCCTGCGGCCGCGCTTCCCCAGGGCATGGCCAGGCTGCACTGCCCCATTGTGCCACACCACCTCCATGGGAGGCGAGGGGTCCCCAGGTGCTCCCTGTGCATGGAGGGCTGGGGGGGGGCAGGCTCTTGGGGTGCTGGGACCCAGAGATTGGGCTGTGGGATGTTCCCTGCCCTGGGAGCAGAAGAGGTTCCCTGGGCGACTGGCTCACGTGTGGCTGCCCCTGTTGCTGCTCTCAAAACTTCAGGCAGAAGTCCCTCCAGAGGCCAGAACAAACCCCACCTCAGTTGCGGTGTCCCCCCAACGGCCGACAGATTTCCCTGCCTTCCCACCACGCTCTGGCGCTGTCACCCTGAGCCCCAAGGAGCAGAGGGCTTTCCAGCAAGGAAGGAGGGGTGAGAGGGGAAGTTTGCTCATCCAAGGGCTGAAGGAAGGCTCTGGGGCGCACGGGGGCTTCCCCACCCGTGGCACCCCAAGGTGAAAGGCGAGGGGCAGAGCACAGCTGGAGCCAGAGGAGCACAGCTGGAGCTGGGGCTGCCTGACTAGTCAGGGATGGAGGGAGGGAAGAGGGATGTCCATGACTTTTTCTGGGAATGCTATCTCAGACCCCAGCCAGAACTAGGGCCGTGCCTCCCCACGCTCCTCGCCTAAACTTCCCACCCTTCGATAGAGCTCCTTGATGCTACCAGCTGGTTTCCAAGGCTGGGCCTGGCAGAGGAGGGAGGAGAGTTGCGGTCCACCCTTTTTGGCTCCTCAGGCTGGAGAATGACATCCTTAGCTGCATCAAGAGGGCAGATGTGGAGAGAGGGTTGATACTGGGACGACGAGGTTGGAGAGCTGCCTAAGCTCAAGATCTGCACGCAAGACTAAAGCAAGCCCTGCCTCTGGTGACTTAGCTTCCCAGATCACCGTGGGATAGAAGGGGACCTTCTGCTGAGGAGCTCTCATGGGCAGATGTCTCCACCACAGACATGTACAGCTCCTCCAAGGGTCACTCTGGGTGCCTCAGTAGAAGGCAGAGGCAGCCCTAGGCAGGAGTTGGACTTGAGGGACAGTTCCTCTCCCCAAGGGGAGGTGCCAGCAAAGGAGCCTTTTCCTAAGGGAGCTGGACAGACCACGGAGGCTCTTACATAACAAAAAGTGCCAATGTAAAGATGGCTTCCAAGACCTGCGCAAGAGAACTTGACCGGCAGTGACCTCTCCTGTACAAGAGGGTCTGCTCTTAGAAGAAACCAGACCAAACCGGCTGAAAGTGGCAAAGTTGCAACAAAATAGTGCAAACTCTGCTAATAAATATGCATTAAGCAGGCTTGCACAGGGGGTTCGTGTGAACAAAGACTCAAAAGTGAATGGTAACAGGTGATGTCATGGCCAAAGCCAATAGATTATGTAAATGGTAAAAATGAAGATGTGAGTAGTCTTAAAATTGTGTATAAAGAATCAAGAGTGTAACACGGATCCTTCTCGGGCTCCCAGCCAAGAGGCACCTTAATGCCGGCAATAAAAGGGGTTTTAGCTAGCGTGTACTTCTGCTGCCTTCTTTCCAGTACCCGCGCACGATCCGGAAGAAAAGAAGAAAATGCAAGCAAGTCCTTCTTGCTAACAATTTGGTGACCCAGTGGGACTCCGTGGGTTTCCAACCTGGTGAGTGTCGCTACCACACACAACACAGCCGGCGCTGGGTAAGTTCACCCGATCGTCCTTGCGGGGTCTGCGTTCACCGGCAAGGTACTGAAACTGGGGGCAGCATAAGTCATTGGGGGGTCAGTAGGTAAGAAATTCTGCAAAACTGGAAGAAAATGGATGGTACTTCAGGACTCAGTAAAGCTCGAAAGCTCGAGCTGTAGTTCTCTGTCAGGTTGAGGGGCCAGCTGAAACTCGGGAGGAGATGCCCCCCGAGCAGTGGCCCCTGGAAAGTTCATTTGATATGAGCTGGCCTTCCTGCATCAACGCTTGGAGGATCAGAAACCTTAGCAAATGAACTACTGGTTTGTCTGGGATAACTGGGCTTTTAAACGACCAAGGGGATACGGGGATTTGGCTAAGGTAAGGCAGATGGTAGCGCAACAAAGGCTGGGAGACTCGACTCTGAACTCTTGCTCTGCTTCACCCTGCGCCTGCTCCTGCTGCTCCTCAGACCCCTGTGCTGTACCCGCCGCTTCCTCCTGAAAATCACGCTCCTGCTTTGCAAGCTCCTGTCCTTGGGACAGCGAGGCTAGTCCGGCTGAAGGCATGCCTTGGCAGCAGGACAGCAACCACCCCCTCCAACATTACATGCCTATGTTTATCAGCCATGGCTCCAGGAGATTTGACTCAATGGGCACAACGGATGCCCTGGGTGCAAGAGGACCCAGAAAAGGTCGCGTGGTGGTGCATTTCCCCCCCTCCCCTGCACCACTCTACAACCTCAGGAACCCCCATCAGACCTCAGCCTTTGTGTAATGAGTTGGGCAGTTAAGCGTCCCTTGACCGACCAGGCACTCTTGCATAGCTAAGGTGGGGAGCGGCACTGACCGTACCAGGAACTCCTGTTGCCTGACCAAGGTAGGGAACGAGAGCAGGAATAATTCTTCATCCCTGACAGCCCTGAAACATTCCCTACCTGGATCGTAGCTCAAGTGGAACGATACCATTCTTACTGTGGAACAATACCATTGTTACTATCCTGGATCGTTCTGGATTGTGGCCAGGATGGAAATTTACGGATGACTGAAGCCAATCATCTTGCAAACCTATAAACAACGGTCCCAAGCAAGACCCTCTGAGCTCTCCTGAACCACAGCGGGCTGCACCCAGAATCTCCCGCTGAGTGGGAGCCTCTCAGAGCTTGCGAACTCTCGAGTTTTTGATTTTCGGAAGACCGTTAGGACCTGGGCTGAAACACTGCTCGGCTGAGACACTCCTCAGGGCTCGACCCTTCGCCCCTTGAGAAATGCCACGACATTTAACATGAGGATTTCACAAGATTTGAGGGGAATTTTTAACAGGTACCTTTATCTAGCTTTGGGGCCTTATGTGAGTGTGTGTGTGAATTGATTTAGATAACCAATAGTAAGAATAATCTTAATTAAGTCACTGTAGTGATTGTAGTAAATTCTATTAACTCACTTTGTAAATGTTAAATTAATCAATGATCAAGTGCTGCTAAAATCTTGTGATCCAGCTTAAAACTAGGAATGTATTTTAGATTGCTGCTAGACACATCTAATCCCTTAGACATAAACCATTGACCAAGTCGGAGACTAGGGTAGATCCAGCCGCACCCAGACTCCTCTCTGAGAAGGAGTTTAGAAAGCAAGGGGGTCTACTCTGAACCTGGTGACTCAACGGGAGGGTCTCCCTTACCCTTTTCGTCCTCAGTCTCTGCATAAATCATTCCAACTCAACTCAACATGATTTTCCTTTGTATGCTTAATAAGTGATAGAGTGAACCTTGCCATCGAATTCTGTTAAGTCGCACTTTTATAAATTTCTGTTAAAATCTTTTTCTGCTAATACCTTTGACGGTGATTCGTTAAGCCTCCACTACTCATTCGCAACAGGCTGCCCAACTCTTCTCTACAATAACAGCGGGACATCACCCCTCTTGGGGGGATGTTCAAGTGCTGTTGCAGCAAATGTTTTGGTTGGGAGGTAGAGATCGGATATTGGAAAAAGATAGAGAATTAGCAAGTCGTGATGGAAACAAGCAGCCTTGGCCAAGTGTGGACCCTAACTGGGATTATAACACTGCAAATGACCGAGCTGCCTGTGAAACAGCTTGCCATAATCTGGTCCTGGCAATAAAGGCTGCAGGACAAACTGGTGTTAACTGGGAAAGAGTTCAGGAAGGGAGGCAAAGATCAGATGAACACCCGAGCGACTTTTGGAGTCACTTGCGGCAAGCATTGCTGCGATATGGAGGAATGACTGAAGATTAATGACAAATTGACGGTGAATGTATTTGTTCAACAGGCAGCCCCAGACATTCATGAATACTTTGTGAAGCATGCTCCAGGATGGCAGAGGGAAAATCCACAAAAGATACTGTCTCTGGCAGCGTATGTATATGACGGTAGGTCATAAAAAGAGAAGAAAGAAATGGAAAGAAGAAAGCGAGAGGAAGGGAGTATGTTGGCAGTAGCGATGGGAGGAACCCCGGTGACGAGAAGAAGATGGATGAATATGAGAAGGGGTGCGGGAACAGCAGAAGCAATGAGAAGAGGGCAAGTGGACCCAAGTTGTCGTGCATGCTGTAAGAAACCAGGCCACTGGAAGAGAGATTGTCCTTTTCGACCACAAATGACCAGAGGATTTGGGAATCCCCCCGTTTGGAAGCTGCCAAGTAGAGAAAACATTGAGGAACTGCCAGAATTCCCTCAGTATGACTCTTGACAATGACAGGAGGTGGGAGAGTCTGTAACCCTTGCGGCATGCGAGCCAGCGGTAGGAGATCATGCTCGAGTCGTGATAAAAATCATTAATCACACTTTAGAATTTCTGATAGACATGGGTGCCACCTACCCTGTGCTAAATCAATGCTCAGGTGAATTAGGTCAAGAGAAAGTACAAGTGCAGAGAACCGAGGGGCACCCAGTGACATTGGGGATAACAATCCCTTTAGTAGAAGTTGGTCCACATTTATTATACCATCAGTTTGTGATAATGGAAGGCAGTCCAATTAATTAATTGGGAAGGGATTTACTGGAAAAATTACAGGCAGGAGTTCAGTTTAAAAACAAGGGCATAGCGTTGGAACTGCCAGAAGCAATTGATCAGGTAATGATGGCTGAGGAGTTCCAAGTCATACCCCAAGAACTGAAAGATGTCCGTGAGTATGGGCTACGTCTGGAAATGGGGCTGGACTATTAAAATCAGCTACACCTGTAAAAATTTCATTAAAACATTATGACTGGCCATCAATAAAACAAGACCCCCTCTCTCGAGAAGCTGAACAAGGAATTAAACCTGTAATTAATGACCTATTAAAAAATGAAATTTTAGTTAGAGGACCTTCTGATGCTACTTGCTTTACAGCTGCATTTTTCAGTATACCTGTTCATGAAGAACCACAACTCCTTTTTGCCTTCAACTGGAAAGGACAACAATATACCTGGACAAGATTGCTGCAGGAATTTGCTGGTTCTCCCACACTCTTTTCGGGAATATTGAAACAGGTCTTAAAGGCAGTAACGCTGTCAGATGATACTGTACTAGTACAATACGTAGATGATTTGTTAATTGCAAGCAAAGACTGTAATATTTGCTTACAAGACACTAAGACATTGTCATTTGCTTTAGCAGAAAAGGGTCATACAGTCTCCCTTGCCAAAATGCAGCTGTGCCAGCGACAAGTTAGGGATGATAATTTGGCCTGGGGAAAGGATAATATCATCAGAACGAATACAGGCAATACAAGAGATACCTTTGCCTCAAACAAACAGACCAGAGCATTTCTAAGTGCAGATGAATTTAATAGCTATTGGATACCTGGGTTTGGGGAAAAAGCAAAACCCCTAATACATTTACAAAAGATGAAGAGCCAGACCGAATTGCATGGACTCTGGAAACCCAAAAAGCATTTAAAGATTTAAAACAAGCAGTCATGGAAGCTCCCTCGTTAGCCCTGCCAGACTACAACAAACCTTTTCTATTATATTTACATGAACAGAAGGGAATAGCCAGTGGTGTGTTGGCCCAGAAAACAGCCAAACGTCTGCAAGCCGTAGCGTATTGCTCAGCAGAACGAGACCTCGTAATTCAAGGCATCATTTCATGCACTAGGGCTCTTGCAGCAGCAGCTGTGATGATTGAGAAGGCAAAACCATAGTCCTAGGGCACCCTAAGGGTAACGGTGCCCCACGCACTGAAAGCTGCATTAACGCAGAGGGGTCATTCCTTATTTGCCTGTCAACGCCTGCATCATTATGAATTGATACTACTGACCGAAACAAATATTACCTTAGAACAGTGGGACCTGTTAAATCCAGCAACCCTACTGCCAGAAATATTACAGCAGGAACGGGGATTGCTTCACAACTGCCTCGAAACTCTGGGATTGAAACCAACAGTGTTGCCAAACGTAAAGGAACAGCCCCTCGACAACCCAGGCTTGGTGTTATTCTGCAATGGATCATCCTGCTACGAAAAGGGATGATGGGTTACAGGATATGTTGTCACCACGCAATTTGGGGTGCTGGAAGCAAGAGCTCTTCCGGGACACCTCGGGGCACAAGCTGCAGAATTAATAACTTTAACTCGAGCATGTGTTTTAGCAGAAAATCAAACCTCTAACATCCACATAGGCTCCAAATATGCTCTGGTAGTAGTGTTTGCAGCAGGATTGATCTGGAAAGTAAGAGAGTTTCTAACATCAGTGCGACACAAAATAGCACATTGAGAACAAATTTTGGATCTTCTACATGCTCTAGAAAAAACAAACCAAGTAGCAGTATTACATCATGAAGCCCACCAGTGAGATACTTCTGATCTGGCTGAAGGAAACAATCTTGCCGGCGGTGCGGCGAAGGCAGCAGCTTTACAATCCTTACCAGGTCCAACCAAAAATACAAGAAGAAATGCTAATGGCCGTAACTGAAGAAGAATTAAAAAGAGAACATGAAACCCCACCCACAGAAGAAACTGAAAAATGGAAACATTTAGGAGCAAAACAGATAAATGGAATCTGGACATTAGAAGGAACACCTCTACTCCCCAGGATTATGCTGATACCTTTGGTCAGAGAACTCCACCATCGGACACATGGAGGAGCATCTTATCTAGAAAATCAGGTCTCTCAATCATGGGTGGCACCTGGACTGACCCAAGCAATATTACAAGTCACAAAAGGATGTCTGAGATGTGCAGAATGTAACGCAAACTCCAATACAGAGGCAAAAGCAAAATGAGGGTGCCCTTGGGCCTGGATGCCATTCCAGAAACTACAGATTGACTTCCAAGATGTGCCTCCCAGAGATGGACAAAACCACCTACTGGTTATAATGGATCAATTATCCCGCTGGGTAGAGGCATTCCCTACCCAAAAAGCAACTGCTCAAGTGGTGGTTAAAGCTTTAGTGAAAGGTATCATACCACATTTTGGAGTGCCTGAAGAAACAGACTTTGATAAAGGATCACATTTTACAGCTGAAATATTAGAAAACCTGTATAAAGCTTTAGGAATTTGACAAAGACTGCCTACACCTTACCATCCCCAATTCTCGGGACAGGTGGAGAGAATGAACCGTACTCTAAAGAGTAAACTGGCAAAGATTTGTAGAGAAAATTAACATGGACAGAACCTTTACCACTAGCACTAAGGGAATTAAGGCGATGCCCAAACTCAGGTCATAAATTAACTCCTTTTGAGACTCTGTCTGGAAGACCAGATAGAATTCCAGGAACCTTTTCTCCAGCACACACAAGCCTTCTGGCAGGGGATGAAGCAGCGACCCAATAAGTCTTATAGCTACAAGATAGTTTTAAAAATAAATGGTATGAAGCTGTAATTATGGAAACTTTACCTTTAGGAAAGCATTTGCATCCATATTGACCCGGAGGTTGTGTCATGACAAAGGTCCATAAGACTAAAGATGCATTACAACCCGAATGGGAGGGTCCTGTGCAAGTCTTGTTATGTGCTTATTCTGCTCTCGAAGTTGCAGCTAAAGATGCAGGGATCCACCACACTCAGGTCATGATCCTCCGTTTGCTGCTGTTGAACACAGTCGGAGAAATTCTACTACAGCACGTAGCTCCGAGTTCGAACTGGTGCCTGTTTTTAGCAAAGGGTGCCTTAAATAATTCAGACAAATTCTGCGTATAGAATGGGTTGGGTATCGCAAAAGTTGCAGCTACATGTTTTGTAGGCACGAGCACACCTCGGTCACTCATACCTAACGACTCAAACTGGCCCAGCTTTGAGGAGAACCTAACCGACAGTCAGTTTCCCAGTATAGGGAAAATCTCGACGCTGGCTGCACGGACAAATTAACACGCTATGCGATTCCAACTTCTCAGTGTTACTCCAGCCAAATCTTGCATGTATATGGTTGACGCTACTGCACCATTAGTGCCCTTGAACAGCAGTGATTTGATCTGTAACACAACAAAGGTTTCCTATTATTCCGCTGATATCTACCTCCCAAAAGGGTGGTTTCTACTGTGTGGACTTGAGGCCTGTAATTATGTACCCAAAAATGCCGCCGGAGGTCCGTGCACACTTGAACACTCGCAGTCTCCCTGCTAACAAGAAATACCTCAGCCAAACATTACACAGAAAGAAGCAGGGGAGCCTACCTCAGGCTCTGCCACCGGATTGCGACTCAAATGTCTGTTCAGTGCAGCGGAAGCAGTGGCCTTACGCATCCCATCGGTGGGCGTCCCTGCACTGGCACTAGGTGCCAACCTCCCACTGACAAAGGTGGCCTGTACGCTAGCGAGAACTCTGAATGCCACCTCCACTTTGATTGCATTACTGCAAGAGGAACAACAGTTGGACAGGGAAGGAATCCTACAAAATAGAGCAGCTGTAGATTGCTTGTTACTTAGGGCCAACCACGGCTGGGAAGATTTGGAAGGACTTGTTTCAATCTCACAGGTAACAGTAAAGCTACAGAAGTCCAGCTGAAAAACTTTAAAGTTTTAGTAAGCTTTAGTAAAAACGTAAGACAGGTCCTGAAAGGAAGAGAAAGGTGGAACTGGTTGTCAAATCTATTTCCTTCTACTGTCCCAATATTGAAACAATTTATCAGTTTGATATTAATGATATTAGGAGTTTCACTTAGTTTGGGGATTACAGTCTGCTGGTTTACTCAAGTATGCCCAGCCTGTCTTGCTCGAATTAGTGGCTACAAATACTATTCTGCTCCAATTTAACGTGTGCAGGTATGCACAAAACAAAAGGAGGGAATGTTACCTAAGAAAAAGCTCCAATGTAAAGATGTCTTCCAGGACATGCGCAGTTGAACTTGACCGACAGCGACCTCGCCTCTCCAAGTGGATCTGCTTAAAGAAACCAGACCGAACGGGCTGAAAGCAGCGAGGCTGCAACAAAATCTTGCAAGCTCAGCTAAGAAATACGCATTAAGTCTGCTTGCACAGGGGGGTCGCATGTACAGATACTCAAAAGTGAAGGGCAACAGACAATATATCATGGCCAAAGCCAACAGCTTGTGTAAATGGTGAAAAGGAACATGTGAGTAGTCTTGAGACTGTGTATAAGGAATGAAGAGTTGCAATATGGGGTCCTTCCCAGCCGAGAGGCACCTTTATTGCCAGCAATAAAAAGGGGTTTTAACTAGTGTGCACTTCTGCTGCCTTCTCTCCGGTGCCCAGGCACAAACTAGAAGGGAAGAAAATGCGAGCAAATCCATTTTGGTAGCAGTACCGAGAAACAGGAGACGTCCTGAGGTACCGTTGATAAGCGCAAAACTAGGGACTGTAACAGCAACTTATCGTCTGAAAATGTGAAAAATAGCGTGGAAAAAGAGGAAGACACCCTGCGAAAGTTAGGATCGATAACTGCCATTGGCCATTCTCACTGCAAGAACAGGAAAACAGTCTGGAAAATAAGAATTGATCTGAGAGAACAGAAAACATCATCGCCCGTTGGCTGTCCCGGGTGAAACACAGAAATTACCAGCATCTATTGGCCACTCAAAGCGGTGGTATCCTACGCCCTCTCAGGTCTCTATGGTACAAAAATGACTTAATTTTCACCCACACTGGAGTGAGACGTGAGACTCTGTCTGTTCCTTTCTTGGTCCCCCTCTGAGCGCACTGCTGGGGGGGTTCACTTTGTCCCCCCACCTCTGGGATGGTTGGGTCCCCTTCTGGGATCTGTCTCATGCACTGGGTACCGTATGTGGACGTATAAGTGACCTATCCTAAGAGTATCTGCTGTTCTGTTGTTGATACATTTACTTTCTTAGAGATAAGTTTGTGTTAACCTGTAATACTATACAGATACTGTGATTGATTGTTGCTGTTATCGGTTGATAATTATTTGTACTAGCTTCAGATAAGTAGATAGATAGATAGATAGATAGATGGAGATACACACACACATTTGCTTTTGTAATCCTGGGCGTACTTGCTCGCGGGGACGGTGTGGCAGCGGTGTCCATCTGTAACACAGCAGCGAGGTTCCGAGGAGGAAGCCCCCATGGCCGTGTGTCTCAGGGGATGCGAGGGACCCCCGGCTGCGGTCTCGACCCCCCGCTGGCCAGGAGCCCTTTGGGTCTGGCCCCGGCCGAGGAGGACAGCAGGAGGGCGCTGGGTTTCTTCTGCCTGGGGAAGGGGTGCCCGAGGGGGATGCGATGCGGCCCCCCAGCGCCTGGGGGGTGCGACCCCCTCCTCCGGGGCAGCTCCCCAGGGCTCTGTGCGTGACGCCGCTGTCCCCCATCGTGAGGGCAGCGCAGTCCCAGTGCCCCGGGGCAGACGAAGGGGGGTCCTCCCGTGCCCCCCCGCCAGGCCGCCCCGCCAGAGGGGGGTCGCCGCCAGGACAGAGCCGGCCCCAGCCCAGCGCTGGGGCTCTCCCGATGCCCTTCCAGGGCGCCAGCGCACCCTGCCAGGACAACGGGGACCCGGGGGACACGGAGCGGCTGCCGCAGGACGGCCAGGCACCAGGGCCGGGGTCTCGGGGCACGGCGGGAGGGGAGCGCTCCGCGGCTGCGTCCCCGATCGGGTCGGACCCCTCTGCCCTCCCCTGCCCTGCCTCCCCCTGCCCCCGCCTCTGCCCTCACCGCCTCGCTTGGGCCGAGCCGCGCCGAGCCGAGCGGAGCCGAACCGAGCCGAGCCGAGCGGAGCGGAGCCGAGCCGAGCGGAGCGGAGCGGAGCGGAGCCGAGCCGAGCCGAGCCGAGCCGAGCGGAGCCGAGCCGAGCCGAGCCGGCTGGCTGGACGGCCGGGCCCAGAGAGTTGTGGTCAACGGAGTGAGAAGGCTTCGTCAAGAGGTTCCCCTTGATGGGGTGGCCTGTAGTAAAGACCAGCCACAAGGTTCCCTTTGTTGCCTCGGTCCTATTCTTACCCATAAGCTTTCAACCTGCTTGTGGCTATTCTTCAGAGACAGCTCTTCACAATCTATCCATTTCTTGAGGTAGAGGGCAACCCCTCCGCCCCTCCTTCCTCGCCTGTCCCTTCTGAACAGCCTGTAGCTGCACCAGTCACGGGATTCGTCCCACCAAGTTTCAGTAATGGCAACTAGGTCATAGCTTTCTAGCAACACGGCGGCTTCCAACTCCTCCAGTTTGTTGCTGCATGCACTGGTGTGGAGGCACTTCAGCCGGGAGCCCCTGGCTCATCTCCGTAAGACTTCACGTGTGCCGCAGTGCACCCAGCACATCGCAGAGCAACAGGCTGAGGGCCCTCGCTAGCACCCTGTCCCTCTAACCTTGGCGTGTCATTCCACAGCTTGTCACGGGCAAGCCTGATATTAGCACCCTCCCCCTTCAAGTCTAGTTTAAAGCTCTGACAATAAGCCCCGCTAGCTCGTGAGCAAAGACCCTCTTCCCCCTTTAAGAAAGGTGAATCCCATCCCATGCCAGCAGGTCTGGTGCCGCGTAGGCCACCCCAGTATCGAAAAACCCAAAATTGTTGTGGTGATACCAGCCACGGAGCCATGTATTAATAGAATCATAGAATCATAGAATCATAGAATCATAGAGGTTGGAAAAGACCTCTAAGATCACCGAGTCCAACCATCAACCCAACACCCCGTGCCCACTACACCATGTCCCTAAGCGCCTCATCTCCACGTCTTTTAAATACTTCCAGGGATGGTGACTCCACCACTTCCCTGGGCAGCCTGTTCCAAGGCCTGACCACTCTTTCAGTAAAGAAATTTCTCCTAATGTTCAATCTAAACCTCCCTTGGTGCAACTTGAGGCCATTTCCTCTCGTCCTATCGCTGTCACTTGGGAGAAGAGACCAACACCCACCTCGCTACAACCTCCTTTCAGGTAGTTGTGGAGCGCAATGAGGTCTCCCCTCAGCCTCCTCTTCTCCAGACTAAACAACCCCAGTTCCCTCAGCCGCTCCCCATCAGACTTGTGCTCCAGGCCCTTCACCAGCTTCGTTGCCCTCCTCTGGACACGCTCCAGCACCTCCATGTCCTTCTTGTGGTGAGGGGCCCAGAACTGAACACAGGATTTGAGGTGCGGCCTCACCAGTGCCCAGTACAGGGGCACGGTCACCTCCCTGCTCCTGCTGGCCACACTATTTCTGATACAGGCCAGGATGCCGTTGGCCTTCTCACTCCAGCTACAGGAGCCATCGCGCTCGCAGGCTCTCGTCCTGCTGGGGGACTTCAACCACCCCGACGTCTGCTGGAAAAGTAGCACGGCGAGCTTGTCGCGAATGAGTGGTTTAGAGGCCGCTTAAAGAATCACCGTCAAAGGTATTAGCAGAAAGTGATTTTAATGGAGATTTGTAAAGGTGTGACTTAGCAGAGTTTGATGGCAAGGGTCACTCCATTACTTCCTACACAGATGAAGTATAGATCATAGGATTTTAGCAGCATTTAATCATTAACTAATTTAACATTTGCAAAGTAAGTTAGTAGAGTCTACTACAATCACGACAGTGACTTAATTACAGATCGTGCTTACTGTTAGTCCACACATACAGACAGACAGAAATATATATAAATGTACAAAAAATGTACTTGTTAAAAATCCCCCTCAAGTTCGGTGGAGAAATATTCACGTAAAATGTCTCAGCATTTCCCAATGGGCGAGCGTTGAACCTCGAGGAGTGAAGAGTTTCAGCCCAGGTCCTGTCGTACGACGGTCCTCCGAATATCGCAGACCCGAGAGGTCGCAAGCTCCGAGAGGCGTCCCACCCAGAGGGAGATGCTGGGTGCAGCCGCTGCGGTCCCGGAGAGCTCAAAGGGTCTCACTTAGGACCACCCTTTATAGGTTCGCAAGACGATTGGCTCTAGTCATCCGTAAATTTCCACCCTGGCCACACTCCCAGGTGGTAATTACTAAAAAATTCTCACGGTTTCAGTGGTGTTCCACTTGAGCTACAACCCAGATAAGATGACACCGGGGCCAGGCAGTGGGAGGACGTTCCCAGCCTCAGCCATGCAGAGTTTCTGATACAGTCAAGGAGCACTCAACCGCCAGACTCAGTGCACCAACGCCAAGGTTTCACAGGAATTTCTGAGATCAACAAACGGCCTAGGGTAGGGGGGAAAATGCACCACCACAACCCACCCCGTGACTAAAGTCAATCAACCTTGATCACAGAGTAGCGGTGTGGTTGCCGCTTGCCTCTGTGCCTATAAACAGATCAATACCATATTCCAATTGCAATTTGAGGGAAATTTTTTGTTGGTATACTTAAGGTTTTGTTAAATGCAATTAAGCGAGGAGGTTTTGTAATAGTGCCTTTTTTTAGTTATCGTCCACACTCTAACACACAGAACAATGTTCAACAACAAGCATAGTACAATAGAAATTAGTAAAATTGCAGTGGCATGTTGCACTCGATTCAAAGTTCCTCTTGCTGTTGGCGACCATCCAAATAAGGCCTCCCACCAGTGGTGTCCTCCATCCTTCTTCACCTTTTCTAGGACAGGGTGTATCTTCTCTGCATCATGATGGACAGTAATCAGAGTTCTTCGTCCGTTGTTTCGAACCTATTTAGCAATTGAGTCAGGTCATCATGTTGTAACAGTAGCTGAATAGTTCAAGTTGCATGCCATGATCTTGGTAAAATTACAAATACATGTATTGGAGTGATTATATGTTTCCACAGTGGTGTTGTCTGTAAATACAGAATCACAGAGTTCTCGTACAAACACATCCATTCCCAACATATATAAGTACAGTTTCAGGGGTTTCACCAGGATGTATTTCAAAAGGACAAACACTTTGTCATTGGGCCTTAATGGTATTACTTTCACAAATAAATCCCTGTTGTTCTCATACAAAACACTGCATCAACATCAATAGTTTGCCATTTGTTCCCATTTTGTTGGGCCCATACTCTATGTTCTAAGAGATAAAGGACAGTTCCATTATGATTTAATCCCAGCGCAATGATTGGGTACATGGTGTATACCGAAGCATTGCGTATTGTCAAAACAAAAGCTGTGACTTTGCTGTCAGTAGGGTCGTAAGTAAAATTGACTAGACGCCACCAAGATGGGAATTGCCTTTTAAATTTAGTTGCATTATCCCAAATTACCTTTTGGGTTTCAGTGGGCAAAGTGCCCTCATCACCTTCCCTTATAATTGCTGCCACAGTAGATTGTATCCATAATTGAGCTTGGATGCAGCTAAGAACTAGAGAAACGTTATTTTGGGTTACGCCAAATGCATCTATAATTAGTTGGTGGTCTTCTTCACTAATTCTTTCCCATTTAGGCAATATATTAGCTAAAAGCCATTGACTAGTTCCTAGTGCCATCAAAGAAGGTCGTAATGGATGTTCTAATTTAAGTAAATCACTTGTTGCTGCACTTATTTTGTGTGCCAAAACTTCAGCATCCACGCTGTTCAATATTCCTAGTCCCATTCCCAGGATGCCAGTCACATCTCTCCTTGATCGTTTTGGAGAGGTGAGGGTTTGTCCATGCAGCCACGCTAACCATGCTGAATACGATGTGTTCGGGAATGGTGAGCAGGCAGGTTTAATTGCAGAGATATTAATTTGCATTGATAGCTTCACTTGTTTGAGAGACCACGGTGGATTAAATAGCACTTGCTGTTGTCCTGTTTTTCATTACACAGAGACCAATGTTATGAATGTGAGGAGACAGTTTGAGAGGAGGCTGAGGTGGTGAACATGTTTGTTCGGTATCAGTCCTGAACTGAAAACCTAAGCTGGAATGAGAGTTAGGGTTTGTCCAAAGACACGTTACGAGTGCTGAATGCGATGTAGTACAAGTATACCAGCATTCGTGTTTAAAAGGACAGGTATGTATGTCGTCTTTTCCTTCGACATTGTGGGAGAGGTTGCTGTCATACATTTAGTGTGATTTTCAATTCGGCATCCTATCGAAGTGGTGTCTCCTTTGGTTCCCTTTAAAGATGGAATTTGTTGATTTTCATTTTCATCTTTAATAATCCATTCCTGCCTATGAAAAGTGATGTTATTGTGTAGTGCTCTTACAGGTAAATTTAGATTAGATGGAGGTACGTTAAGAAGTACGTATGCATCAACCCATGGCCACCCTGTTGTACACAAATTCCACATTTTGCGCTCCATAAGCATAAAATCAAATAATAGTTCTACATCACGATTACCCCAGGAGCAAAATGTGAGTACAGGTTGTGTAAAAGTGAAATTGTACTTTCAATTTCAGGTTGAAATTGGGTTCTGGTATCTTATAGCAAGATTTCTTGTTGGTTTTGGGTTTAGAAAAAATTGGTGTAGTATATTTTAACTTTGGTGGGTTTTTTGTGGGTAGATCGGTTGATTACTCGGCATCCTATTTTTATATTTTCCCCTGGTGTGGTTTGAAGTGATAATATTCGATGAATGTTATTATTACTGTGAGATATCTTAACTCCCTTTTGGTATAGTGTCTCCCATCTCCATTCATCTTTTAGATATGCCTCGTTTCCATGTATAATCAAAATAGCGAGGTTCAGGTTTGTCTTATCTGTTGGTAGGATTCCAACGCTTTGAGTATAATTTAGTAGTGCATAGTCCCAAGGATCTTGTGTCTGAACTAGAAGGATTATACTTGTCCCGATTAAAAGGAAAAACAAAATTGGTTTGGGAGCATACTGCTGCTGTTGTTGCCATCGGTACAGAGTCATCTTCTGTTAAAGCAAAAGGAAGAAGACATTGCGGTGGGGAAGGCCGAAGGGGTTACCCCTTTTAGAAAGAAGGAAAAATCCATCTAGTACCGATTCTGTGTTTTGCACCACTGCTATCAGTAGCTTCCCAAGCAAGTGGGCCACGGGGTTTAGTTAAAGTCATAGGCACAGTTCCAATTTGTGGTAAATTTACCATAATGGATTGTCCTGGCTGTAACGTTAGCAGATGGCTTCTTTCATCAGCAGGGGGAATATTAGGCTCAGCTTTTACAAAGAATGCTCGGCTCACAGGGCTTCCAGTGTGTTGCCCCCCTGGAATGCACCACCCACATGGCACAGGAGTTGACACAGATAACTTTTGCTCTATTTTGTGCTGCTAGAACAACTGCCCTTAATTCTCCTACTTGTGCACTACCTTCACCTTCTTCTAGAACTTGTTTGCCAGTATTGATATTTAATGCAGCAGCTTTGTATTGCCATTTGCCATCTATCCTTTTTGCTGAGGCATCAGTAAACCAAATGTCTTCTGTTTCTTTACCGAAAGAGTGGTCAGGCCTTGGAACAGGCTGCCCAGGGAAGTGGTGGAGTCACCAGCCCTGGAAGTATTTAAAAGACGTGTAGATGAGGCGCTTAGGGACATGGTGTAGTGGGCATGGTGGTGTTGGGTTGACGGTTGGACTCGATCTTAGAGGTTTTTTCCAGCCTTAATGATTTTATGATTCTATGTTCCCTCAGTGAGGGGAGGTGCGTTTAAAAAAAAAAGGTTGTTGTAATGCTAATGAGTCTGCATTTATAGGCATCTGTAATTTGGAAACTTTAGTATGTCCTTCAGTTAATCTCATTTCCTCTGCAATTCCTGTCAAATAGGCATACCATTTCCTAACTGTAGGCTTTTGTGCAATTCCTTCTGGGGGAGCAGTCCCCTTCAGAACTGCTTCTAGTAAATTAAATGGACCTCTGGTTTGTATGGGTTGTTCCTGCTGTATTTTCTCAGCTTGTTTTACTGCTCGGACTAAAGACAAAAGTTCCTTTTCCCACTGGGAATATCTCTGTTGTGTCTCTTTAAATGCAGTCGAGCAGAACATCAAAGCTCTTTTCGCTCCGTCAGGGCCAGTTTGGAACAGGTTCCAATAAGCACCGTGTTCAGCAAAACCCCATTCTGCTGTAAGAGGGTCGTGGGGCTGTACTGGTCCTAGTGATTGATATGCTTTTAATTCCTGTATTAGAGTTTTGACTGCCTCTTCATGCTCTGAATTCCATTCCCACCGTTTTCCCTTTTGTAAAAGTGAGTATAGTGGATGAGCAATGATAGAAAATCCAGGTACGTGTTTTCTCCAACATCCTAAAGTACCCATAAGCTGTTGTAATTCTTTCCTCGACTGGGGCATCTGCTATTTTACTTAGGGTGTCCAGTGGAATTGTTGCACCACCTGCAATCCACCGAGTACCTAAAAATTTTTACTGCTCTCCTTGGTCCCTCAGGTGGGATTTCAGTTTCTGCTTTATGTGCAGCGTGAGCGATTGTGGGTGAATGCTTATACCCCTGTGGGAGTCTGTTAAAGGTGTATCGTATACCTTCCCAAGTAAAAGCAAGTTTCTCTTTATTCTTTTTTTCCTGCGAGGGGACCATAAAGAACATATCTTTTATATCAAGTGGCTGCTTGTAGTGTGGCTGTTAAAGTTGCAGTATTGGGTACTGCAGCCGTTAGCGGAGCTGTATTGGCATTTAAGTGCCGATAATCAATAGTTAGTCGCCACCTCCCGTCCAGGTTTCAGACTGGCCAAACCGGTGGATTACATGGGGAGTGGGTTCTGGAGAGAAAGTGCCATTTTTCCAAATCTACTATTACTTGTGAGATTCCAGCTCGTGCCGCAGCAGAAGTCAGATACTGTGGGACGTTGGTAATTTTTGAATCAGGGAGTGCAGGGGCTGTGTGGAGGAGACACACTATAGCTTGCCGATTTTTATCCGGGTTAGGGTCGACATTTGAACCAAAGGACCACATTCTGCCGTCCAGCAGACACCGGGTTCGGCTGTTCAAAACATCGAAGCCTAAAATATTTTCGTTAGGATCTTGAATTGCAAATCGAGCAGAAAACATGCGCTTCTCGCCTGACAGCCATAAATTAACTTTTGCAGTTGGCACATAAGACTTGCTCTGTTAACTCCAGTGATTTTAACTCGTTGCCATCCAGGTCATACACCCAGCTTCTCGGCATCTTGTTGTGTTAGTATTGAGATTTGTGCTCCCGTATCTATTAGAAATTTTACCAATTGTTGTCGAGGACCAACTGGAATTAAAATATATTTTGCTTTAATGATGGGTGTAGCATTATACTCAGAGGAATTTGAGAGGAACAAGGGGTTACCATTTCCCTCATCATATTATCAGGATCACCCCAAATATCACCATCCCATTCCTCAGGGGATACAATTAATTTCCTAATCTGTACAATGTCAGGGAGATTGGGAGCCTGCATAAGCAACATATCGATCTTTTCTTCCAAATTTTGTGTTTTCTCCTTCTCTTCCTGTAACTGGTTTTGCAGCTGCTTGATTTTCAAGGAAAGTATTCATTCAGCTGCCTTTCTGCCTTCTGTTTTCTTTCAGGTCCTGCTCCCTTCTGTTGTTATTCTTTCTATACTGCAAAGCAGCTTCTAGGCAGGTGCCTAACATTTTGCAAATAATTCCTTTCTATCTTTTATGTAGCCCTCAGGTCCCTATAAGAGGAGGTCAAAAGAGTCCTGGAGATGCCTGGGAGGAGTCTCGGGTGGAACCCGGAGGAGGGAGCTTCTACCAATAGAGAAAAATCGTCTCGGGTATTGTCCTTGCAGTAGTCTGGGGCTGCTACCTCAGATGTCAGGTCCCTAAACCACAGGACAAAAGACTCCAGGACATGCCTGGGAGGAGTCTTGGCTAAATCCCGGAGAAGGGAGCTTCTACCAAGAGAGAAAAATCATCTTGGGTAGCTTCCTTGGAGGAGTCTGGGACTGCTACCCGGGATCTCCTGTCCCTAAAGCCGATGTCAAAAGACACTGGGAGATGCCTGGGGGGAGTCTCGGGTGTATCCCAGAGGACGATCCTTCTACCAAAAAAGAAAAATCATCTCGAGTATCTTCCTTGCAGAAGTCTGGGGCTCCTATCCCAGATGTCAGGTCCCTAAAGCTCAGGTCAAAAGAGACCGGGACATTCCTGGGAGGAGTCTTGGCTAAATCACGAGAAGGGAGCTTCTACCAGCAGAGAAAAATCATGTCAGGCAGCTTCCTTGGAGGAGTCTGGGGCCGCAACCGGGGATGTCAGGTCCCTAAAGCACAGGACAAAAAACTCTGGGAGATGCCTTGGAGGAGTCTCAGGTAGATCCCGGAGAAGGGAGAATCTACCAATAGACAGAAACCATGTCGGGTAGCTTCCTTGGAGGAGTCTGGGGCTGCTACCCTGGATATTAGGTCCCTAAAGCACAGGACAAAAAACTCCGGGAGATGCCTGGGAGGAGTCGCAGGTTGGATCCCGGAGGAGAGAGCTCCTACCAACAGAGAAAAATCACTTTGGGTAGCTTCCTTTGAGGATTCTGTGGCTGGAAACTGGGATCTCAGGTCCCTAAAGAAGAGGTGAAAAAACTCCGGGAGGTTCCTTGGAGGAGTCTCGGGAGGATCCTGGAGGAGGGAGCTTCTACCAAAAGAGAAATAACATCCCAGGTAGCTTCCTTGGAGGAGTCTGGGGCTGCTACCTGAGATCACAGTTCCCAATTAGAGAGGTTCAAAAGACACCGGGAGATGCCTGGGAGGAGTCTCGGGTGGATCCTGGTGGAGGGACCTTTTCCCAATAGAGAAATAACATCTAGGGTAGCTAACTTGGAGGAGTCTGGGGTGCTACCCAGGATCTCCAGTCCCTGTAAGAGGGGGTCGAAAAACTCTGGGAGATGCCTGGGAGGAGTCTCGGGTGGATCCCGGAGAAGGGAGTTTCTACCAAAAGGAAAAAATCATGTCAGGCAGCTTCCCTGGAGGAGTCTGGGGCTGCTACCCGGGATCTATGGTCCCTAAAGCACAGGTCAAAAACCCTGGGAGAGGCCTGGGAGGAGTCACAGGTGGATCCCGGAGGAGAGAGCTCCTACCAAGAGAGAAAAATCACCTTGGGTAGCTTCCTTCGAGGATTCTGGGGCTGGAAACTGGGATCTCAGGTCCCTAAAGGAGAAGTCAAAAAACTCTGGGAGATGCCTGGGAGGAGTCTCGAGTGGATCCTGGAGGAGGGACCTTCTACCAAAAGAGAAAAATCATCTCGGGTATCTTCCTTGCAGAAGTCGGGGGCTCCTACCCCAGATGTCAGGTCCCTAAAGCTCAGGTCAAAAGAGTCCGGGGCATCCCTGGGAGGAGTCTTGGCTAAATTCTGGAGAAGGGAGCTTCTACCAGCAGAGAAAAATCTTCTCTGGCAGCTTCCTTGGAGGAGTCTGGGGCTGCAACCGGGGATCTCAAGTCCCTAAAGCACAGGACAAAAATCTCTGGGAGATGCCTGGGGGGAGTCTCAGGTGGGTCCCGGAGGAGGGAGCTTCTATCAATAGAGAAAAATCATCTTGGGTAGCTTCCTTAGAGGAGTCTGGGGCTGCTACCCGGGATCACAACTCCCTATAAGAGGGGGTCAAAAGCTTCTAGGGGATGCCTGGGAGGAGTCTCGGGTAGATCCTGCAGGAGGGACCTTCTACCAAAAGAGAAAAATCATCTTGGGTAGCTTCCTTGGGGAAGTCTGGGGTTGCAACCCCAGATGTCAGGTCCCTAAAGCTCAGGTCAAAGGAGTCCGGGGCATTCCTGGGAGGAGTCTTGGCTAAATCCTGGAGAAGGGACCTTCTACCAGAAAAGAAAAATCATCTCAGGTATCTTACTTGTAGGAGTCTGGGACTGCTACCCGGGATCTCCTGTCCCTAAAGCAGAAGTCACTAGACACTGGGAGATGCCTGGGGGGAGTCTCGGGTGTATCCCGGAGGAGGGAGCTTCTATTAATAGAGAAAAATCATCTTGGGTAGCTTCCTTGGAGGAGTCTGGGGCTGCTACCCAGAATCTAAGATCCCTAAAAAGAGATCAAAATACATCGGGAGATGCCTGGGAGGACTCTCAGATGTATCCTGGAGGAGGAACCTTCCACCTAAAGAGAAAAATCATCTTGGGTATATTGCTTGGGTATATTGCTTGGAGTCTGGGGCTCCTACCCCTAAAGCTCAGGTCAAAAGAGCCCGGGAGATTCCTGGGAGGAGTCTCGGGTGGATCCCGGAGAAGGGAGCTTCTACCAGCAGAGAAAGATCATCTCGGGCAGCTTCCTTGTAGGAGTCTGGGGCTGCAGCCCGGGATGTCAGGTCCCTAAAGCAGAAGTCAAAAGACTCAGGGAGATGCCTGCGAGGAGTCTCAGGTGGATTGCAGAGGAGGGACCATCTACCAATAGAGAAAAATCATGTTGGGAGTTTTCTTGGAGGAGTCTGGAGCTGCTACCCAGGATCTCCGGTCCCTGTAAGTGGGGGTCAAAAAACTCCGGGAGATGCCTGAGAGGAGTCTCAGGTGGATCCCAAAGGAGGGACCATCTACCAATAGAGAAAAATCATCTCGGGTAGCTTCCTTGGCGGGCTCCGGGGCTGGAACCCAGGATCTCAGGTCCCTAAAGCAGAAGTTAAAAAACCCCGGGAGATGCCTGGAAGGAGTCTCAGGTGGATCATGGAGGATGGAGCTTCTACCAAAAGAGAAAAATCACTTTGGGTAGCTTCCATGGAGGAGTCTGGGGCTGCTACCTGGGATCTCCGGTCCCTGTAAGTGGGTGTCAAAAAACTCTGGGAGATGCCTAGGAGGAGTCTCAGGTGGATCCAAACAGAGGGAGATTCTACCAAAAGAAAATCCCGGAGAAGGGAGCTTCTACCAGCAGAGAAAAATCTTCTTGGCAGCTTCCTTGGAGGAGTCTGGGGCTGCAACCGGGGATCTCAAGTCCCTAAAGCACAGGACAAAAAACTCTGGGAGATGCCTCGGAGGAGTCTCGAGTAGATCCAGGAGGAGGGAGCATCTACCAATAGAAAAAAACCATGTCGGGTAGCTTCCTTGGAGGAGTCTGGGGCTGCTACCTGAGATCACAGTTCCCAATAAGAGAGGTTCAAAAGCCACTGGGAGACACCTGGGAGGAGTCTCGGGTGGATCCTGGAGGAGGGACCTTCTACCAATAGAGAAAAATCATCTTAGGTAGCTTACTTGGAGCATCTGGGGCTGGAACCCAGGATCTTAGGTCCCTGTAAGTGGGGGTCAAAAAACTCCAGGAGATGCCTGGGAGGAGTCTCAGGTGGATCCTGGAGGAGGGACCTTCTACCAATAGAGAAAAATCATCTCGGGTATCTTACTTGGAGGAGTCTGGGGCTGCAGCCCGGGATCTCAGGTCCCTAAAGGAGAAATCAAAAGACTCCGGGAGATGCCTGCGAGGAGTCTCAGGTGGATGCTGGAGGGAGGAGCATCTACCAAAAAAGAAAAATCATCTCGGGCAGCTTCCTTGGATGAGTCTGGGGCTGCTACTTCGGATCTAAGGTCCCTAAAGTGGAGGTCAAAAGACTCCGGGAGATGCCTGTGAGGAGTCTCGGGTGGATTCCAGAGGAGAGAGTTTCCTCCAAAAAGAAAAAACATCCCAGGTAGCTTCCGTGGAGGAGTCTGGAGCTGCAACCGGCACCTCAGGTCCCTGAATTAGAAGTCAAAAGACTCCAGGAGATGCCTGGGAGGAGTCTCGTGTGGATCCCGGAGGAGGGAGCTTCTACCAATAGAGAAAAATCATCTCGGGTATCTTCCTTGCAGTACTCTAAGGCTCCTACCGCAGATCTCAGGTCCCTAAAGCTTAGGTCAAAAGAGTCCGGGACATTCCTGGGAGGAGTCTCGGGTGGATCCCAGAGAGGGGAGCTTCTATGAAAAGAGAAAAACATCCTTGGTATCTTCCTTGGAGGAGTCTGGGGCTGCTACCCGGGATCTCTGGTCCCTAAATCAGATGTCAAAAGTCTGTGAGAGAGACCTGGGAGGAGTCTTAGGTGGATCCTGGAGGAAACAGTTTCCTCCCAAAGAGAAAAAAAATCTTGGGTATGGGATGACTGGGACCTGACAGAGGAAGAAAACCATCTCGTGTGTCCATGCTAGGAAGCCCCTGAGTTGCCTCTGTTAATGTTAATCTTACTCAACATTAATCTTCAAAGTGTTATCATCTTGTGTATAGCCCTCACCCAGAACTGGGTTAAAAGACCAGTTAATAAGAAACCAGAATGATGAAGCTAGTGAGTGGGTGTTTGATTGGAGGAGATCAAGATGTATATGTTTTAATTTAAGAACACTATGGTGATAGATAGTTTAGTTTGTTGTGGATTCTATATTGCTCGCTTCTGTAATTTTAAACAATGCAGATTTGTTGCTTAGAAGTTAGGTAACTAACAGGTGTGTGTTTGTAATTGTGTGGAGTAGTAATTCATGATAAACTGTGTGTTTTAGAAGTAGTGATAATTAATTTTAGCTATGGAAACTATAAACAAACGTGGTCCAAGCATGGCTCAGGGACAAATTGCGACCCTATAAGGTAAAGAGGAAATAAGTTCATGAAGAGTTCACTACCCTACCGACCACCAGAGACCACCCGAGACCCCCAAGAAGACCCTAAAGGTTTTAGTGCGCATGTGTTTAAGATGATGTAATATTATAATTAGTTCTCGGAAATGTAATGAATATGTAACAAGGAAATTTAAAATATGTATGAGAAGCATGGATATAAACAGAAAGGTGACTAGACCAGGTGTGCTTGATTTGTGGCAAGTCCACCGAGCACCCAGGCCTGAATACAACAATATCTCTCCTGAGCGTGTGGAATTGGTTACTTGCACGCCGGGCACGAATCCGCTTTTCGGACAACAGTTTTTGGCGATCCAGGTGGGACTGCTGGGAAGCCTTGCCCGGATCGACTTGTCGGCTCTTGGTGGGGAGACCCTGCTCTCTGGACTCCAGCGCGCACCGACCTTTTGATCGGGGACTCCGTGAGTATTCTCCCCGACCAGAGCAGGTGAGCGACTCAACGGTGCAACGCTAAGGTAAATGAGATATTGTTCTGGAGTATAAAACTGTGCATGCATTTGGTAAGGAATTGTGGCCACAGGGAAAGAGGTATATTCATATGCGTTTGACAGTGACGACTGGAGTATATGAAGTTGTGGTAAAGAACGTTCTTTTTTTGGTAAAGATATAGGAGCTCAACCATCAAAAGTAACACCTTGTTCCCCCTTAGGATGCATCATTAAACATTGGGGAAAATTTGGGGGTGATCCTTTGAGAAAGGATAAATTAATTGAATATTGTACTAAATGGTGGCCAATGTATAAATTAGAAGATGAGGAAAAATGGCCAGAATTGGGAACCTTGCAATATAATGCTATTTTACAATTAATGTTATGAGGTACCTTATGTAATTTGTTTTTTTTTTTCTTTGAGAAATGATCATGAAATTCGGAAAAAAATGTAAACTTTTAGGTTTAGATTTTAATGTGATGATAATGATGATGGAAAATAAGAAACCAAAAGTGCATTGTTGTTCTGCTTGTAGCATAAGAAAATGGTGTTTAAAACTAGGAGAAGAAGAGGAGGATACACACATGTTAGTACCACCAAGTAAAAATGAAACTTCTGAAACCGAAGCAAGAGGAAGCAATACTTTTAGTCCGATAGCCGGCAGGACTAGAACCCAGCAAGGGTCTGTATTGTTAGCACCCCTTCGCCAGGCAGTGGGCCCAAGGGGGGAGCCAGTATTTGTGAAAGTACCATTTACAACTTCTGATTTAATGAATTGGAAAGAATTAGCAGGATCATACAGAGAGAATCCAGAACAGGTGTATAGATCCTTTCGAACAATTATTGAAAATCATAATCCAGATTGGAAAGATATTCAAATTCTTTTGAATAATTTGTTTACTCCTGAAGAAAAGAGGGTAGTATTAGAAAAAGCAAATATGGAAAATGAGAGAATAAATGCAAGAGAAGGTCCTGCTCATTTTATGCCAACTCAAGACCCAAATTGGAATCCTAATAGTAATGATGGGAAATTGATGATTAAACAGTATCAACAATTAATTTTGTATAGAGTAAAGAATGGAATATCCCGCCCAAAGAATGTGGCGAAATTGACTCAAATAATTCAAGGAAAAACAGAGGACCCATCCACTTTTTATGAACGATTATGTGAGGCAGCTAGGAAATGGACAGACTTAGATCCTGAGAGTGATGAGAACAGAGCAATATTTACTACTTTGTTTGTAGGGCAAGCTGCTCCAGATATTCGAAAGAAATTGCAGAAAGTGGATGGGATTACAGGAATGACTATATCACAGTTAATTGAAATTGCTTATAAGGTGTATAACAATAGGGAAGAGGAGGAAAAGAAAAATCAGGAAAAAGAAAAAATAAAAGATAGGAAACAAAAAGCTGCTATTCTAGCAACTGCTTTTGTAAATGCCCAAGGATCAGCAGGAGGAAGAGGTAGAAGATATGTGAGAGGTAGAGGTAGAGGGTATTTGAGAGGAAAAGGCAGAGGAGGTAGAGATATGTTTAAACAATATACCCCATTAGGATTTAATCAATGTGCTGTATGCAAGAAACAGGGACACTGGAAGAGTGAGTGTCCGGAGAACAAAGGAGCAGTCGTGACTCAGTCACAGCAGATACCACCTGAAGCTGATTTACTTATGATGGGAGGAGATTCTGAATGATGGGGACCGGGGGTAGAAAATGATATTTTCCCAGCTGAGCCCCTGGTTCCAGTAAAGCTGAGAGATGAAGTAGTCGATTTTTTTAGTAGATACTAGAGCAAAATATTCTGTTATAAATACATGTAAAGGACCACTGAGTAAATTTAATGTATCTATTGTTGGGGTCACGGGAAAGAAGGAGATAAGGCCTTTTTGAAACCTTTAAAATGAAAAATTGGAGGAAAAACACTGATGCATGAATTTTTATATATACAGGAATGCACCATGCCTCTCTTAGGACGGGATTTATTGAATAAATTGGGAGCACAAATCAACTTTAAAAAAGGAAGAATCCAAATTCATTTTCCTGAAGCTAATGCCTGGCAAGCCCAAGTTTATTTATTACAGACAAACACAGATGAATATGAAGAAATTCCAGAAGAGATTAAAGATGCAGTTTACCCTTTTGTCTGGGCAACAGAGAAACCAGGAAGAGCGAAAAATGTGGAACCGGTAAAAGTTGAATTGAAAACAGGAGCTCGACCGGTAAGAAAGAAACAATATCCCATTAGTATAGAAGCCAGAAAAGGTTTGGAACCAATAATAAATAATTTTCTTAAATACGGACTTTTAAGAGAATGTCAATCTGATTATAATACTCCTGTCCTTCCAGTGAAAAAGCCACATAACCAAGGATATAGGCTGGTTCAAGATTTAAGAGCGATAAACCAGTTAGTGGTGGACATTCATCCAATAGTCCCTAATCCATATACGCTGTTAACAACTATCAATGAATCAAATGCATATTTCTCTGTTATAGATTTGAAAGATGCTTTCTTTTGTATACCTCTGGAAGAAAACAGCCAAAAGATTTTTGCTTTTGAATGGGAAGATCCGTCGACTGGGAGGAGGACTCAGCTCTGCTGGACTGTGCTGCCACAAGGGTTTAAAAATAGCCCAACCATCTTTGGAGCAGCTCTGAATAAGGAACTGGAACAGTGGTCCGGTAAGGAAGATCAAATCACCCTCCTTCAGTATGTTGATGACATCCTATTGGGAGCAGATACTACTGAGATCTGCAAAGAAAAGACTGTTAGCCTCCTAAACTTTTTGGGAATGGCCGGGTACAGGGTGTCAGAGAAGAAAGCACAAATTGCAAAACAAACTGTAATTTACTTGGGGTTTGAGATTTCCCAAGGACAGCGAAGATTGGGAAATGGTAGAAAAGAAGCCATTTGCAGGATGGCACCCCCTCAATCCAAAAGAGAGTTGAGAGGATTTCTAGGAATGGCTGGATGGTGTCGCCTTTGGATTCCAAATTATGGTTTGATGGCAAAACCATTGTATGAGGCAACCAAAGGCCCTGAAGAAAATCCTGCCTCTTTAATGCCAAGTGAAAAAGAGAGTGATCTTAACCATGATTGTTTATAAGTCATTGAACAGGTACGTGCCAGCAGGCCAGATCTGAAAGATGTCCCTCTCCAAACTCCGGATGAAGAATTATTTACTGATGGAAGCAGCTTTGTTGTAAAAGGAGAAAGGAGGGCTGGCTATGCCGTGGTAACTTTAACTGAAGATCGAGAAGTAAAAGCATTACCTCCAAATACATCCGCCCAGAAAGCAGAAATTATAGCCCTCACAAAAGCCTTAAATTTGGCTAAAGGTAAAAGAGTCAACATCTATACAGATTCTAAATATGCTTTTGGAGTTGTGCATGCTCATGGAGCAATATGGAAGGAGCGAAAACTTTTATCTGCTAGCGGTACCCCTATAAAATATGGAACAGAGATTTTGAATTTGTTGGAAGCGGTACAGAAGCCTAAAGAAGTTGCGGTGATTCATTGTAAAGCTCATCAAAAAGAGGACTCAAAAGTAATACAAGAAAATCGAAAAGCAGATGAGGCTGCTAAACGTGTAGCATTAAATACTATGATTTATGTTTTTATTCCATCAAAAGAAATTCAGGTGGAATCCCCAAATTATAATGAGAAAGAAAATAAATTAGCTATGCTATTACATTGCAAGAAGAATGATCAAGGATGGTGGATAACTTCACATGGACAATGTATAGTAACCCCTGAAATTATGAAGAAATTAATGGTCAAAACCCATGCTGAAACACATAGCAGAGGCAATGGTGGAATCAGTAAAACGATATGCGATAGGAACCAAAATGTTATTGATTGCTAAAAGTGTGAGTAATAAATGTGAGATTTGTCTTAGGAACAATCCGAAAATACAAATCCAACCCCCTCCTGGAGAGGTAAAGAAAAGCATAACTCCCGGTAAATATTGGCAAAGAGATTTTTCAGAGTTACCGCGATGTAACCAATACCGATATCTATTGGGATTGGTAGATACCTTCTCTGGATGGCCGGAAGCTTTCCCGTGTCGAACCAACAAGGCAAAAGAGGTTGTGAAACATTTGTTGAAAGAAATAATTTCAAGGTTTGGAGTCCCTTTAGGAATGTCCTCTGATAGAGGCCCACATTTTGTAGCAGAGGTTATTAAAAATGTGAAGAACCAAATATTAAAGAAACAAATTCCTAAAATATATCCAGAAGCTCAGTGGAAATAGATTGAAGCTTTACCATTTGCCTTGTTAAGAATTAGGGTGACCCCGAGAGTTAGAGAAAAAGTAAGTCCATTTGAAATTTTGTATAGTAAACCTTATGATGTTAATCTAACAAAAAAATCTAAACAAATGCATGTAATAGGAGAAAAATGTTACACCAGAAAAAAAAAAAAAAAAAAATCCTAAACTGTGAACACCTATACCTAAGGGACCATTGAAATTAACTTTAAGGCGTACTTGATGAGTTATCAGAGATTTGTTAAATTATTTGTGATATTTAAAATATTTATTGTTAGAAAAAAAAACAAATTAATTAAGAAATTGTAAATTTAAGAGTAGAAAATATAAAGCCTGTTGTTATTAATTATGACGATCAGTAAAGCTGAATCCTAATTTCTATTGCCAAAATAAGATAGAAATTCCAAATTTAAATTGGCACAGACAATTGTTCTTATTTGCAATACTGATCGTCATCTTAATTATAATTATTTGTTGTATGATTTAATGTATGTCTTTTTGTAGACCAAATGCTTACAAGTAAATGATGTGAGACTCATGATGCTTAACATCATAAGTCTCAAAGGGGGGAATTGTTAATGTTAATCTTACTCAACATTAATCTTCAAAGTGTTATCATCCTGTGTATAGCCCTCACCCAGAACTGGGTTAAAAGACCAGTTAATAAGAAACCAGAATGATGAAGCTAGTGAGTGGGTGTTTGATTGGAGGAGATCAAGATGTATATGTTTTAATTTAAGAACACTATGGTGATAGATAGTTTAGTTTGTTGTGGATTCTATATTGCTCGCTTCTGTAATTTTAAACAATGCAGATTTGTTGCTTAGAAGTTAGGTAACTAACAGGTGTGTGTTTGTAATTGTGTGGAGTAGTAATTCATGATAAACTGTGTGTTTTAGAGGCAGTGATAATTAATTTTAGCTATGGAAACTATAAACAGACGTGGTCCAAGCATGGCTCAGGGACAAATTGCGACCCTATAAGGTAAAGAGGAAATAAGTTCATGAAGAGTTCACTACCCTGCCGACCACCAGAGACCACCCGAGACCCCCAAGAAGACCCTAAAGGCTTTAGTGCGCATGTGTTTAAGATGATGTAATATTATAATTAGTTCTCAGAAATGTAATGAATATGTAACAAGGAAATTTAAAATATGCATGAGAAGCATGGATATAAACAGAAAGGTGACTAGACCAGGTGTGCTTGATTTGTGGCAAGTCCACCGAGCACCCAGGCCTGAATAAAACAATCTCTTTCCTGAGCGTGTGGAATTGGTTACTTGCACACCGGGCACGAATCCGCTTTTCGGACAACACCTCTGGTGGAGGAAAGGAACGGAATGGGCAGTTCTGGTGTCCCCTGCAGCCATGGCAGCCCCAGGGGGCCAGGCAGCCGGTCCTGCTCACATGCTCAGGGAAGAGCCGATCGCCAGTTCTGGGGTCAGGAAGGAATTTTCCCCCGGGGCAGATTGGCGCAGGTCCCCGGGGGTTTTTCGCCTTCCTCTGCAGCATTGAGCATGGCCCCGTGCCAGGACGCCTTGGGGCCCTTTCTGGCCAGGGATTCCCTGCTGTTGCAGGACCAGGAACCCAGCTGTGCCCTCTGTCCCTCCTCCTCTCTTCCCTGTGCCAGGTTGGCAGGGAACCTCAAGGACTTCCATGCATTAGGTCACCTGGGGTCTTCTGCCCTGTGAAAACATTGGCTGCTTGGAGCGGCTGCAGGCGTGATGCTCCATCAAGAAGGAGCTGCCACTTGCCGCCCGGCCGTACATGCAATAAAAGCAGAGCATTGGTCTCGTCTGCCAGAGTTGCTGTTTGTGTCTCATTTGTCCTGGTCGCACCCTGAGGGCACCTCCACCGGCCCGGGCCTGATCCTGTTCCTTGGGTCCAGGGCTGCCCAGTCTGGCAGCCTCTGCCCTGCCGGCAGCCTGGGTTTCCCTGGGCCTGTCCCCGCGGGCCGGGATGGCACAGGAGCCTGTTGCCAGAGCCCGGCCCCTCTCCGGATCCCCACTTCCCAGCGGGCAGCCCAGTGTCTGCCGCCCTGCCAGACCTCCGTCCCCAGCAGCAGCGGGTCAGGGCAGGGCCGTGCCCAGGGGCTCCGGAGGGGCTGCGGGGAGGGCGGGGAGCACCCCTGTCCCCCCCAGCCCAGCCAGCATCCAGCCCTTTCCTCCAGGGAGCGGCAGGGTCTGCCATGGCCCTGCTGACATCCAGCCGGAGGGTTGGTCAGTGCTGACAGCAGCAGGACGAGCTGCTCTCCAGAGCGCTCGAGCCTGGCCCCCTGCACCCCGTCCCAGGGGCACCCGCCGGCTCGGCCTGAGCATGCCCGAGGGCTGCGCCGCTGCCTGCTCCCGCCGGGACCGGCCCACGGACCTGTTGGCCAGGCGTTTCTGCCCCTGCCGGTGCCTCCGCAGCTGCCCACGGAGCAAGTCCCACACGCTCCCTGCCTCCAGGCACCCCGGAGCTCTCCGCTTCTGCTGTGACCCGCTCTCCTCCCGCTGCCCCGCGGGAGCCCAGTTCTCGCTGCGGGACTTGGCCAACACAAGCTCTGCGCTCAGCTTGTCCTGCACCCCGGCTCCCCCTTCCTCCTCCCCACCAGACGCAGGGGGGGTCCCAGCCGTCCCGCCTCCGCTCCCAGGGCAGCCGCTCCTTCCCCGGGAGCAGATCAGCCCCATCCACCCCTGCCCCGTCTCCAAGGGCAGAGGACCCGATGGCCGTGCCCAGCCAGGCCCCGCGCACAGCCCGGCTGAGGCGGTGGGAGCCCCGGCAGGGGTGCACGGCTGTACCCGTCCTCCTGCCCCGGCTCCGTCCTCTGGGAGACGCCAAGCCGAGCCGAGCCGAGCCAAGCCGAGCCCAGCCCAGCCCAGCCGAGCCGAGCCGAGCCGAGCCGAGCCGAGCCGAGCCGAGAGCCGCGCCGAGCCGAGCCGAGCCGAGAGCCGCGCCGAGCCGAGCCGAGCCGAGCCGAGCCGAGCCGAGCCCAGCCCAGCCCAGCCCAGCCGAGCGGAGTCCCGCCGAGTCCAGCCGAGCCGAGCCGGCTGGCGGGCGGGGAGGGCGGGCAGCGCTGCCTGCGGGCGCGGTGCGGCTCCTCCAGCCGCAGGGAGGGTGGGCAGGAACCGGCCCCTCGGCACCGCGCACCGGGCGCTGCAGCTCCTCGTCCCGCTGCGCTCCGGCGGGGGAGCGCGGGCTCGGAGACCTCCTGCCCGCAGCAGGGGTAGGTGGGCAGATGGAGGGGGACGCTGCCAGGGGCCGGGGAGCGGGGGGCTGGGTCCCGGTGTCTCTGGCAGCGATCGCCCTGATGGCAAAGCCACGGACGCAAAGGGACTGAGCCGATCCTCCGATGCCGGCGCTCCCTAGAGGCATACGGAGCCTGCCAGGGCTAAGCCTGCGCCCGCCCCTGGCTGCACCTGCAGCCTTTGCCTTGTGCTCAGCACTGCTGGCCAGCCTGTCCCTGCCGCCGGGCTCGTTAGCCAGCCGCGTCTGGGCTAGCCCCGCTCTCGGGACGGTACATCCCACTCGTGCAGCGTTGCCCTGCGAGTGCAACAACTCTGGAGCGTTTTCCTGCTGCTGCTGCTCCCGTCCGTGCGATGTGCGCGGCGGTTTCCCTCGCAGGTCTCCGCTGGTCTCGGCCCGCAGGACGAGACCCCTTGGGCTCCATTCGTGCAGCCCGGCCCCGCACGCTGGGGCTGGAGAGCAGCGCGGTCCTGCTGCGGCTGCCGCGAGGACAAACCCACGGGGGAGAAGGCGTGGGCTGGGGTGAGGGTGGGTGCCGCGGGAGGACAGCGGGGCTGGGTGGGCTCTGGGCAGCACCGCCCGGGGCTGTCCCTGGCGGGGGTCTTCCCGGCCCGGCCCCCGGGATGTTTGAGGATGCCGGTGCCTGCTTTTCCAGGGAGGAGCTGGCAGAAGGAGCTGGACAGGAGCGTGAGGAAGGGCAGCTGCCGGGCTTTGTGCTCCCTGGGGACACTCGGGGCTCCCAAGGGGCTGGGCCGGGCTTCCCCCCCACCCCCGTTTTTGTAACGATTTGTGCTCTGACTTCATGTCGCACTTACATGTATATCGGATAAGCTTTGTTTCCTGCCCTGCAAAGGTAACACTGGCTGTCCTGTAACAGGAAAACAGGACGAAGAGGAATCTTTTCTAGAGCTGAACACAGAAGCCTCCTGAGTGTCGGCATTCAGATTTTCCTAGCTTGCTCCCGCCAGCATCCAAGGGGGCTATAGATTTCGTGGAGCACGGTCGGGACATTACTCTCAGGGAGGGTATTCATTCCTATTTCTGGACAAATATGTTGGCGTGATTTTCTTGCATAATGCCCACTTGATCTGCAGTTGTTTTCCTGGGCAGGCTATGCTGCTGCTGTACCTGATGCTGTACACGGACTGAGCGAGGAGAGGAGCCATGTGTCCAGGGACACTGGGACTGGAGGGAGAGCTGGGTGCTGTCCTTGCGTGATGAGTGAGCTCTTGGCAACAGGGGCTGTCCTTTGGGTTTGCATTTCTGTAGTCCCTGTGTGGGAGCCCAGAGCCGGTGTAATCGTAAAGAATAGCCCTCTGTGTGTGTAAGGTAGCGGCATTCATCCACGGTTTCATGTCGAAGCTAAAAGGCCCTGCTTTGAGACAAGGGGGTTGGAGCAGACGACCTCCAGAGGTCCCTTCCAACCTAATTCTCTTTCTTGGGAAGATGAGCTCTTTGGAAACACTGACCCTACCTGGCGGATTGTCAGAATTGCAGAGACTTGGAAATCTGCCCCTACATGCACCAAAATCTCTGTAAGGTGGACACCGTTTTTCTTTCCACACAGGTTTGTCACCTGCTGCCACAGCTTTGAATACTCCAGCAGGACACTTCCCACTTGGCCTTTGTCCTCCACCACCCTCACCAGGTGCCTTGTCCCCCAGCGTGTACTCCCCCAGCTCAGCAGTCAGAAAGGCACTCGCAGGACACGCTGCGGAGGGAGGGAGGTCCACGGTCACCACCAGCAGCCTGGGGAGAGCTGGCAGCCCGTCTGTGCATTGCTAGAACTGCTC
This sequence comes from Calonectris borealis, assembly GCF_964195595.1. Taxonomy (NCBI): domain Eukaryota; kingdom Metazoa; phylum Chordata; class Aves; order Procellariiformes; family Procellariidae; genus Calonectris; species Calonectris borealis. The sequence continues at coordinate 644,616 of NW_027441474.1, read as the reverse complement.
AGGATGAGGTGAAGAGCAAATGTCTGCTCTGTGCATTGAGCAGACCCTCAGAAGTTATCCTCCAAACAGACTCATCCCTTTGGGAGCGTGTCCGGCCTTCTCTTCTCCTACACAAAGATGTGGAGTGCAATGAGGAAGCTGGAGGTGAAGTAGAAAAGGTGCATGTCCTGGGACTGTGGCCCTGGGTATATCATCGGTTACCTTCTAGTATGCTGACCCTTTGTCTTCTCCTCCTTTTCTAACAGGGTTTTCCTTTCACACGATATTAGCTGTGTGCAGTAGCGTGTGTTCGCCCACTTCGTTTCATTGAAATGTATCTGAAGTTTTCTTGATAACTCTGTTAACCGCTGGTAAGTGTATCACAGAATGATGTAGGTGGGAAGAGACCTTTGGAGGCCTCTAGACCAGCCTCCCGCTCCAAGCAGGTTCAGTTAGAAGAGGTTGCTCAGGTCCTCCTCCAGTTAAGCTTCCAGTATCTCCAGGGATGGAGATCCCACAGCCTCTCTGGGCTCTGTTCCAGTACATGACCCGTCTCATGGTAGTTTTTCTCCCTCATGTACCTAGTTGGTGTGCCCATTGCCTCTTGTCCTATCACCATGCACCTCTAAGAAGAACCCAGCATTGGCCTCTCTGCACCCTCCTATTAGGTAGTTGAAGGCAGCAATTGGGATCCCCACAAGCCTTTGCTACTCCAGGCTGAATAAACCCAGCTCCCCCCACCTCTCCTCATGCATCCTATACTCCCAGCCCCTGGTCACCTTGGTGGCCTCCACTTGGTTTGCTTGTGTGGGTCAGTGGCTTTTTGTTAATGTATTTGTTTGGGAGCCCCAAACTGGACACAGTACTGCAGATGGGGTCTCGCCAGGGCGGAGCAGTTTTTGCGAGGCTCCATGTCAACTTTGTTTGTCTCCTGACTCTGCTTACACTCTACTGGTTTTTTGGATAATAAAATGCAAATTGTTATTCCAGAAGCTTAAGACCTTCTCATTCCCCGTAGATTGACATGAACACCATCTTTTTGTTTTACAAGAACGATGTTTGGGATCTATAGACATTTCCTGAGAGTCAGGAGGAGTCCAGGCGCACCCTAGAAGCACCAAAGTGGTGCAAGCGCTTGTCTGAGCTGGGTTCCCCAGGCTGGGCTGCCGTCAGAAGCCAGTGAGCACTGACTGCCTCATGGTTCATCAAGGAGGAACCCTTCGTTTTAATGGAAAGGGTGTCCTTTACAGAGCAAAGTGACATTCTGACTGTCGTGCCCCAAGAAGGCAGATCAGTGTCTGCTTTTGTGGTTTGTTTAGGTTTTTATTTAGTTAATTAGAAGCCTCTTCTTTTGTACCAAAATCTGTTTCTGTGGTTGGCACAGGAGAACTAATTGGGACATTGTTCTCCCTACAAACGTCACTGTCAGGCTTTCATGGGATAAAAAGTGGCTTTTTTTTGATCATTGCTCACCTAGGTCACTGATCATCGGGGCTTTTCAGCTATGTCTGTTTCAGAAGTAAAACGTGGCTGCCAGAAAGGCTCAAGACAGCTCTCTAAGAGGGAGTTTCCTCTCAAAAAACCCAGATGAGACTAACGCTGCTGCTGTTGCATTTCTGTGGCCCTCCAGGAATCCCGCTCTGTGTGTGTGGCAGAGGAATGAACAAATCTCTGGGAATCTTTGCATGAAAGGTGCCTAAACCAAGAAAAGGCAAACATGACATCATTGCAATTTGGGAGAGAAAGGGATGAGCTACCAGGGCCACTGTCAAGGGACTGTCATTAGGCACCAGAGTTAACATTGACTACCCTTTGAAACCAGTAGCAAGACCTGCCACAAGGTAAAGGCCAACTCCTCTGATACTTTGGGCTCACACTGGAACCCAAGGTGCTCCAAGCCCCAAAATGCAGCTGCCTCTGAAGTGCAGCAGCAGCAGCAGCCAGTGCAGAGCAGCATGCGGCCGTGGGGACCTGGAGCAGAGGGAGGTGGCAGCCCCGGTGACCCCGAGCAGAGGTGCAGCAGGGAGCTCTGTGGTGCAGAAAGGGAATAAAAGGAGCTGTTGCAGCAGCTGAGGATCGACCCCCAGCCTCCCTCGCCGCAAGTAAGATGTCTCCTGGATCCCCCCCCACACCTGTGATGCCCCCTCTGCAGCACAGCGCTGGCCACCTCCAGCACCCGCCACCAGCATGTCCTGCCCCTCTGCCCCCTCCTACGCCTGCACCAGGGCTGGAAAGGGGCTGCCGAGCTGCGGCACACAGGGCACTTTGTGCCATGTCACGGCATGTCATGCCATGCCACGTCCACCCTTCCCCTCTGCAGCTGGGGCCAGTCGCCAGCGTCCCCAGGGACCTGCCCAGAGTCCTGCTGTGCGAATGGTGCAGCCATGGGCTGCTGAGCGAGCGTTGCCAGGGTCTCTGAGGTGGGGTCCCCCTTGATCAGAAAGCTCACCAACAAGCTGTCCTGTCCCCACCTGAGGTGTGCGGGCGGGGGTCCCCTCCACAGGCGTCCGCACGGAGCCATCTCTGGCTGGACCAGGAGACCCCCCGGCATCCCCCCGGGCAGCTTTCGTCAGAGACACCGCAGAGGCCATCCCCTGTCCCCGGTGGTCAGAGCCTGGCCACGTCCCGGTGCACACAGCCAGGAGCCGGTCGCGCTCGGGCCCACCCGATCAGCTCAAGGCACGAACATGCCAGTCGGGGGCTTTCCCCCAAACCAGCGGCAGGGCTGTGCCCAGTGGGAGGACGCGGGCACGCAGGGCTGCCAGCCCACCCTGGCAGCGCAGTCCTGCCCGCCAGCCCCTCGTCACCGCCAGCAGCCCGAGGAGAGCCCGGCCTCGCCTGCAGCCGCCCCCGCTCGGGCACCGCCGCCGGGACCCCCCGCCCCGGGCGGGCACCGGCCCCTCGCCCAGCGGCGGGGCGCGGACCTCCGCGCCGCTGGGGGGCGCGGCCCTCTGCCGGCGCCGCTTGTGCTGCTCGGCTCGGCTGGGCTCGGCTCCGCTGCGGCCGCAGCCCCGGCCCGGCCCCGCCTGAGGCAAGGGCGGGCGGTGGGGCCGGGGGCCGTGGCGGGGGCGCCTCCCCTCCAGTGGGGCGGTGGGCTGCCCGGTGGTCGCCAGCGCCGGGGCTGCCCGGAGGCCTCGCAGGCCGGCAGCGGGGCTGAGGAGGCGGCGGCGTCTCCCCTCTCGGCAGGCCGGGGCGCTGGGCCGGCGTCCGCGGCGGGGCGCGGCCTTCCCCCGGCAGGCCCGGCCAGCCCCGGCCCCTCCCGCCCGCCCCCGGGGCTGCGGGGCAGCAGGGGACTGCCTGCCGCTGGTGGCTGTCGGGCGGCGGCGGGGGCACCGGGGAGACGTGCGGGTGTGGAGAGAACCGAGTGCTGTGCCCGCAGGGGCTGCCGGGACCCACAGCACCGGGCTGACCCTCACAGCCTGTGTCGGTCAGGGGCTGCGGCAGGTCCTGCCCGGGCTCTCCTGCCAGCCCCGGGGCGAGAGGCCTGCAGAGCTTCAGGGGCGTGGGTAGTGACATTTCCGGAGCAGGGCAGCTGAAGGCGGGGCCGCCATCAGCCCGGAGCCTGTCCTCTGATCCTGCCCCAAAATACCCTGCTGTCTTGGAATGGGCACTTGGATCAGCGATTCTCTGATGGTAGGAGATGCTGGTAGGAAATCTCTTCTCTCTGCAAATGTCCTCTCGAGCAAAAACTGCACGTAAGCCTTCCTTCTCGTATGACAGAATGAGATGTGGTGAAGGGGTTTAGTAATTTACCTTTGACTCTCCTGCTTCCCTAGGCTGGCATTCAGGGAGAAAGAAAGATGTTGTTGAAACCATTTACCTGTCCGTTGCTTGAAACGAGGTTTCTTCATGCAGGCAGGCTGGTGTACAAATTTAAAAGCCGGTATGGCAGCTTCAACAGGTAAGCACGTTAAAGCTGAAAAGTCAACCTGCAGTTTGATGACTGCAGGTAGCAGAGGGTTAATACGAGACCCTAAATTCAGATCTTGGGGGCTCCTCGTTTCTTGCCTTCTTTCACTGGCCGTGAAAGTGGCCACTTAAAAGTTGCTATTGCACTTGCACAGGCCGAGCATTGGCGTAAGAGAGTAATTTGAGCTGTAAAAAATGCCCCTACTTCACTGCCATGTGTGGATTTTGTGCTTCAGTGGAAAAAGAAACTGTTTTTACTGACAGCATTTTCAAATTTTGTAAGTGTTTAACTGAGAAGCTCTAGACCCTTCGTAGTGGTTTAACCTTAATGGTTCTGTGATTCTTCTTCCCCCAGCCTTATATGCTGAGCGTGACGTCATGTGGTGCGGAACATCCCTGTGGCCAGCTGGGGTCAGCTGTCCCGGCTGTGTCCCCTCCCAGCTCCTTGGACACCCCCAGCCTGCTCGCTGGTGGGGCGGGGGGAGGAGCAGAAAAGGCCTTGGCTCTGTGTAAGCCCTGCTCAGCAGGAACGAAAACATCCCTGTGTTACCAACACTGTTTCCAGCACAAATCCAAAACATAGCCCCATACTAGCTACTATGGAGAAAATTGACTATCCCAGCCAAAACCAGTACAGCCTTGGAGCTCTGTACTCAACATACGTACTTATTTCTTGGGCTGTCTGCTGTTAGCAATGTGCCTTTCGCTGGCCTTGCAATCTGGCGCTCAAGTGTGGGTGTAGGAAGAGGCTTTGGAAGCAGGCATGCAAGGAAGAGAAAGGAAAAGAGCCTTTGGGTGTGCAGGGGACAATGAGTAGGAGGGTTGTGGGAGGTAACGGTTGTGTGGTAAGCCTCAAAAAGGAAGTTCTAGTTAGTAGCCAGCAAAGTAACTGAAGCACAGGGTCCTGAGTAGTCTGGTCAGGTGGGGAAGATGCCAAACAAGAAAGGAGGATGATCTTCTAGAGGTGAAAAAGAGACTTTCCCTGAGGGTATTGTCCTGGAAGAACCTGCTTGTGTCTGCTGGTCAGACACGCAGAGATGATGGGCAAGTGCTTTTGCGAGTGGGCAGAACCTTGACCGGCTCACTCAAGGAGCTCTGGAGCTTTTAATTTGAGAGAGGACTCGAATCCTGGAGGCTGTGGGCTATAGTAATCACAGAAGTTTGTGCTACTCTGGCAAAAGGAGATGGAGCTGCTCAGGTTTAAGGGTAGTAGTCCAGACCAGGTGCTTATAGATTGTGTCCTGCTGAAGGAGTGTCCTGTAGAGCTCAGACTTGGTCTGAGCTGTCTCAGCCTGTGATAAATAATTAATAATGACAGTATTCATAAATATTAATTAAAAAAAACAAAGCAGTGGCTCCGCATAATCTGGCTCCCTGTGTACATCCTTCAAGGCTGTGATCATCAGCAGACAGCAGTTCAGGGTCGATGCCCTGAAAGGCTTTTGGAAAGCCTTATAAGCTGTTGAGGTTAAATCTCTTTTCAGATGGTGGTGACCATGCAGAAACCAAGACTGAGATCCTTTTGAGTCAGCAAGTGTCCCTGCATCAGAGAAACAGGACAGCATTGTGCCATCCCGAAAACACTGTTTTCATGCCAGTGAGGTTGCAGCAGAGCTAAAATGCCATAGACAATGACTCAAGCATCTGCCAGTAGAGTGGTTTCATGAGTGTGAGTGGATTTCCTTTTGCAATCAGACGTGCACAGACATTGCCAGAGCCTGGGTTTACTCTGGAAGTGACTGTTGTTAGCTGCAGAAGAATTGAAGGGAGTGTGCTATGAACATCACGCCAATTAGGCAGTCTCCAGACGTGAAGCTACGTTAAATCTCGTGCAACGCTGCTCTCCCTTTTCCTTTGTAGAAGTAGGCTGGCTCTTTGAAATTCTGTTGCATGACTTTATTTTGGGGTGAATTGAAATGCAATTGTTTCTTTAGCTTTGCTTATTAGCATTTTGCTGGAATAGTGTCAGATCCAGGAGGATTAACCCTTCTCTGCGTTGATTTTGGAGAGGAAGCTGTGTTGTCTGTCTTGTGGTGTCGTGTGGCGTTCAGAAGATCCTTGAAATGCTGCTCTTGTCTGTGACTAAGCTCTTTCCCTCAGCGTAATCCCTTTGGAAGGCACTGCCAGTAGTGTGCGCACGTTTCTGAACAGCCTGCAGGTGTGTGATCCCCTGATGGTAAAGAGAGCACTACATTTGTTTGAGTTTGGCAGTCTGTCATTGCCCCTGCACGTCTCACGGTTTGTGTGCATTGCAACATCAGTTCTTGCAATTCATTGTTACACTTGAGGGAGGAGGACGTGAGACTTTTGCAGCACCTTTTGTGTTTCATAATAACTTCTGGAATTGGTAGTGAGCTCATCAAGTCAGTCTTCACATCAACATGGTCAAACATAGCAAAAGCAACTCCTTTTACAGCGCAACTCGTGAAACCTTCCCCGTTGTGTCATGGTTGTGGTGAATAGGGCGTACTTATTCAAAGCATGTGGATCCACTCCCAATTCGTAAGAGAGAGTAAAGGAGTAAGTCCTAAGTGCTTACATAGCCTTATGCCCAAAGCAGTGCTATCAGTCAGCCTGCGGATTTGGGAAGTGAAAATCCTGTTCCCTGCCCCACAATAAGGTGGTGACTGATCTGAGGACAGGTTCCCAAAAGAACATTGAAAGAGTTGCAAGAGCTGATCCCAGCTGATCATAGAGCTGATGATCTACACGTGTGCAGGCTTTCGCTAGAGTGAGGTCATCTTCACTGAAGGTCTCTGGAATCCCCAGGGAAAACCAGGTAGCAATGAAGGTTTTTCCCTTTTTTAACAACTCAAAGATGACTCTGTTTTTGCATCGCTACACTCCAGGCTTAAAAGAAAATAATCACCCCGTCCTCCCCAAGCCCCCCCCAACCCAACCGGTGAATCCTCCACAGTAAGATAGCAGGTCTGACATCCTTGTCATGAAACCCTGGATGGTGCCTTGCTTTATTCCATTCTTTCCACCCTTGTTTCCTCGTCACCACGGCAAAGTCCCTTCCTGAATCGTCCTTTAGTTTCCCTGCTGCTTCATGAAGACTTCATGACCACAGCGTAAGTCTTGAGTGGGTGACATCTGTCCTGCTGCTGCGGTGTGCTGTGTAATTCCTTTCATTAACTTGTTCTGTATCAGGCAAGGAGAGCGCCTTTCTAAAGAGGAAGGAGGGTCCTCATCTCTAACCAGGTTCTGGCTGGGGACCTGGAATGTGGAGGATATGAGAATGGCTGCCTACCAGACCATATACCAGACGTCTTTTTCTTTAAGATGTTCTCTCTCCCTGTGCATTTTATTGTTGGCCGATACCTAGCAGCAAACAACTTTTAAGAAGGTGGCTTACAAAAGATGTAGTTAATATTTGGGAACAAAGTTTGATGCGGGCAGTACACAACTCCCAGCACCACAGGGCCTGACTCCAGTGCTGCGAAGGCTCGTTCCTCTGCAGGTTTGCACCGTGGAGGGCATTAAGAGACGTGTCCTGCCGGTGCCGCCTTCCAGGCCCTTGAGCAGAATCGCGATAGGTTGGAAGACAAAGGTGCTGGTTTGCAGGCACCTTGTCAAAAAACCAATCCTAGGTGTTACTGAGGATCCACTGAAAACATCTGATCTCTCATCCATTGTATCCTCAGACACACAAAATATAAATGGGCAGAAAATTCACAAGAAACAGTCCTTGTGGAATAATGGATGTTTTTTACTAATTTTTAATAAATTAGGAATTCACCTGCCTGCTAAGTATTTTGTCTGTGCAATGGGAATGATGTTCTGTTGCTGTTTAAACTCTCGCAATGAATGTACCTCCATTGCTTTTTGATCGGTGTGGGGCTAACTCTCTCTGTTTCACAGCACTCCTGATCTCGACCACACTGGAAGTGCTGTCAAGGAGTTAGAGGTAGGAGATGAAGCAGCTCCACGGGACCTTAGCTGAATGTTAGGCTGAGCAAATCTTGTGTTTGTTACGGGACTGAGGACATTTTGTCAAATGCAACATTTCAAGTGTGAGAAATGGGGAACTTCTCTGGAGAGTACGAGGGTGAAAAAAAAGACGTAAATGAAAGATGTCATCAACAGGCAGAATTAGCGTAGACGAGTAACGCCTTTATTTGAAATATTTCCAAGAAGCTATTGACTTAAAATTGGACAAATGAAAACCCCTCTTTGTCAAGCTAGTTGCACCCCGTTCCTTTCTGATTCCTGTTCAGATTCATTCTGAATCCCATGGTTTCTCTTTCAGCCCCAGGCCTGACCACTGCTTTTAACTTCTCAGGCTTGACCAGCTGTCAAACCCTCTTATTTTTTCAGGAGCCATGGCAGTACTGGTGAGCTAGCTTGACAGAGGCTAATCTAATGCTAAATTGCACATGCTTTCCTTATAGCTGTGGAGCTAGTGGAACCAGTGGATGTTCTTTTAATGATGCCATTACTTTGTGACCAACCTGCTCTTCCATGATTCAAGCAAACTGTAAAGTAATTTTAATTTTTTCCAAAGCCTTGAAACTGTCCTTGACAGTGGAATTGTGGCTATAGTGTTAATATTCTTCCTTCATTTCTTTTTTTGGCCTCTCCAGGAAGCGTTCAAGTAATCCTTGGAAATCTTGATGATTTACATTCATTTTCTACAGACCGCTTCACTATCTTTCCGTGTATCCTTTCTTTCCTACTCATAAAAGAAAAGATTCAATGACTTGTATCTGTTGGGCATGGCTTAATTCAACATTCATGTCCAGCAGCGTGCAGATCTTTCGCTGGAGTATGACACCTTTAAGCTTTGCAGTTTTACTTTAGCTGAAGATCCTCCTCAGTCGTTGCTTTCACCAGAGAGAGAACTGATGTGAAAAGAGTGTTTTGCAGTGTTTTCAGATGAACACCCCTGCATTCCAAATCAGATTTAGCCAGAGAAAATGAACGTGTATATATAAAATCACAGGAAGCCCACCTAATGTGACTGCGAGCAAAGCTAGTGCACTGCTTAAAAAGGTTAATAAAACATAAAACGCTCCTTACAGGCTCAGCAACAGTGGCCCACTAGTAGAGAAGACTGCAGGAGTTTTCTTCTAAGGTACATTAGGATTAAGTCATATCCATGAGCCTCTGGGGATGGACTGTACCTGCAAAGCCGTCTTCAGTCTGTACAGGAAGAAGTTTGAGCTTGAACTTGAGAGAACAGGATAGTGTTCCCATGAAATCTTACGTTGCCTGGAGGGATGTTGAGTATAAGAGTTGTTTCTTGGGTGGGAGCAAATGTGAGTATATGCTTATGCACCAACATAGATGGCTGAGGGGAGCAAAAAGCACCTCACAGAGTGAGTTTTACGAGGAGAAGTAGTTGAGCTGAGGTAGTTGGAAGACCAGACAGGCTTTTGGACACACAAAGCCTGCAGGACTGTCACCCAGTTATCCTGGTCCCCTCTTCAATGTAGTCTTTGAAGTCTGGAAATAAAAGTGAAGCAAATGTCCTCCACACAGTATTTGCCTTATTTTGCTCATCCCCCTTACTCCTTTGAGACCAATCACCAGAGTTTTTCCTTCTTCCCTAGAGTTTACAGGGGCGTTTAGCTGCCGTCCGTCTGGCCTGCTGTCAAAAGGCAGCGCTGTAAAAGCTTTGTGCCATTGCACAGCATAGGCATATGGAGCCAATATTCAAATATTGGCATGCACAGGCTTTGTTGAGTGTAGTTTCCTGGGGATTTCACTTTTGGTATGTACGTGCTGAGACATTTGAGGTTGGATTGTTCTGGCCAGCAGCTTTACTACAGGCTCCTCCTCCCTCTAGATGTTTTTTCATCAGAGTGCATCAAGGGCCCGGCTAGCCTTCATCTCTTTCTTCTTGCTTGCGCAACTGGACAGAACTTAGCCGTGTCTGCTGCATATTCTGCAGCTTATTGGTTTGAATTGACAATCATTAAATTAAAGAAATGGTAACCGTTAATTATTGTTCCTGTTGTAGTTGCTGTAGTGTAAAGGGTTAAGAAGTAACTCTCCTGAGGCTCTTGTTGAAGAGAAAAGTAAGTTAGTTGAATGAGAAGCCTTTTCTGTCGTAAGGTGTGTCAATTTGTGAATCAGATCAGGCCCTCTGGCATCACCTCCTGTGGTTCTGGGTGCCCAGGAGTAATGAACACCCACGTGTTTCCGCCTCCAAGGCATTCCCTTCCAGTCTTGGAAGGCTGCATTATTGCCACAGCTCGTAATAACAGGCGAGAAGGAGGTCATCCTCTTTCTCTGTCAGAGGCTGGTATGTACGATAGCAACTTACGCCCGTTCCTGCCAGGAAGAGAAAGTAGCCAAGAGCATCGTCAGACAGGAAGCACCCAAACAAACGAAGCCTCTGCTTGGTTTGCCAGTTTTGCCTGTGTGCTTGAGGAGTGTTTGATTCACGAAGGTCTATTTCTAGGACTTGGAAGTCCATCCACATGCTCAGCCAGCACTGGGCCTTGATGCGAACTGCAAGTTCAGAGGCCTGGCGTGATGAGTTGTCCTGCAATCTGTGTGTCGGGCTGTAGCATAACTCTTAGTTCATCACCCGCTGTGGGAGTCACCTGGCTGAATGTTTCTTGTCATATGTTACTAGTGGTTTTTCACAAAGTTCATATTGACAGATTGCTCCCTTATCCGTATGTTCAGTTGGTATGACTGCTGAAGCCTTACAAGAAGACATTGTCAGGACTGCTGCTCCTTTGAAATGTTAGTGCTGTGTTCTTGAGTCCTATCGCTGTTCTCAGGTTTGAGTAAATGGGAGAGAGTATCAAAGATGAGATTCAAACATGAGAATGTCCATCTTGTGCCTTATCCCTACATTTGCACTGTGTATCTAGAACTCCACTCCTTTCAGCAAAACGTGTCTTGTGGTAAGTCGCTATGGTTATGTTTGGATAATTTCTGGAAACATCTATGATCTATGTCTGTCTTTTCCCTTTCCCTTCACCTGCTGTGTCTTTGAATTAGAGGGAGCAAAACTGCGTGCAGTATGGCTGTGGATTTGAAATAGGGCACAACAAGGTGTTCTCTTTTGTCCTGTATTGCTTTTCTAAAATTTCCTGAATCTCTCTTTGCCTTTTCAACCATTGCTGATTCTTCAGCTAGTATTTTTATGAAGCAATGCCCAGTGGCTCCCAACCTTCATTCTTCAATGTCAGTAGCTAGGCTGGAGCCAGCACATGTATATGGAACCCATGTTTTTCTTCCTTGTGCTTGACTACGTTTGTTGACATTCAACTTCACACTCTTTGTTTCTATTTTCCTAATGAAAGAATGCATTTGTTTTTCTAAATAATGATAGTAATAATGGTAATAATGTCTTCTGTGTAATTAGCAAATGTTGTCACCTCACTAGTGTGTCATTTTCTGGGTTTTCTGTGAATTCCCTGAACAGCCTCAGGCCCCAGCTGAGACCTCTGTGGGACTCTACATTTAACCTCCTCTGTTGTGAAAACCGCGTGTTTATTCTGACTATTTCCTGTTCTGATTATTGGTCCCTGAGAAAAGTTGCTGTTTTTCTTAAGACTGCTTAGTAGATAATCTGGTCTTCTTTATAAAATAGACAACTAGTCGTTTCTTAATCTCACCCGTTTGTTTGCGTGTAGCATCCCCTATCAAACATACCATGTTTGGATGTAAAAACTTCTAAATGTGGAGAATTCACTCACTGCCCTGTACACCTTGCTCCAGTATTTAATTACCCTCCCCAGATAGTTGTACAGCGTTTCTATTCTAAAATTATGCACAGCATAATGTGCTGTTGCTTTCAGGCACTGATGTTTCCAGTTTCCGTTGGCAGGGATTTTTCTTCAGGAAAATACGTATGGATCAGAGGTTAGCTGACCAATGTTCTCTGGAGGCTGTGCTCCAGATGTCCTTGCATCTTCCACCTGGTGCCCAAAACACAGAGTGATGCTAACAGTTCTTCACTTCCTTCCTATCTTCTGAAGACTCCTTCAACTTCCTCAAGAAAAGCAATTGTCCCCATCCCATCGACGTGGTATTCATAGCCAGGAATTCTAGTTCTGAAAGAGCTGTATTTGCTGTTTTTCAGTTCCAACATGTCATTTGCAAGTCCAGCATTGTTTCTAAGTAGTTTATCTTGTCCTCAAAAAGTGAGGTGCAATGCAAAAATCTACTTTTAAGTTGGTTAAAGAAAGTCCAGTCTAAATATTCACCAAATTTTATAATACCTCTGTTACAGGTAAAGATGTAAACAAGGCCAGTTATGAGCTTGAAAGGGGTGTGTGTGTTTTTGTTTTGTTGTTGGTTTTGTTTTTTTTTTAATTCTAAATAATCTGGAGAAGCAGGATATATATATGGGCAATGCTTCAGTTCTGCTATTTCTAGGTGTCAGTCAGGCAGTGTAAAGTGGCACGGAATTCTCACCTAGAACCATCCAAGTTGAGAGAAATCTTCCTGTCAATTCCAGCAGACTTTGAAGGAAGCCCTGCCTCAGGACCTGCGAGCCCCGCTGGCTTCAGTTAGATCTATTTTCTACAAGTCTGAGCTGAGCTGTCCAATGGTTTCTTCACTGTGAAAGTCTGTATGAGATTGATATTTCTGAATAATTAAGTAGTTTCCTAGGTGCTGTATATGTGATAAACAACAAAGTTAAGCTTCTTAGGAAAGTTTTTGTTTAATGAGAGCTCAGGATAGGTTTGTTTTCAATACGGTAAGTGTCTGAAGATGGAGTGAATTAGTGAAGATGTCCTGTCCAAATTCCCCAAAAGAATTTTTCTATCTCTGCTAGCATTACATTCCTGCTAGTTACATTCAGAGGCTCTCCTCTGAAGATGGAGCAAATAGGATGTGCTGGAAAGCAGTGGTTTTTGTTTAAAACTGTTGAGCATAATTCTCTAGGTGGCCTCTCAGTTTGAATAAGGAAGCTAATCTTTTATTCCCGAATCATTTTTTGGTTTTCATTGTATAAACATGAACAATTTTGCGAAGTATGAGTGTATATTTTTTTATGAATGTATATTAACTCTGAATTTTATTCTAAAATAGAAAAGTTAAAATCAAACTTTATCAATGCCAAGCTTGCAATGTTTCGAAGGTCAAGAGAAGAACTGAAGTGTCAGAAGGTGCTGCAGTGGAAGAGACAGTGAAGAGGAGAAGAGTGGAAGTCGGACCAGGGACCTCATGCCCACAGTCGGGTGTGGACAGGTCAGTTGACGACAAAATAGTCTTCCAGGGCACATACCAATATTTTTAATGTCTCTTGTACCTTCCTCATATTTCATTCCTGAGTGATCCTTTGCCCCATTTTTCTTCTTCCTTCTCTTCCGTAGGTGACAGAATCTAAGCAGCATTGCCCATATTTGGAGAAAAGTCATATACTTTCAGGTTCCCATGCCATTAACTAGAGGTCTTCCTGTTTAACGCCTTCGTGTTAACATTATCTGTCGAATCACAGCAGGGTGAGAACTCGGCAACTAGACAAAGCAGTGCACTGACTTGCAGACGTGAGCCGGGGATGACAAGGGAAGAACTAGGAACAGTTTTCTAGCTGCCTCCCAGCCTGTTCCTCTGAGTCGGCTGATGAATGCTGCCTCTCAGCTTGAGGCTGACAGCAAAACACATTTGAGCTTGCTGTTTTCAAAGTGCTTTTAAGTCTCATGGAATTGCACGTTGTGTGTGCACATGAGGATTATCACGCATCTTTCCCGTCAGTTTGTTTGCTGACTAAACTTCTCGCGGTGATTCCAAAGAAGATCTCTATCTCTGGATTTCACAGAATCATTGAGGTTGGACGGGACCTTTGATATCATCAAGGCCAACCCCTCCTGCTCAAGCAGGCTCACCCAGAGCAGGTTGCCCAGGATGTGTCCCCTCAGGTTTTGAGTGGACTCCAAGGGTGGAGACGCCACAACTTCAGTGGGCAACTGGTTGTAGTGCTTGACCACAGCTGTAGTCAAAAAGTTTCTTCTTGTGTTCATATGTAATTTTGTGTCTTGCAATTTGTGCCCTTTGACTCTTGTCCCGCCAGAAGGCACTGCTGAGGAGAACCCGGCTCCCTCTTCTTCATTCCCTCCCATCAGGTGTACATTGATAAGATCCCCCCTGAGCCTTCTCCGGGCTGAACAGTCCCAGCTCTCAAAGCCTCTCTGCATACGAAAAGTGCTCCAGTCCCTTCATCATCTTTGTGGCCCTTTGCTGGACTCTCCCCAGTCTTGTCCTGGGGAGCCCAGTCTGGACAGAGCTCGCAGTCTGGCCTCAGCAGCCCTGAAGCAGAGGGGAAGGATCACCTCCCTCGAGCTGCTGGCAAAACTCTTCCTAATGCAGCTCAGGATGTTGTTGGCCGCCTTCAGCACGAGGGTGCAACGCTGGCTCGTGATGGCGAACTTCAAGCTTCGTTCTTGACTGCCTTTCAGAGGCAGGCCCAATATTAGTAACAGTCTAGCAGGAGTCTTTCTTTCATAGAGTGTAGCTTTTAAAAAAAGAAAATTTGTGCTGTACTTAATATTCACAAGTCCGTGGCAGCCAGTCCCAGATGCAGCGTTGTGATCGGAAGTGTTTATGCTCACCTTTCCCCTCCTATGGCGATGTACAGACCATGTCAATTCATCTCCCTTGTTGCCTTATATTCTACCCAATTCCCAAATGTATTTCATGCAGAGATTGTAACGGGAGAAGGCTGAAGCCCGTTCTTTTCCTGCTCATACAAATGTAGTCCTTTCACCCTGCCCCCCCGCCCCCCATCAGTTTCCAGTCTAAAACTGCTGGAAATGAGTGAAGAATGAGACCAGGATCTCAAATGCTTTCTAATCTCTTTTAGCCAAGACATGAGTTGTAGATTCATACAATACAAGGCCAGAAAGGGCTATTTCATGATGCAATCTGGCAGTTCTCTCTTAGTCCTGTATCTTGCCCCAGCAGTTACGCTATTCCAGAAAAGATTAAAACAGTTAATCATTTTAAAGTGTATTCTTGATTTCAAAATTAAATTGGTGAGGCATCAACTTCAAGCCTTCTGTCCTTTTTTTCCGAGTACTCTGTTAGACTGAAGACCTCATTCAGTCTGAGCATTCCCCCCCTCCCGCCCCCAGGAAGGAGTTTGTCTACTGTAATCAGACCACCTCTTGATTTTTTTTTCTTTTTGGACAAGCTCTTTTGCTCATAATTCCTCATGGAGGATTTGGATTTGGGTTTTCTTGGGGTGCTGTTGAGTGTTGAGCTATCAGAATCTCCAGGTGTCACTGCCCAGTGGTACTGGTCAGCTCAAAGAGCACTATTTTGTGTGTGAAGCCAGGATTGTTTTTCCCCACGTGCATCCCCACTCTGTACCTCTCTGTACAGAGTTTCCTCTGCCATTTTATTGCTCCGTGACTGTGGTGGTGCGTTCCTTCCTGCCCCCCCTTTTTTTTTTCCAGTGTCACTCTACGACCTCAGGAACTCCTGATAAACTTTGGCCCCCCTGTAACGAGTTGGGCAGTGAAGTGTCCCTTGACTGCTCCAAGAACTCCTGCACGGCAGGAGTGAGGAACAGCACTGGCCGTCCCAGAACTTCCGTTACCTAACCCAGGTGGGGGACAAGGTTGGGGATAATGCATCACTTCCCTGACACACTTCTCTGAGTTGTAATTTGAGGGGAGTGGCACCATTGTTGATGAGATCTTGGGAATTGTCACGGATGACTAAAGCCAGTCATCTGACGAACTATAAACAGTGGTCCTTAGTGAGACCATCTCAGCTCTCCTGGACCGCACGGGCTGCACCCAGAACCTCCCTCTGAGTGGGACGCCTCTCAGAGTTCGCAAACTCTTGAGTTTGTGCGATTCGGAGGATCACTGAGACCTGGGCTGAAACACTCCTCGGCCAAGACACTCCTCGGGGCTCAACCCTTCGCCTGTTGAGAAATGCCAAGGCATTTAACGTGACTATTTCACGAGACTCGAGGCGGATTTTTAACAGGTATACCCTTGTAAACTTATCTAGCTTTGGTACCATATTCATATATATATATATAAAAATTGATCTAGATCTTTTGTGTGTTTATGTGTATAATCAATGATAAGTATAATCTGTAGTTAAGTTCTTTTAGTATTTGTAGTAAACTTGACTACCTTACTCTGTAGCTGCCAAATTGATTAATGATTAAATATTGTTAGAATCTTATGATTTACCTCAAAACTTTAAATTGCTGCTAAACACACGTAACCCCTAGGTATAAATCCGTTGCCCAGGTCTGAGACTACGGGTAGATCCAGCCGCACCTAGGCTCCTCTCTGAGGAGGAGTTTAGAAAGCAAAGGCGCCTACTCTGAACCTCGTGACCCAACGGGAGGTCCTTCCTATCCCTTTCTGTATTAGACATAAACCGTTGTCCAAGTCTGAGACTAAGACTGGGTCCAGTTGGATCTCTTCTGAACCTCGTGACTCAACGGGAGGGTCTCCTTACCCTTTTTGTATTAGACACCAGCCATTGTCCAAGTCTGAGATTAAGATTGGATCCAGCCGGGTCTTCTCTGAACCTCGTGACTCAACAGGAGGGTCTCCCTTAGCCTTTTGTCCTCGGTCTTTCTATAAATCATTCCAATACAATTCTGACACGATTTTCCCTGTGTACGCTTAATCCACGTAATGAGTAACAGAGTGAACCTTGCCATCGAATTCTGTTAACTTGCGCTTTTACAAATTCCTATTAAAATCACTTTTGCTGATACCTTTGCCAGTGATTCTTTAAGCGGCCTCAAAACTACTATTTTGCGACAATGACCCACTCTTGTAAGATCTTGCTATGGTTCTTTGCTACCTGCCCGTCTCTTTATGTCAGTAACCATGTAGGATTTGCAAGCTCGCTCAATTTGCTGCTCATCCCCCTTTCCGTGTCATGTAACGCTTTTTTTTCTCTTTAACTGCTTGTTGATTTTTCTAGAAAAGCAGAAAGCCTAATACTGGAATGAGTGCATATTTTCTGTTTTTAAGTGATACTTTGAAACATGAGTCTGAATATAGATTAAGGGTATAGATCTTGTTGGCTAGAGGTACTAAAATCCCGATTTCTAATTAAATACTTGGAGTAGCCATTTACGAGATTGCTTCCTTTTTGTGACTTTTTGTAAGCTCAGTTCTTACTTATTTCACTTATTTTTAGAACTGGAGCTGAGTGTGTTCACCATATGAGTAAAGCAAAGCATGGATTTGAAACAGTAAGCTACAGAATATTCAGAAGGAGACGAGAGCATCTGTTTAGTCCTGGATTCTTAAAGTGGCAAGCATAAAAATGCCTTCAGGTATTTTTTTTCCCTTTTCACCTGCATCACCTGCATGGAGACATTTTTGATTCCTGCTCATCAAACTTAGCCAAGGGATGAGCTTTAGAGGGAGACGACACAAGCTTTTCTGACTGTCAAGCTACAAACTCTAGGGGTGAGCGTGGCCTCTCAGAGATGAGCCTGAAGGATGCCCTTGCCTTGTCTTCAAGACTCCAGTCCTCTTTTACCTCAGATGCCCCTTCGTGCAGAACTCGATGGAGGGCCAACAGTGGGTGCTGACACCTTGACACTGGCTTCGGTGTGAGTACCTGCCACCCCCCACCAGTGTCCTTCCTCTGTGCAGATGGCCTTGCAGGCACCTCTCTCTTCTTTGAACAGCGTCATGACTTTTCTCACTATGGCATCGGGAGGCAGATTTACGACAGGATCATTCCAGAGGGATTGGCAGTTGCTTTCTAAACCCACTGTTCTCCAAAGACCTTGCAGGAGGGGAAGATTCTTTCTCTTTTAGCCCACAGGCTAAAAGGCTGCTCTGACAGAGCTGCTGTTCGGCAGACCCTTTAGCTCACAGGTTCTTCCCCAACGCCCCTGTTCTCCTCCTCCCGGCTGTTGCCCATCCTCCCAAATGTCCCAGTGCATTTCATCCATTTTCTGGATACTGATACCCGTTCTAAGTTTAGTTCAAATCCCTGCCACCCTAGCGCCTTCCTGGCCTTTTTCCCTCTCCAACTCTTAGAGAGAGTATTTTCCAAGGAGGCAAACTCATTCCTCTTGGGATTGTCCACAGAAGAAGTTGCCTGGTAGTATAAAAGGAACAGCTTCTTCTCCCCCTGTTCCTTGGGAGGTGAACAGTTGCATCATACCTGGATTTCTGCCTGTTTCTGCATGATGACATGCTGCCCCCATTTCAGGAACCTTTTGGACCGCTCCGCAACTGGCTGAGCCTTTATGCAAATGTGGTCTGTGGGCTTGCTTGCAATCTCAGATGGCCAGGGCATACTTCTTGCTCCTGTAGAACTGGTTTCAAAGGGCCAATCCCAGCATATTTGCTCTGCAGGGATTCACTGCATATACAATGGCCTGCAATTTCAGGTGCTCCTAGCTGCATGGTTATCTTCAGCCT
The DNA here is from genome assembly GCF_964195595.1 of Calonectris borealis. Classification (NCBI taxonomy): domain Eukaryota; kingdom Metazoa; phylum Chordata; class Aves; order Procellariiformes; family Procellariidae; genus Calonectris; species Calonectris borealis. Next base: position 626,392 of record NW_027441474.1, on the reverse strand, counting down.
GCACAGATAAACTGCTGTAGTGAAACAGCCCTCATCTTCTTGTAAGCCCAAAACTTTTCCTTTCAGAATGTCACGTCCCGCCTGTGCGGAGGGAGAGGTGACTCAGATTCGTAAATTCCCTCGGTGTGGATTAAGGTGAAACGACACTCCAGGTCTATACATAAACAAAGACTTTTATTCCATTGAAACGAAGACGTTCCTAACAAACTCTCTAAGACTCAATTTGGAGTTTTAGAAAGCAGTATTCTTTATTGCAGCGCTGGACGCACAGGGGGTCGCTTCACCTAGCGTGTGTGCCAAATCACGTAACCACAGGGGTTAAATACAATTAGAATATACATATTCATTACATTTCCGAGGAATAATCTAAATATTCATGTCATTTCCCGGAATTCATTAACATATGCAAAAGTCTCTGAGGCATGCGCCCTTCGGTGGTCTTTCGGGTCCTCTGGTGGTCGTCGATAGTCTTCATCACAGTGCCCTCTGGTTGAACTCAGTCTTTACGCATGCTCCGTCTATGCCTTGGCTTGGTTTACATGTTTTTCACTTGTAACAAGCTGGCTTATTCCAGTCTACCTTCCCTATCTACCCTACAAGGTTAGCTTCTCTGTCTAATTTACGTAGAGTACCAAGTTTCAAGGTTCTTTGATTTACCGAATGCGCGGCCTATCTACTCATAAAGCATTCCTAACCCATCTACATCATTTCAACCAAAGAATCTCATGTCTCTTCCCTGTTCCTTTCTTAACAATGCTTCCAAGGTACACAGTTTATCTGCATACCTACAGACACAACACCTGCTAGTTACCTAACTTTTAAGCAACAAATCTTAACAAACTCTATCCAGTACATCACCGTATAGCTAGGCTCATTGGTAAATAATTGGGTAGCAGAAAAACTTATTGCTCGCCACAGCTGAAGGGGTTTATGCCTTGCGTTACTTACTAGAAAAGGTAAAAGAATAAAAGAAGGAGAGAAGAGGAGAGCAAGAGGTGGGGGGGGAGAGAGAGAGACGGGGAGAGATCGATCACCGATCCGGGTTCCAGCGTTGGTCCAGCCAACGGGAGGTCACTGCTCTGTAGGAGCACTCGTCCAGAAGTTCCCCCACCCCCTGGCACTTTGCCTTCCCCTTTTATGTCCACCGTTCACTACAAACTGCCCCTCTGCTGCGGTGGCAGTTCCGTAGTTTGCTTCCATTGGTTCTTGTGTGCCTCCTCTTCACTTAAAGTTGCAGTGTCCTTTCTTTTTACTGCGCATATTCAGTGAGGAAGGGGCTTTGTTGGGTAGGGGGCTTTTCCTGCTGGTGGGTGGTTTTCTTAACATGCTAATTAGGATAGTTCACCCACAGTTCAAGTACTTTTTGGCAGTCTTTGTTCTCTTGGTGCTTATCTTACTTAGCATGTTTCTTCCCCCAAGGCCAGGCCCAGTTAACTCTCTACAGAGGGTGAATAATGTCTTTTGTTGCATTCCTTTATCTCACCAGAGCCTTCCTGGGATTCATCCCCCATTCCTGCAAGTGTCTGAGAAGTTCCTCAGACAGGCTCGGGGGATTTCCACCCCCTGCTCCCTTATCAGGTTTTGTCTCCTGTCCTTGCCTGCACCCTCTGAGAAAACAGTTCTTTGTTCCAGGGGTTACAAGTGAGCCTTGGTGTTAGCTTCCAGCTGGTCTCCTACACAGAATTCCTCCAAAGAAAGTAAGTGTGAGTTTAGTCCAGCAGCCCTTACTATGGGCTGTAACCAAGTGAGTTTCTGTAAGGAAGGAATTCCTGGATCGTTTCATTCCAATTGGTCATATTAAATCAAAAGCTGCAAGGATTACATTGGTATTAGTTTTCCTTTAAAAATCGTGTTTGGTATTTGCCAGCACGTGAGGTTAGGTCACCGATGATTTTGGCCGAGACTCTCTTCCTGCATAACGACTTCCCACCCACAGAGCTAGGCTGCGTAGCTCTTTCAGAGCTGGATTATGAGATGGGAGCCTCCAAATCAGTCTGCACTGATTCTTTGAAAGCTCCCACGTGTCATGTCAGTCAGAGTCTGGACCCATCTCTCCGTTTCAGGGTCTGCCATTGGGTATGCAGGGAGTGTGGAGAGAGTGAGCTTGTGTTTCTGTTCTTGCTGCTGTTTCTTACAGGGGGACCTGTGGGATATAACCTTGAACAAAGAACAGCAACCAGTCAGGCTGAGGGTGCAATGCAGCTACTGCAGCAAATGGACCAAATGGACAACAAAGGAAACATGGAGTCAGAAGGAAGAGGTCTCTCAAAGTTCTGGAGAAGGTACTAATACTGCAGTTGTGAGCAGATGCAGTTCTGGCTATGGCCCAGCCTGTGTCAGAGACTGTGCCTGATTCTGGCAGTTCAGGTTCTACATTATCTTGAAGAATGGATACCTCTTTTCTGTGGTTAAACCAAAGTCTCCCAAGGCAAAGGAACATTCGCAGGTGTCCTTTTGTCTGGTGGTAAGGAGGAGGAGGAGAAGGAGAAGGAGGACTCCTGAAGAGGAGGAAGGGGAGGAGGACTCTTGAGGAGAGGAGGAAGAGGAGGAGGACTCTTGAGAGGAAGAAGAGGAGGATTCCTGAAGAGGACGAGGAGGATTCCTGAGGAAGAGGAGGAGGACTCTTGAAGAGGAGGAAGAGAAGGAGGAATATTCCTAAAGAGGAGGAGGAGGAGGAGACCACGTGAGAAGGTGGAGGACTCCTGAGGAGGAGGAGGAGGAGGACTCCTGAGGAGTAAGAAGATAAGGAGTTCTGAGGAGGAGGTGGAGGAGGAGGAGAAAGATGATGATGATTCCTGAGGAGAAGGAGGAGGGGGAGGAAGAGGAGAACTCCTGAGGAGGAAGACGAGGATTTCTGAGAAGGAGGATCACTGAAGAGGAGGAGAAGGACACCTGAGGAAAGGGACTCCTATAGAGAAGGAGGAGGAGGATGGGGAAGACTCCTTAAGAGGAGGAGGAGGGCTCCATGGGAGGAGAGGGACTCATGAGGAAGAGAAAGAGGACTCTAGAGGAGGGATGCTGAGGAGGAGGGATGCTGAGGAGGAGGGATGCTGAGGAGGGAGGAGGGTTGCTGAGGAGGGAGGAGGGTTGCTGAGGAGGGAGGAGGGTTGCTGAGGAGGGAGGAGGGATGCTGAGGAGGGAGGAGGGATGCTGAGGAGGGAGGAGGGATGCTGAGGAGGAGGATGGGAGGACTCCTTAAGGGGAAGAGGAGGAGGAGGACTCACAAGCAAGAGGAAGACTCCTGAGGAGGAAAAGGAGGTGGACTCCTGAGGAGGAGGTGAAGGAGGAGGAAAAGGACTTCTGAGGAGGAGGAAGAGAAGGAGGACTCCTAAGGAGTACTCCTAAGGAGGAGCAGGACTCCTGAAGAGGAGAACTCTGTACGAGGAAGAGGAGAAAGACTCCCAAAGAGGAGGAGTCCTCCTCTCGAGGAGGAGGTTTCCTTAGCAGGAAGAAGAGGACTCTGAGTAGGAAGAGACAGAGGAGGAGGAGGACTCCTGAGGAGGAGAAGTCTGTAGAAGGAGTCCTGAGTAGAAGGAGGAGGATTCCTGAGGAAGAGAAGGAGGAGGAGGACTCCTGAGGAGGAGGAGGAGGAAGAAGAAGATGACTCTTTAGGAGAAGGAGGAAGAAGAGGACAATCTCGCCAAGGAGGAATCCTGAGTAGGAGGAAGAGGAAAACTCCTAAGGAGGAGGATTCCTGTAGAGTAGAAGGAACACTCATGAGGACGAGGAGGAGGACTCCTGAGGAGGAGCAGAATTCCTTAGCAGGAAGAGGTAGACTCCTGAGGAGGAGGTGAAGGAGGAAAAGGACTCCTGAGGAGGAGGAAGAAAAGGAGGATTTCTGAGGAGGAGCAGGAGTCCTGAGGAGGAAAACTCTGTAGAAGGAGACATCCTGAGGAGCAGGAGAAGGAGGATTCCTGAGGAGGAGGAGGAGGAGGAGGAGGAGGATTCCTGAGAAGGAAGAGAAGGAGGAGGAGGAGGACTCCTGAGGAGGAAGAGAAGGAGGAGGAGAAAGAGGAGGACTCCTGAGGAGGAAGAGAAGGAGGAGGACTCCTGAGGAAGAAGAGAAGGAGGAGGAGAAAGAGGAGGACTCCTGAGGAGGAAGAGAAGGAGGAGGACTCCTGAGGAGGAAGAGAAGGAGGAGAAAGAGGAGGACTCCTGAGGAGGAAGAGAAGGAGGAGGAGAAAGAGGAGGACTCCTGAGAAGGAAGAGAAGGAGGAGGAGAAAGAGGAGGACTCCTGAGGAGGAAGAGAAGGAGGAGGAGAAGGAGGAGGACTCCTGAGGAGGAATAGAAGGAGGAGGAGAAAGAGGAGGACTCCTGAGGAGGAAGAGAAGGAGGAGGAGAAAGAGGAGGACTCCTGAGGAGGAAGAGAAGGAGGAGGACTCCTGAGGAGGAAGAGAAGGAGGAGGACTCCTGAGGAGGTGAAGGAGGAATCCTGAGGAGGAAGAGATGGACTCCTGAGGAGGAGAAGGAGGTGGAGAAGGAAGACTCCTGAATAGGAGAAGAAGGAGGAGGAAGAAGAGGACTCCTTAGGAGGAAGAGGAAGAAAAATAGGATGACTCCTGAAGAGGAAGAGGAGGAGGACTCCTGAAGAGAAGCAGGACTCCTGAGGAGGAGAACTCTGTAGAAAGAGTTGTCCGGGGAGGAGGGGAACTCCTGAATAGGAAGAAAACTTCTGAGAAGGACTCCTATAAAGGAGGAGGAGGAGAAGGAGCAGGACTCCTATAAAGGAGGAGGAGGAGGAGGACTCCTGAGGAGGAGTACTACTGAGAAAAAGAGCTCAGGAGGAGAAGAAGGAGGGCGAGGACTCCTTAAGAGGAGGAGGAGGAAGAGGAGGACTCCTAAGGAGGAGAACTCCTAAGGAGGAGGAGAAGGGGGAGGAGGCATCCTAAGAAGGAGAAGGACTCCTGAGGAGGAGGAAGCACATCCACAGCGACAGCCCTACCCCTCCCTCCTTCCCCATATTTTCCTTCAAAACAGAAACATGAGAGTTTGTGTTTCTGTTTTTCGGTTTCTGAGCATCATGGGCTCCCGTGCTGGTGGGCTCTCGGGAAGAGCAGTGACGTGCAGGGTGTGCTGTAGCTTGCTGCCATCCTCCCGTTGTCAGAACGAAGAGTCTTCTGCTGATGGATCATCTGTGCTGGGGTTTAATGGGGGCGCAGAGCTGCTAACTGTGGTGGGAACAGCACATTCCTCATTTTACTGAGGAGTTACAAAATTAAGCCAGATGAACCCTGGAAGGAGAAACGTAACGGGTCTAATTGCTACCCAGAGCAGATTCGCATCGCTCAGCTCTCTTCAGCAGGAGGGGGAGGCTTTATCACAGCTGACCCCGTGGATCAGCTCCATCGGTCCCATGTCATGGGGGTGGCCGCCGAGCGAGGGGGGGACCCGCGTGCCCAGAGCGGCCCTGGAGGGTCCCGGCTGGCTGGGCCAGGCTCCGACTGCCTGAGCTGTGCTCGCTGCCACAGCCGCTGGAAATAAGCCTGCTGATTTTAATAATTCAACAATTTAAGCATTATTAGTATTTTGCTAAGCATTATTGATAATGTAATTGTTATTTAATAATTATCTAATAACGCGTAATGCTAAGAAACCCGCAGGCAGGGGCAGTTTCTCGGCGTTTAAATCCCGCTGTGGCACTGATACCAATTGCAAAGGAACAGCGAAGAGACATATGATTCCGTGGTTGAAACGATGTACATGGGGTAGGAATGCTTTATGAATAGACAGGCCGGACATTCAGTAGGTAAAAAGGCCTTGAAACTTCGTATTCTGCGTAAAATAGATGAGGAAGCCAACCTTGGAGTAGAATAGATACGGGGGTTGTGCCAGCCTAAGCTAGTTTGTGCTAATGAGAATTGTGCTAATTAAGCCAAGGGTTAAAACTGAGCATGCGTGAAGACTGAGTTCAACTAAAGGACACTGTGAGGAAGACTATCGACGACCACCAGAGGACCCTGGAAGACCACCTATGGATATAAAGGCGCATACATCAAAGACTTTTGCATGTGTTAATGAATTCCGGGAAATAACATGAATATTTGGATTATTTATCGGAAATGTAATGAATATGTATATTCTAATTGTGTGTAACTTCTATGGTTGAGTGATTTGGTGCGCACGCTAGGGGAGCGATACCCTGTGCGCCCGGCGCCGCATTAAAGAATGCCTGTTTTCTAAAACTCCAAAATTGAGTCTTGGAGAGTTCTTATTTCACCGACTTACGGTAACAGTTTTGGCGACCCAGATGGGACATCGCTCTTGAGCCTCGATGGATCCTGGGATCGCGGAACCTCAGCCGGCACCGAGGGATTCTTGGAGAGGATTTCTCCCGATCCCCGGACCGAAGAGCCCCTGAGCAAAGACCACTAATTGTGAGTATTACGGCATTCTTTCAGGAATTTGGTTGCCTGCCTGTAAGTCGCAGCGAAAGCTCTGCAGGGTTGGGTTGGGAACCTGGGAAGGGGTTCGAGTCCCCACTTGGTTCAAAAGGGGTTTGAGTCCCCGCTTGGTTTGGAAGGGGTTAGAGTCCCCGCTTAAGGTAAAATCTGAATAAGCCCACGGTAACTATTATAAATATTTGTCTGTTTGCTGAGAGTGACACAGGGGTTCGAGTCCCCTTGGATTGTTTTGTGTAAAGGTATTGTCTATTGTCATAGTGATTGAATATTTGTGGTGGTGGTTTGTGCAAAAAGTTTGTTTGTTTGTGTGGTTTCCTGTTTGTAAAATGGGTGGCAGATTGTCTACGGGTGGGGGAATTTTAAGAAAATCACCTTTGGGTTGCAATTTAACACATTGGAAACAAATTGCAGGATCCCCTGGAGAGACCACAAAAAGGCATGATTTGATTAAGTATTGTAATCAATGGTGGCCATTATATAAACTAGAAGACGGAGAGAAGTGACCAATGAATGGAACTTTGAACTATAATACTTTATTGCAATTAATGCTGTTTCTAAGGAGGGAAGGAAAATGAGATGAGGTATTGTATGGTGACACGTTCCTTACTCTGAGGCAACATCCTGAGTGGCAAAAGAAATGTAAACTGATGATGAATGATGCAAATGGAATGTGTACGTTAGCAGGAAGTGCTAATGGGAAAAGAAGGAAACAGAATTGTTGTGAGAGATGTGAAAAAGGAAAGGAGTGTGTTAAGGACTGTGGGGAGGCTGAAGATGTGTAAACATGAAATCAGGCAGGGGTCAGAGGAGAACCCCTCGGCCTTTTATGAAAGATGCTGTAAAACTGCTCATAGATGGATGGATTTAGATCCGGAGGATGAGGCTAGTAGATGTATGAGACAATCGGCCTCTGATATTAGAAGGAAACTGCAGCGAGTAGAAGGAGCTGGGGAAATATCTGCATCACAATTAATTGAAATAGAGTACAAAGTATACAATAATAGAGATGATTAAAAAAAAAAAAAAACAAACAATAAAAACTTAAAAAAACCCAGAAAGGAATAAAATTACAAGCCGCATTGCTAGCAGCTGCAATCACTGAAAATTCAGTCAGAGAGAGGAGGAAGCGGGTGGAACAGGGTAGGGCGAGGACAGAATCCCTCAAACCGTGCCCCTTCGCGCCCTAACCAGTGTGCCTTTTGTAAAAAGCAGAGACATTGGAAAAATGAATGTCCCGGAGGGAAAAACTGTTTGTTGAATCTATGGAGAAAGGAAGGCAAGAGAAAGTTGCTAACCTGATTGTGTTGGGAACCTCTGACTCTGAATGAAGAGGACCGGGGGAGAGTATTAAGATCTCCCCAGCTGATCCCCTGGTTCCAGTAAAGCTGGGGAATGAAGTTAGAGATTTCTTAGTAGGTAGTGGAGCAACACACTCAGTAGTAACTAGTTGTAAAAGGACCCCTAAAGTAAAACTTACATGCCAATTGTTGGGGTCACGGGAAAACAAGCCCTTAGGCCATTTTTAAAACCTATGGAATGCACAATTGGAAAAACTACATTGACTCATGAATTTCTATTCATGAATGCCAGAATGCCCTCTGCCATTATTGGGATGCAACTTATTGTGTAAATTAAAGGCTCAGCTAACGTTCTCTGATAAGTCTGCTCAGCTACATGTGCCTGAGGAGACTGCATGGAAGGCCCAATTGTGTCTGCTGACTAAGGAGGGAAAAAGACCGGGATCCCACAAGAAACGCTGGACGCTGTGATACCCCTGGTATGGGCTTCTGAGAAACCAGGATGAGCCAAGAACGCCATTCCGGTAAAAATAGAGTTGGATCTGGGAGCTCAGCTGGTAAGGAAAAGACAATATGCTATGATAATACTCCCATCTTACCGGTTAAGAAGCCCTGAACCCAAGAATATCGACTGGTACAAGATTTGGGAGAAATTAATAAGATTACGGTTGACATGCATCCTGTGGTACCTAATCCATATACCTTACTCTCTGCTATTCCTGAGAATAAGGTATATTTTACTGTATTGGATTTAAAAGACGCATTCTTTTGCATTCCCTTAGAAGAAGAAAGTCAGAAAATATTTGCCTTTGAATGGGAGAGCCCTAGCACCAGGAGGAAAATACAGCTTTGCTGGACTGTGTTACCACAAGGATTCAAGAACAGCCCAACACTGTAATGTACTTGCTAAAGAACCGGAAGATGGGCAAGGTAAGAATCCTTCCACCGCTTTGTTGCAATATGTGGATGACATCTTGCTCGGAGCAAGGACTGAACGTACTTGGGGTTTTTAATTCTTAAGGAAAAAGAGAATTGGGAGCAGAATGAAAAGCAGCTGTTTGTCAAATAGCTCCCCCTCGATCAAAAAAAAGAATTGCGAGGGTTTTTAGGAATGGCCAGGTGGTGCAGGCTGTGGACACCCAATTTCAGCTTGATTGATATGCTGCTATTAAAGAACCTGGAGAAACTCTGGAGCGGACAGCAGAATGCAGAAAGGCGTTCGACTCTGTTAAAACTGAGTTGATGAGAGCCCCTGCCCTGGGTTTACCGGACTTGACTTAAACTCTACGTCCATGAAAGACAACATGTGGCACTGAGAGTCCTGACCCAGAGTTTGGGAAATTGGAAAAGGCCAGTAGCCTATTTTTCCGAACAGCTGGATGAAGTAAGTAAAGGATAGCCAGCATGCCTGAGAGCAGTAGCTGTGGTGGTGCTATTACTTAAAGAAGCTCGGAAATTAACTTTGAGACAACCTGTTACACTTTTTGTACCACCTGCAGTGGTTGCCGTCCTCGAACAAAAGGGGTATCACTGATTTCTCCTGGTCGATTGGTTCAATATCGAGTGGTGCTGATTGAACAGGATGATGTAACTTTGAAAATGTCTTCAACTTTGAATCCCACCATTTTAATACCGATAGATGAAAGAGGAGAACTGGAACAAGTATATTCTAGCTGACCTAATTTAAAGGATGTGCCACTAACGGATCCAGAAATTGAACTCTTTACAAATGGGAGTAGTTTTATGGTTAATGGAGAGTGAAAAGCTGGGTACGCTGTGGTAACCCTGCGGGACGAAATTGAAGCCTGAATATTACCTCCAAATACTTCTGCCCAGAAAGCAGAAATCATCGCTCTAACCCAAGCATTAGAGCTATCTAAAGACAAGAAAGTACATATATATACAGATTCTAAGTAGGCATTTGGAGTAGTCCATGTGCATGAAGCCATTTGGAAAGAACATGGACTATTGTCTTCACAAGGGACTCCTATTAAATATGGATCAGAAATTTTGAAATTGTTACAAGCTGTCCAAAAGCCAAAAGAAGTTGCAATTATACATCGCAAAGCCCACCAAAAACGACAAACAGAAGTAGTTAAAAGAAATCGGAAAGCAGATGAAACAGCTAAAAAGATTGCAATGAGAAGACAACTACTAGGAGCATTAATCCCTCCAAGAAAAACTCAGTGGGAACCCCCAAAATATTCTGAGGAGGAATATTTCCTCGCTAAATATTTAGAAAGCACAAAGTCAAAGGAAGGTTGGTGGGTAACTAGTGATGGGCAGGTTTTAATTACCGCTCCAATGGTACAAGAGATAATGAAGAAAACGCATAATGAGTCACACATGGGAGCAGATGCTTTAGTAGCAAGTGTTAAAAGAGATGCTATAGGACCAAAAATGCAAAAATTAGCTGATATAACTGTAGGACAATGTCAACGGTGTTGTGCGAACAATCCAAAATTTCAAAAGAAACCTCCAGCTGGAAAAGTGAAAGAAGGTTATTCCCCCAGGGAACACTGGCAAATAGATTTTTCTGAGTTGCCAAAATGTCACCAGTTTAAGTATTTCTTAGTTTTGGTAGATACTTTCTCTGGATGGCCTGAAGCTTTCCCATGTCGCACCAACAAGGCTAGAGAAGTGGTTAAAGTTTTACTCAAAGAAGTAATTCCAAAATTTGCTATACTGGAAGGGATATCTTCAAATAATAAGCCTCATTTTATAGCAGAAATAGTCCAAGGAGTAACTAAATTTTTACAAATACAATAGGATTTACATACACCTTGGAGACCCCGGTCTAGTGAAAAAGCAGAAAGGATGAATCAGACTCTAAAGAGACAGATTTCAAAGCTGTGTCAAGACATGCAGATGAGGTGGGTAGATGTGCTGCCCATAGCATTAATGAGAATTTGAATTATTCCTGGAGTTAGGGAAGGGGTAAGCCCTTGTGAAATATTATATGAGAAACCATACCCTACTACTTTAGTTGTAGAAAAAGGAGACCAAATGCATTTAACAGGAGAAGTGGTAAAGACCCTATTTGGTGTTACTTACACTTACACTGCTGAGAAGGTGAAGGGTATGGACTCCTGGATACATTAGACTTGTGTAAAGAAAGCTCCGCAAGGAGAATGGACTTCTGAAGAGACAGGACCATTGAGGCTGAAGCTCTCTCGAATCTAATGAATTGCACTTGGAACTTTGACATTGAATTAGATTATATGCAAGGCTTAGTATTTTTGCATTGTGTTTCAACTACTGCTTTTATCCTTTATTGATATATTTGTGTAAATATACTGATTTTTTTAGAATAAGAAATGAAGGAACTAAGGGGGGTGATATTCCTTTGTTGTTTTCAGATAGGACTACTCCATGAGGGATCATGGAATCCATGGGAAAGAAACTTACATATAGACTTGTTACAAAGAACAGTCCAAATTGCTAATAAGTCGGATTGTTGGGCCTGCACCCATTTTCCAGAGCATTCAAAGGGAGTTCCCTTAATTGGCAGCCCTATACCAGCTAGTACTTTATGGATGATAATTGAGCCTCCAGCTCCAAGACAAAAACATTGTACATGTGTACAACGGTGTAGCCCCCCGAAAGGAATGGACAGAATCAGGTGCCTAACAGAAACCGACCTTGTTGGAAATCACTCTGATTGTAATAAGACTATAAATATCGGAAGTCTAAGCCCTTTTGAATGGCCGGTACCCGAAGGAAGACGTTGGTATTGGGTTTGTGGAAACGCGGCCCGTAAGATCTTGCCACCAAATTGGTCAGGAATATGTACCTTGGGAGCAGTAGTACCAAACGTTACTGCGGTTGAGAAATTAGAATCTAAAATGTGGCTAAGAACATACCTTCGAAGAAGCAAGGGAATTAGAAATAATCCATTAATAGATAGACCCACAGGTCTATTTCATTCTTTTGCACGATGGTTTGTCCCATGGTTAGGAGTTGGTGAACTAGAAAAAGCTGTAGTAAACATATCTGCTATAATTGAGAACATCGGGAACAAAACCTATGACGCTATAAAGGCCTTGCAGGAAGAAGTGTCTGAATTGGCAGAAACAACCCCTCAGGACAGAATGGCTTTGGACATGATGTTAACATCTCAAGGAGGAGTATGCACAGTGTTAAACAGAAACTGTTGCGTATACGTAGATCAAGGTGGTAAAATTTCTACTGATTTAGAAAAAATCTGGAAACAGCCAAAATTGCTCCATGAAATACAGAAAGATGACACTTCGTATGGATTTGAGGAAACATTCAAATAGTTAACCTCCTAGATTCCCGACCTTAGTCAATAGGTGAAAAAGTTATTAGGCATTTTAATGATTGCTATATTGGTTTTTGTTTGTATATATGTAATAATACAGTGGTTTTGGAAATGTTGTTCTATAATTGGAAACCAAAGCTATGAGAGAGTGAGACTAATATAAGAAAAACTACAGTGGAGTTCCCCTTCTTTAGCCTCAAAAGGGTTTGATTTATTTTTGATTAAAAACTAGTTATAAGCATAATTGCAATATGCGTGCTACAAATTAATTTAATGAGGGATATAGCTTTAACTATATACCCTCAAAAGGAAAGGAGGGACGAGTCTTAAGAGTTCTTATTTCGCCGACTTACGGCAACAGCGCACAGACGCGTTCCGGGCGGCGCCTCGCTCCGTGGCCGTTTGCAGCAGCTCCGGTGCAGCGTCTCCAGCTGTGGGACCCTCGCCACGGCGGCTCACCGCCCCCTCTCTGCCCCGGCCCCCGGCCTTCGGCCCCCGGCCCCCTTCCTCCCCGGGCCCCACCCGACCCGCCGGGGCTCCCCGCGGCGGCGGCGGGGCCGGGAGCCGGCGCGAGCGGTGCCTCATGAATATTCACGACTGCGGGGCGGGGCCTGCGTGGGCGGGGCCGCGGCGGGCGGTCCGTGGGGGGCGGCCCCGGCCCCGGCCCCGGCCCCGGCCCCGACCCCGGGAGGCGGCGGCGGCCCGGGGCCAGCGGCGGGTGAGCGCGGCGGGGCCGGGGCCGCTGTCCCTGGCGGGGGGCGGGAGCACCCGGGAAGGGGAAAACTTTGATCTGAAACCCTAAATTTAACACGGTGCTGATTGCTGTGGTTTGGTTGGTGTTTTGTTTTGTTTTGTTTTGTTGGTTTGTTTGTTTTTTTCCCAGAACAAAGGTTCATTGTCACAGCTAGGGCTGTTCAAACGCGCTGGTGTGTGACTGTGCTTGTCCTTTTACCGTGAATTTGACGGGTTTTTGCTGTCCGTAAGGCTACGTTGTGTCCACAGGGCTTATCTGTCAGATTACCGGAGGGAAAGTTAATTTTAGCCCTTTACCTTTAGTTCAAATATGAAAAAAATGACACGTTTAATGTTTTCTGCTATTTGCGGTGGTTTGAGTTGGGTGGTTTTAATGTGATTGAGCAGTCTCGGAGTGGTGTTTCAGAGGGTCTGAGTGGCCCGAGCCAAGAGGCATCGATCAGAAACCGGTGTTAAGCCCGAAGGCGAGAGCTGGCCCCGGGCGGGTTTTCGCAGCTCGTAGGTGCTGGGAGAGGCTGGGGGTGAGCTGTCCTGGAGCCCAACGCCTTTGCAGAGCCTTGCTGCTCCTCTGGCTTTAAGGATAAAGCGAGTTCGGTTTCTGTGGTGAGCTTTTTATTTGCACATTTTTCAAAAGAGAAAATCTGGCTGGGACAGAGTTAACTTTCTTCCCAGTAGCTTGGGGCGGGGGGGGTGTGTGCGTGCTGTGTTTGGGTTTGGTATGAGAGGAGCATTGATGGCCCATTGATGCTTTGGTTGTTGCTAAGTGGTGCTTGCACTGGGGACTTTTCGGCCTCCCATGCTCTGCCAGGTTCAGGGGAAGCTGGGGGCGGGAAGGAGCACAGCCGGGGCGGTTGGGCCGGAAGCTGGCCAATGGGGTATTCTATACCATGTGACGTCATGCTCAGTATAAAAACGAGGGGTGGGGGGGTCTCACCCCACTGTTTGGGACACGTGGTCAGCGAGCAGTTGCATTGTGCATCACCTGCTTTGTATATTCTGTTATTGTTGTTGCTATCATTGTTATCATTGCTGTTCTACTTTGGTTTATTTCCATTATTAAACTGTTTTTATCTTAACCCACACGTTTTCCTACTTGTGCCCTCCCGATTCTCTCCCCCATCCTACTGGAGGAGGGGGGGTGAGCGAGCGGCTGCGTGGGGTTTAGTTGCTGGCTGGTGTTAAACCACGACACACTGCTACCAGGAGACTGTTTTTTTAACCTATTTACAAGTACCCGTTGCTTTGAAGCTGCCCAAGGGCCAGCATGCTCTCCCTTGCTACTGGAGGTTCTTGCTCTGTGCAGGCACTAAGAAAAACAGTTCTGGCAATAGATTATTTTAAACTGGTAAAGCACAGCAGAACACACCGTTTATGACCTCCCGAGAGTTCTCTCCCAGACAGATCAGGAACAAGGACAAAACTTGTGTATTTAACATGCATTTGAGTTACATGACTGTTAAACATACAACACTACCAGACATTTCACTAGACTGAAGGCTGGCAGCAGTGTATCAGGACAGTCCTTTCTGGACACCTCACTCCTGGGTAGAAATTCTAGAGACTTCCTTTATTTTAGTCCATAAAACACTACCTAATTTAATGCCAGAAATCGAAAGAGCCACAGTAAGGGTTTGGTTTTTCATTTGGGGGGGGTTGTTTTTTTTTTAACAGAGCATAGCCGATAAAAAGCAAGCAAACAAACAAAAAACCTGAGGTAAGCCCCTGAGGCTCTAATGAGGAACACAAGGTTGAGCCCAAGCTCAATCCCAGGGGCAAGCAGGCTGGCAGAGGGGAGAGGACGCTGCTGAGTGACCGGGCTGCGGGGCAGGAGGCAGCCAGGGACCAGAGCTCTCCTGACTCTGCGGTGCTGCTCCTGCCTGGCACAGCAGCTCACCCAGCGGGACCCGGCAGCTCTTCTCTCCTGCCGGCAGCGCAGCTGCAACTCAAGTTTTCCCTAAAGACCCAGTTCTGCTCCGAACCCAAGCTACAGCTGCGTGTCCACAGCACCCTGCCTCTCAGCAGCACCGGAGGGATGGAAACACCGGCCCGGAGCAGACACCAGACCTGTCCCACCTGCTTCACACAGCATCCCTGCATCACAGGCATCTCCTGAAAAGGCTGGAGCGTGCAAGAACAGGTTTTAAATGTGTTTCCACGATGACCAGGCAATTACAGAAAACAGATTCAATGGAAGAAAACCAGGGCAAAGGAGGAAATCAGTCTGCCTAGCTACGTGAAATTGGTACGAGAAACAAAAAGAGATGCAGGACAAAGCAGAACTGAGCAGGACCTTGAAGGCGAGGTGAAGAAAAAAAATAGGCAAGTTGAACTACAGAGGAGTTCTGAAGAGGAGCATTATTTTGTTTAAATCTCGATTAATTCGTCATTATGAATTATTCTGATTATTAATTCTGTTTTCACACAGGCATTTTTTCAACATTTAAGAAGATGCAGCTGTTACAAGTGCACAGCACAGACCAGCCTGTGACAATCCCCGCTCTCTCCTTCCGACGAGGAGCAGCCCCAGGAGCTGCCCTTGGGCAGAAAGACGTGCAGCAGAAGCACGGAGCAGCCGCTGCAAGGAAGGAACCGGGGACTCGCCAAGGCCGCACGTGTTTGTCACTGGGGCAGGAGGGGTGGGTCAGGGTTTGGATACTGGGAAGGGGCAGCAGCAAGGCTGCCTTAAAAGCCTGGATGCACAGGTGACCCCAGAGAAGCACCACCAAACAGTCATCTAGTAACGAGGTGACAACCTGCAGACTGACAGCAAATCAGGCGGTACAAGTCACACAGAGAAACGATGGCAATTGGTTACATCACATTTATAGCAATCAACAGCCACAACGCTACTGCAGTGAAGAGCAACTATTTCGCGCAGAGCTGTTGAAGAGGAGAGAGGTGGAGATGGAGTATCTGACTTCAGGGGCTAAAGCCACGCCACCCGCGCCATGAGGTCCTCCTGCTATTTTCAGTCTCAGAGCAAGGGCTGCTGCCGTATTTCCCCATCAGGAGCACTCCCGGTTTCCCAGCACTGGGAACAGAAACTTGTACTTCAATTACTTTTCAATTACTTTTTGTACCTTAATTACTTTAGATTTCTGTTCTGCCCGCAGATGTGAGGAGACTATTTGCTGAATGTGGAGCAGGTCATTCAAACCTGAAAAAACAGATTTTCTCTTTTGAAAAATGTGCAAATAAAAAGCTCACCACAGAAACCGAACTCGCTTTATCCTTAAAGCCAGAGGAGCAGCAAGGCTCTGCAAAGGCGTTGGGCTCCAGGACAGCTCACCCCCAGCCTCTCCCAGCACCTACGAGCTGCGAAAACCCGCCCGGGGCCAGCTCTCGCCTTCGGGCTTAACACCGGTTTCTGATCGATGCCTCTTGGCTCGGGCCACTCAGACCCTCTGAAACACCACTCCGAGACTGCTCAATCACATTAAAACCACCCAACTCAAACCACCGCAAATAGCAGAAAACATTAAACGTGTCATTTTTTTCATATTTGAACTAAAGGTAAAGGGCTAAAATTAACTTTCCCTCCGGTAATCTGACAGATAAGCCCTGTGGACACAACGTAGCCTTATGGACAGCAAAAACCCGTCAAATTCACGGTAAAAGGACAAGCACAGTCACACACCAGCGCGTTTGAACAGCCCTAGCTGTGACAATGAACCTTTGTTCTGGGAAAAAAACAAACAAACCAACAAAACAAAACAAAAAAAACCACCAACCAAACCACAACAATCAGCACCGTGTTAAATTTAGGGTTTCAGATCAAAGTTTTCCCCTTCCCGGGTGCTCCCGCCCCCCGCCAGGGACAGCGGCCCCGGCCCCGCCGCGCTCACCCGCCGCTGGCCCCGGGCCGCTGCCGCCTCCCGGGGTCGGGGCCGGGGCCGGGGCCGGGGCCGCCCCCCACGGACCGCCCGCCGCGGCCCCGCCCACGCAGGCCCCGCCCCGCAGTCGTGAATATTCATGAGGCACCGCTCGCGCCGGCTCCCGGCCCCGCCGCCGCCGCGGGGAGCCCCGGCGGGTCGGGTGGGGCCCGGGGAGGAAGGGGCCCGGGGGCCGAAGGCCGGGGGCCGGGGCAGAGAGGGGGCGGTGAGCCGCCGTGGCGAGGGTCCCACAGCTGGACACGCTGCACCGGAGCTGCTGCAAACGGCCACGGAGCGAGGCGCCGCCCGGAACGCGTCTGTGCGCTGTTGCCGTAAGTCGGCAAAATAAGAACTCTCTAAGACTCGTCCCTCCTTTCCTTTTGAGGGTATATAGTTAAAGCTATATCCCTCATTAAATTAATTTGTAGCACACATATTGCCCTTCTATCCCACGGTGATCTGGGAAGCTAAGTCACCAGAGGCAGGGCTTGCTTTAGTCTTGCGTGCAGATCTTGAGCTTAGGCAGCTCTCCAACCTCGTCGTCCCAGTATCAACCCTCTCTCCACATCTGCCCTCTTGATGCAGCTAAGGATGTCATTCTCCAGCCTGAGGAGCCAAAAAGGGTGGACCGCAACTCTCCTCCCTCCTCTGCCAGGCCCAGCCTTGGAAACCAGCTGGTAGCATCAAGGAGCTCTATCGAAGGGTGGGAAGTTTAGGCGAGGAGCGTGGGGAGGCACGGCCCTAGTTCTGGCTGGGGTCTGAGATAGCATTCCCAGAAAAAGTCATGGACATCCCTCTTCCCTCCCTCCATCCCTGACTAGTCAGGCAGCCCCAGCTCCAGCTGTGCTCCTCTGGCTCCAGCTGTGCTCTGCCCCTCGCCTTTCACCTTGGGGTGCCACGGGTGGGGAAGCCCCCGTGCGCCCCAGAGCCTTCCTTCAGCCCTTGGATGAGCAAACTTCCCCTCTCACCCCTCCTTCCTCGCTGGAAAGCCCTCTGCTCCTTGGGGCTCAGGGTGACAGGGCCAGAGCGTGGTGGGAAAGCAGGGAAATCTGTCGGCCGTTGGGGGGACACCGCAACTGAGGTGGGGTTTGTTCTGGCCTCTGGAGGGACTTCTGCCTGAAGCTTTGAGAGCAGCAACAGGGGCAGCCACACGTGAGCCAGTCGCCCAGGGAGCCTCTTCTGCTCCCAGGGCAGGGAACGTCCCACAGCCCAATCTCTGGGTCCCAGCACCCCAAGAGCCTGCCCCCCCCCAGCCCTCCATGCACAGGGAGCACCTGGGGACCCCTCGCCTCCCATGGAGGTGGTGTGGCACAATGGGGCAGTGCAGCCTGGCCATGCCCTGGGGAAGCGCGGCCGCAGGATTGGGGCCATGCTGGCCTGGGGCCCCTGGGGGCCCTGTGCCCCTGTGGGCTGGTCCTCACCTCCCGGCCAGTGTCACAGGCTTCCCTCCAGCCCCCCACCTGGCCCAGAGCTTGCTCCTCTCCCGGAGTGGGGCAGGAGGGGGCTGCCCGGGGGAAGCGAGGTGTCAGAGTTACGCTTGTGTTTGCTCAGAGGAGACTATGCTCTGTAAACAGCCTGTCTTCAGCAGCTGCTGTTGCTGCTGTTGTGGTTGCTGCTGTCAGGAGAGCTAATAAAACAGGCTAGCAGAGCTCAGCCCCTTCGATCTATTGCCTGCTGGAGCCTCCCCACTCCACAGTTTCATCTGTTCTGGCCTGGCCTGACATGAGAAACCTCCCCTAAAGACATCCAGGAACTCCACCTTCAGGACTCTTCGTGGTCCTTTGCTTTCTTTCAGGAGATGCAGCTGAACGAACGCGCCTGATCCGTGCAAACAGCAAGTCAGGGAGAAATAGGAGTTACGGGCAGGGCTGAGAAGGTCGGTGGGGTTGGGAGGAGGCTCAGACCATTTGAGGGCAGCGCAAAGCCCGACGTGCAGGGAGCCGGGGCTCACACGTGCCTGGGACCGACCCCCTGCAGCAGTGGGGCAGGACGGGGTCCCTCCGAGCCCCCCTCATACAAACGCCTGCTGTGGAGCACATCCAGCTCAGCTGCTTGGCACACTCAGCTCCCAGGACTGCCGGAGCCCTCGGCACTGCAGGTGCCCAGGGAAACCCCTGGCCCCGGCACCTCAGCCCTTGCTGGTGCCCCTTCCACAGCAGGAGCCCCTCTCAGCGTGGCGTTCAACCCAGAAAGGGGCTCGACTCCCTCTTGCACCTCCCTCCTCACCTCTCTCAAGGAACATGACTGTGCAAGGTGGGAGCGCGGGTTGTGTTTGAGCAAACTTTGCAGTCTTCAGTTTGGATCGCACAGATGGTGGGGCCCCTGGGGCAGGGGACCAGAGGCTCACGTGCGCTCGCAGCGGGGCCGGCGTGCACAGCAGCCCGAGGGACAAAACCACATCTCTGCTGGTGGGCTCCCTGTGTGGAGCTGCCCCTGCCCCGTGCAGATGTACCCAGGCCCGCCGGGGCAGGGGAGCAGCACCAAGGGGCCTGCGTTAACGGGCAGGGGTCCGATGGGCCAGCCAGACCCCTCTGCTACACTCCATCCCCCTGCTCAGCCCCTGTGCCATTGCTGGCCCGTTAAGATCCCCCCCCGACATTCCCCGCTCGTCCCCCAGTGCCCCCCTTCTGCCCCCCGCCCACACCCTGTAAACTCCTGTGCCCCCCCGGGTTCCCCCCACCCAGTGCCCCCTGCTCCCCCCAGTGTCCCCCTTTTCCCCTGCTACCCCCGCACTGTGTCCCCGGGCAAGTGCCATGGGGGTTCCAGCGTGGTGGGACACCGGGGGCCAAAGCCGGCTGTGGTGGCACCGTCAGGGCTGCCCTGGGATGCTCCCTGCGCCAGCCCCAGCTGGTGCTGGAGGTGGCCATGCCGTGGCGGGGGGGTGGCAAGGGGATCCCCATGGGCAGTGGGAGGCACGGCAAGGCCCCAGTGCAAGAGACAGCCCTTTCCCCCCGTAAAAGACTGATAGTCTATTTACAGACCAGCAGGCAGCTGGAAGGAAATCCCGTTATCTCCGTTTTACAGACAGGGAACTTAGATATGGAGCGACACATGGACGGACATGCCCGAAGCCACCCAGAGAGCCTCTGCAGAGGTGGGAACTGAGCTGAGAACCCCCGAGCATCTGTCACAGCGCTAAAAACCATTTTCTCTCTGCAGTCCCTCTCTTCCAATGCACTGTGAAGTAACTGCTTTCCACTTAAGTTTGCTCGTCAGATCCTCTGCATAAAAATCAAAAGGATCTCACTTCAATTGCTCCACTCACTCTTTCTCTTAGGACATTTCTGGGTACCTTTGAATCCTGTCCTGGTTCCGGCTGGGACAGAGTTAACTTTCGTCCCAGTAGCTTGGGGGTGTGCTGGCTTTTGGGTTTGGTGTGAGAGGGGCGTTGATGGCCCCTCGATGCTTTGGCTGTTGCTGGGCGGTGCTTGCACCAGGGACTTTTCTTTTCGGCCTCCCATGCCCTGCCAAGTGCAGGGGAAGCTGGGGGCGGGGGGAGCACAGCCGGGGCAGTTGACCCAGTTGGCCAATGGGGTATTCTATAGCATGTGATGTCATGCTCAGTATAAGAACCAGGGGTGGTTGCATTGTGCATTGCCTGCTTTGTATATTCTGCTATTGTTGTTGTTATCATTGTTATTATTACTGTTGTATTTCGTTTTATTTCAATTATTAAACTGTTTTTATCTCAACCCGTGAGTTTTCCTACTTGTGCCCTCCCGATTCTCTCCCCCATCCCAGCGGAGGGGGGCGGTGAGCGAGCAGCTGCGTGGGGTTTAGTTGCTGGCTGGGGTTAAACCACGACAAAACCTCTACAGTTCTTGCTAGCCACACTAAAGTAGAGATGCACCTAAACCAGGCTCCAGATCCAGGCTCAGCTTCTGCAGGAGACAGATTTGCAGTCCGTTTTCAGCGTATGAACACCTTAAATAAAACACAGCCAAATCCCTTCTCCCTGTATTTGTTCCTCGAACTGCTGTTCCCTTGCTCGTCATGCCATCTGCTATGACCCAGCACCGCAGCAACCCTCCCGGAGGCCACTGAAATCAGTACGTTGAGGAGTGCTCTGTACATACCAGGAGATGTTTAGCACCGCACAGTCCCAGATCTGGAACTTTTGCAGTTCTAGCGCCTTCGGCTCTACAAGCTTATCAGTCATTTTCCCACGCTGGAGTTCCCTCTCCACCCTCCTCCGACAGCACTCAGAGCTCAGTCCAGATTGCTCTTTTATTCCTGGTGGTGACTCGTGTCTTCCTACACTTGACCTCTCCCTCTCGGTTCAGTCTACCGTGTCTGATTGCCTCCCTGGTATCCTGTCCTGGATGTCCTGTGGCCACTCACACTTCACAGGATGAAACGACACGCTTCATTCTTCCCTCACATACAGTTTGACTGCTGCTTCTTCATCTCCAACACCATTTCCATTATTCTGTCACCCAAACTCTCAGTAGTGGTGCTTTTATACACACACCACCCCCCCACATCCTCCCCCCCACCCCCGTTTTCTACTTACCAAATAATTTAGCATTAAACACATCCATTCCTTTCAGTCCAGTCTGAAAGCATCTAAAGCATCTCCCACTTCGACCTGCATTACTGTAACCTCCTGCTCCTCTGTGAGCTTCTCACTTCCCTTTTACCTCCTCAAAATGCTGCATCCACATCAACTCCTTACTTCAGTGAGTCCATCTGCATGTCCAGATTCCTTCACCCACTTCTCTCCAAATTACGCGACCTCCCTTCCAAGACATGATGACTCAGCACTTGCCTCCACCTTCTCCTTAGGTTCCACAGCTGTCTCTTCTGCCATTCTCCTAGTCATGACGTGTGCTAGGTTTGTTAGTGGTCTGTGCAGAAGTGCAATGAGAACGCAGAGTAAGACGATGACTAGAAGCCAGGACTCATAATTGGATTTGGAGGCTACTTCAGCATTAAATCAATGTACCCCACTGGCTTGCCTATGCTATAAGGAATGAGTCCTGCTCTTTGTGCCAAGAAATGTAACAGTTGCTCGGGTCACAGGATGCGCGCAGTACTGGTCCACTAGTGCGGCTTCAGGCCTGCAAGACCATGTATAAACTATACATAGGTTTGAACAGGAGGGTGGGGGTGTCCGCATTGCAAAATGATGTGCGTTTCCGTTATAAAAAGTACTAAATGGTGCCCTTTCTTTAGGCTGTGCAACTGTCAGGACGCAGAGATGTCTCGAGATCCCTACAGGCTTCTCTGGGCTGGTCACAGGTTTTTATGTGATACCCTTTATCTGTCCGGCTGATATTATGATCACATCATCATTTCAGTTCATTATATCATCCTTGCCCTCCAAACCCCAAAAGGTCTAGAACAGGTATAAAGCAAGGAAATACTGACATTTTTCAGTCCTGAAAAATGTATCAGAGTCAAGCCAGCACGCGTGCTCAGCCAGCGTAGCTGGGACTACATTTTTTGTACTTTCTGAAAGAAGCTCATAGCTGCGCATGCTGGTAGTAAAGAAAGGATTAAGGCTGTACCAGTGTTACATTCTTTTTAAATGATGACCATAAAAGCGACCACCCACCAGAAATCCTACCCCGCAGAACGAGGGGGTGAAAACGGACCGATGAGATGCTCTGGAAGCCTGCGGGCTGGAAGCCTCTCTGCTCTATTCTTTGCCTCTCTAGGGTTGCCAGATTATCTCCCGTCAAGAGGCATACCTGCCCCTCAGAGTATCTAACGGTTTGAAGCTAAACAATCAAACATAAAAAAGGAAGCCGAGTCCTTCAATATACCCCTATTAGTCTGTTAAGAGGTACGTGTAACTGGAGTTATACATTCATAAGCGTCCATGCATATGTGCGTGGTGCATACATATGTGCATTAAAGGAGAGGAGAGCAATGTTTTCTTACTGTGCTAAGATTTAAAGTACAAGGTTGCAAAAAAACCCAGCAAAAGATGTTGATGCAATTGAGTTTCAGGTCAATTCAATGAATTCAGGAAAGCATATTTTTAACACATGGTTTCATTTGCTTTTAAGGATAAATAAACCATGCTAACAGTGCAAAGTACCTGCTGCTGCTGTGCACAGCCCTTCATTTTAATATCTGTGGGGCTTGCTGTCACCAGCAGCTCATAGAGGAAAGAAAACACTCAACATTTTGCATAGCATTCATCAGATTCTTCCCTCTGCTGTAGTGGCATAAGCAGTAAGAGTGCTTAACGCACTGTGGGTAGCCAGGCTCCTCAGGCTACCTTCCCCCTTTCCACTGGAAGCAATTCCATTCAGCTTTGGCTGCAGTTTAATCAAAGCAAATTATAATCACACTAGCAGGATGCTAATTCTGAAGAGACATGAGTAAAACCGTAGTTACTTCATTAAACTGCAGACCTGTGGTTGACAAAGGACCATCAGATCCCAAATAATATTTTGTTCTTTTGCCTAGAGCAAACAAAGCCAGCTTTGGTTAATTAAAATCAGCAGCAGTGACAAAAGCTGAAAACTGAAGTGCCAATGACGACTGAGAACCCTCAGCGCAGAAAATGCTAACAATTTCATATTCACATTTATCACAGAAAAAAGCCTTTCCCCGACCTTCAAAAAATGAGATTTCTCTACTACATCAGTTAATAGGGAGTCCGAAGTAGAGTGCCTTCAATCCTACGTAACACGTAAAACCACACAGCAAAAGGCAGTAATACAACATCGAAAAGAACGCGGGGTAACGTCTGTGAGGCTGGTTTTTGCCCGAATGCTTTTATGCTCCTTTTAGCTCTCAGCAGAGCGGGCAGAAGCACTGTCTGAGCCTTGCTGCCCTCTGCGACCCTGCTCCTTAACCAATCCCGTTGGGTTTGGCTGGAGGATGCTCAGCATGTCGGCAAGGAGCCTCAGCCACAGGCACTAGGCACGTTCGGCGGCAAGGCAGATCTTGGTACAGTTCTGGCCACCTTGACGGCTGCACGCATCCCAGGAGCGCAGAGCCTCCCTTCGCTTTCCCCTCCCACCCACCAAGCTACTCCCTCCTCCCCCTCCTCTTCCATGCCCTCCCCCTGTTCTGGCAAGCCCCCCAGCCCCGCGGGAGCCCCGCATCAGGCTGCAGCCCTCTGGGATGTCGGGCGCAGCCGCCGGCACTGCCAGCGCCGTGGTCCCCTGGCAGGACACGCTGCGATTCTCTAGCCCAGCGAACACGGCAACGTCACCTTTGCGCTCAGGCGGCATGTTCTGACGTAATTAATATTTGACGCAAAAAGGACAACCTGCCAGCAGGCTGACAGCGGGCTGCCCCACATCCCCACCCCAAGACTGCAGGCATCTTCGGCTCCGGGGGTGCAGGGCCCTTCTGCTTTGGGTGCCCCAGGAAAACCAACTCCCTTCCTGCAAAGCCCTCCCACTTCTCCTTCTTGCTTTTTCTGCGTGTTTTCTTCTTTCAAAAGACAGAGGAGGTGCTGTCCTGTCCTGCCCTGCCCTGTGCGGGGCTCACAAGGACAGCCACTGACAGCGGCTGGCTCTGCCCGGTGACTTCAGCCCAAGCCCCCTGCAACGGGGCTGCTCCTAGGCCAAGGCTGCCCAGAGGCTCCTGGGGAAGCGCAGACAGTTTGAATTCAGCTGGGGGACGAATGCTCCCTTCTCTGTCTCCCGTGCCTCCCGCCCAAAGAGCAGCGGCTCTGGAGAGCATCATCCGCGGGTGCCCGCAGCCTGGGCAGCACGCTTCCAGAGCTCCCCCAGCCTGAAGGGGATTATAATCTCTGACCAGACGCTCTTGCTGCCCAGCTGCCCCCAAAACGTGCCATCTGCTTTCACAGCACGGTGAAGAGACCAAGCTGCCCGACGTGCCAAAGCAGCAGCTCAGGACAGTACTATCACACAGAGAAAAATGGGATTTTAGGATTTTGCCATGTGGCAGTTGCCATGAGTACGAATCACACCGTCTTCCTCAAAGGGTACAAGGCAGGCGCTGGGCAGCCAGGGGCTCTGTGCCTCCCCCTCCCAGCCCTGGCTGCCCACGCAGGTGGGCTTGGTGGCCGCCTTGCTCAGTCCCACCCCCTCGGCCACTGGTCTTCCCTGGAGTCAGCCCTGACCAGGGGCAGGAGAGCGTGCAGCCCAGCCGGCAGGGCCGGGGGCTGTGCTGCTGGGAGCATGCTGGGGGGCAGGGGTCTGACGACGCTCTGTGCCTAGGGCTTGCCGCGCGGCCCCTGAGGGACCAAAGCAGGGAGAAGCTGTCTGAGATCTGCAGCGGTGAGTAGGGGCTGGTGGGGCAGGGGACAGAGCCTGGGCAGGGTGCTGCCATGCCGTGCCCTGCTCCAGGGAAACGCTTCGGGGGCAGGGAGGCAGAGGGCAAAGGGGAAATGGCAGCCCCCGAAGGAATCAGCATTGCCCGGAGAGCTGCCTGGCGCCCACGCTTTCCAGCAGCCCAGAGGTATCTGCCTGGTTTAGTCAAGATGTCATTTCAGTTCCCACCACATCCTTCTCTTCAAAACGCCGTGTTTCTACAGACTATTTCATTGATCGTTGTTTGCCCTAAAATCTGATTGTTTCCCTGAGGCAGAAAAATAATAACGGGACTTGTGGGAACCACTGAGAGCTCTTTGCAGAAGATCAAGACTTACACAGGGATAAATACGCATTTCCAAAGACCAGAGGTCCTGTTTCCCGGCGAGGCTAGCAATAGGAAGAAGTTTGACCACAGCTCGGAAGAGCAAAAGTCGTGACCGTAGGGATGTTTCTGGTTCTTCTTTTCCACCCTGCCGCTCTGTTGGCAGTTTCAAGGGTGACATTTCCTCGTTGCCACGCTTGAGCTAACCGTGACTCCCTGGTGAAGGATGCCTTTTAGGCGGGAGGTTTTCCGCTAAGCCTGGGAGCGGAGAAGAGGAAAGGGACGCACAGCGCGTTCTTCCCTCCCACAGCTCTGCCTCGACACTGGGGCGGCGATTCTCCAGGCCTGCCGATATAACTGCCTGGAACAGGCCTGGCCCTTGCTTAGGAAGGGAGCTGCTGTGCTGGAGTCTCCGTGGGGCAGAAGCTCCTCGGGCTGGCCTGGATCCCCGCCGCGGTGCTCGCGGGCAGGCGCTCGCTGGCGCCCCAGGCCCTCCCCTGCAGCGCGCAGGCAGGGGAGGCAGCCGGCCGTGCGGGTACGGCAGGCACGGAGGGAGCGAGGGCGCCGACGGGCAGTTTTACAGCGGGCTCGTCCGAGCGCCTCGGCAGCTCTTTCCCGCCGTTTTCCCCTCGGCGCCGTCCCATCCCCCGAGGCTTTCCACAGCGCCGTCTCAGGAAGCGAGACCCTCTGCTCCGGCCGCGGGGCTGCCGGGCCTCGTCTCGCACGCTGCCCTCCCCCCTCGCTCGCAGCTGCCGCTCAGCGCTCTCAGCCTTTCCTGAAGACGCTTCCCCAGCGGCGCTGCGGGGCTCAGCCGCGGCAGCGGCGGGTCCCCCACCGCGCAGCCGGGGCCGGCTGGAACCGGCTGGAACTGGCCGTGTCCGGCCCGGGGCGGCCCAGGCGTCTCCTCCCAGAGGCCGCCCCTGCAGCGCCCGGCGCAGCAGGCGAGGGAGAGCCCGCACGGACCCAGCGCTGGGCACCGGCTGGGGAGGGTGGAGGCGAGGAGACAGGGACGGCACCGCCAGGCGCTCAGGGCGCGGGCGCTGGTGCCGGCGGGACCGCACACCGCAGCCGCCTTCCTCCCACATACTGGCTTGCGGAAACCGGACTCCGCAATCTATGAGACTGTAAAGTAGGTATGTTTATTCAGCGCTGGGCGGCACGGGGGGTAGTCCCACCAACATCGTGCGCGCCTCAACGCAGCACTCACCATAAATATATACAGTCAGATATTACATATTCATAGAGTTTTGTAATACGCCTATACATACGCATGACCTGTCCCCGCTGTGTATTAAAATGAGTTCCAAGAAGTCATTTCCATAGACCCCTCCCCTCTGCGCTTGCGCATTGCCTCCTAGTGGTGGTCGTCGGGGGTCGTGGGGATGAAGGCTGGTAGTTCCTCTTCGTCACCGCTAGTGACCTTTTGTTCTTGCGCAGGCTCAGTTGTCGTCTTACTTTTGTCCATCCCGCAGGGTCAGTTTTAGCTGGCTTCTTGAGACAAGTTTTTAGTCTTTATCGGGAGCTGTCCTTGTGAGGCGCCTCAGTTAATTTACACCATAGCTAAGCCGGCCTTATCAGGCTGAGCCGGCCTTGTGAGGAACAAAGTATCAAGCCCCTACCTACTGATTCAATCTTCTACCTCCTATTAATCATTCAACTACTAAAATTCCTTAATCCCTTGTCTCAATACTTCCTTGAGACCCTTCACTCCATGAAAGCCACCTGAGGGGCCGTCAGGTCATTCAGAGAGATGCCGCCGCACTGCGTTAAGAGCCTTCTAAAGGGCTTACTGTTCATCTTGCAAAAACAGGTTTGTTTTCAAAGCTCCTAAGTAATATGCCACCGAATACGCGGCGCCGCAGATTCCTTCAGCAAAATACAGCCCAAGAAGCAGGAAAAGGAGGGTAAAAGCTTATCCGGCTTCCAATCGTTTTCTGCTAGAGAGGGGCACTGAAGCGAAAGCAAACACCGGCAGGCCCTCGTCTCTCTTCTCTTCTCATTGCCAGCCTTTCTGCCCCGCTCTC
Source organism: Calonectris borealis (assembly GCF_964195595.1). Classification (NCBI taxonomy): domain Eukaryota; kingdom Metazoa; phylum Chordata; class Aves; order Procellariiformes; family Procellariidae; genus Calonectris; species Calonectris borealis. The sequence goes on along the minus strand of NW_027441474.1, from coordinate 599,193 downwards.
CGTTGCTCTGCCCAGGGCCCGCCACTGGCGGAGATCTTCGTCTCCTGGGAGGGCGGGGGAAAGCGCACAGCCTCAGGGTGCAGTGCCGGCAGCTCTGGGGAAAAACAAAGCACGGCCAAGCCCGTGAGCAGGGAGGAAGACAAGCCACTGACGGAGCTGCCGGGCCTGTGCAGCCTCCCTTCGGCCTGCTTCCATCTCCCCAAAAGTGCCTGCGGTGCTTTGCAGGCGAAGGAGGGGCTGCGGGCCGTGGCCAGGCACAGGGCTTCCTCTCCTGGGTCTGTCTGCCAGGGGAGGCCTCGGTGCCGGGGACAGCGCTTGGGCGAGGTGCTGCAAAGCCCGCGGAGCGTCCGTCGAGGCTGTGTGCCTGGGGGTGACGGTGGAGGCAGAGGACGGGCAGGCCCTTCGCCAGCCACCAACCGGCCGAGGGAGCAGCCAGCCCCAACAGATCGACCCCTCGGGATGCTGGCCGGGCGTCAAGGGCACCAGTGCGGGCGGGAGCTGCCGGGGACCAGTGCCTGGGAGAAGAGGGGCTGGCTCCCCCACGGGACTGCTTCCCCAAGGCGGCCGCGCGTCTCGGCAGCAGGCTTTCAGCCTACGGGCCGGGCTCCCGACAGGCCCTGCTGGGCTGCCGGCTCCCTGCCCCTCCCACCAACGAGCCTGCCCAGGGAAAGGGAAGAGCGGATGAGTGAAGCGGCTCCTCGGCTGGGGCCCCTGGGGCTTCCCCCAGGCCCTTCTTGCTTGCCCCGCTTGGCCTCTTCCTCCTGGCAAAAGGAGGCCCCTCGGCCGGGGCAGGGTCCCCGGGTCGCTGGCGTTGCCTGCCAGGGCTGGGGAAGGGGCCCTGCCAGTTGCTACCTGCTGGGACTTGGTCTCCTCCGGATAAGGTACCTTGCTCTGCATACTGCAATGCAAAATGTGTCAATGCCACGGAAAGGGTTTGCCTCTTACTTTGCAAGTAAAGGGGAGCGGGGAGCTTGGCACAACCGCCAGTCTGAGAGACACAGCCACTTTCATCTGCTCTGAACACCGGAGGAGTCTTAGCCCATCAGTACAAACAGGATGAATCCAGACCTTCCCTTTACAGCCTCAGTGTGCTTTGAAGTTGTTTTGAACACAGAGAGATGTAAAACGACAAAATATTCTCATGCCTTACTCCTTCTCAGGAACTGATCCCTTTGGCATTTTCAATATCCACAGGGCAATACAAACCAAAAATCAGTGGGACCACTTTTTTCCTCCCGAATATTCTTGTCTGACCAACAAACCCCTTGTTTGGAGAGGCTGGATCCCTCCTCCGCCCTCTCTGGGGTACCCCTGGGCTGACACTGGGGAGTGCTCCAGGTCCGCCTGACTACAGAAGCCACTCAAACACAGGCGGTACAGTCAGGACAACAGGTTTATTACCCTGCTGCAGGCTGCACTGGGCAGGTACGGGGCTGCTGGACTGGGACCCCCAGGAGTCCCGGCCTCATTCTTAGCTGCACCTTCTATTCCCTCTTTTCCTGACGCTCTGCTTTCATAACTTTTGTCTGCTACTTTTCCCCCTCACTGTCTTACTAGTTCAACCCCACGCCAACTAGATTACTCCTTTCGTGCTCTGCCAACTCCAAGTTTCTCACTTTGTTAGAAGGTTAGTTCAACCCCAAGCCAGTGAGAGCTTCTGTAAGCAGTGAGACAGCAGACGCCACAAAAAAAGTCTATCCCCTCTGCTGCCCACCCTAGAAATCCCTAGAAATCTCTAACGGCCCACAAGAGGAGCAGCCTCGCTGCTGTTCGGATCAGTCAGCCAGGTGAACACGGGGCTTTAGGACACACCAAAGGGCAACGGGGAGGCCCCCAGGGGACATGAGGGCAAAGGGGTGCCCGGAGGCACCCCGAGAGCACCCAGGTGCCCAGGATTGAGCCAGCCCTGTGCCCCCCCAGGCGACGCCCTGCCCCTCCCTGCCTGGGCGGCGGGTCACAGGGGGGCCCTTTGTGACCTGAGCACTGCATGTGCTCAGCGTGGTTGCAGCCCACAGCCCGCAGTGTCCGGCAGGACAGCGACGGGACAGGGCAGGAGCATGGAGCCGGCGAGGAGCCCCCGTGCACAGCCCACGTCTTTTCCCACCGCCCGTCGGCAGCCCCGTGGCACCAAGGCATTTTGCCGAAGCTTCCCCCTTCCCCACCCCTATCCCTTTCCTCCGTCACGCAGGATGGCGGAGAGACCCCCCAGCCGCCCCAGGGTGGCCTGGGAGCAGGGCGGGGCTCCCCAGGAGAGCAGTTCTCCACCGGAGCCCTACGAGGTGTGCATGCTCCAGCCACTGCAGATTGGTGAGTGAGGGGTGCTGTTGGTCTGGGCAGGGCTGGGGCCGGCGACCGCACCCTGCTCCGTGCCAGGATCACGTTTCCCCGGCATGCTGGCAGTGGGGGTCCCATGGGTGGTGGGCATGATGGTGCCTGAATGCTGGGGCTGCTCAGGGCTGGGAGCTGGCCCCAGCACGGCCTCTCCCAAGGAGGGAGGGAGCAGAGGGGACCAGCTCCTGCTCCAGGGCACAGGCAGCGAGAGGCAGCGGGGTTGGCAGGAGGCAGCGATGCTGTGGGACGGGGACACCTTTCCTGCCCATCTGCAAGCGAGTTCCTCAGCCCGGGGCACCGGGGGCTTTCCCTGCCGCGCCACGCTCCCCCGCATCCAGCGCTGACACGCGTGGGAAGCATGTGCCAGGGGAGTGGGCATGGGGCTGGACAGAGGGCAGATCTCCTTCCTCTGCTCTCCTGCCCCCGGACCCTCCCTACCGCCCTCCCTGCCCTCCTCCTTTATTAGATGCCAGCTGGTTACCTGTGTACGACCTGGCTAAGGACAGCGTGGACTTCATCCTGGCCTTTGTCAGCAGCCCAGAAAAGGTAACCACGGCCATTGCAAATGCGGCTGTGCCAGCCTCTGCTGACAGGGGCTCTGCTGCCTGCTGCCTGCTGCCGGAGGTGCACTGGCTGGGCAGAGCTGCTTCTCCCAGGTCTCCCACGCGGCACTGCACCCCCAGGGCTCCGGTCCCGCTGGCCATGCATCCCCCCTCTCACGCTCCCTGTTTGTCTCTCTGTTCCCCCGGCTGCCAGGACGAGGGCCAGAAGACAAAGTTTATTCAGGGGATCCACAGACTGTGCACAACTGCCAGGTCCCATGGCTTGTCACAGGGCCTGGATCTCTTCTGCCACAGCTACAACCTGGTGGAGAATATCAAGGTGAGGGGACACCCGGCGCCTCCGGGGAAGGGGGCAAGGCCTCCCGGCACCGGCACCCTGTGAGGACAGCGCTTGGGCACGTCACGGGGCTGGTGGCACTGGGTGCTGGCAGCTGCCAGGTCCCATTCCAGCTGTGCTCTGCAGGTGCTGCTGGAAGAGGAGCCCAGGGACCAAATCGACACGACTCTGCGACTTGAAACCATGCTTGTCATCAATGAAATGAGGTACCTGCCCATCTCTCCTGGGGACCCCTGCCTCAGAGGTCCACGTCTACCTGCACGAGGCCTCGAGGCACGGCTCCCAGCACCGGTGTCCAACTGGCCCCTCTCTCTCTTTGCAGCTCAGTGGACACAGTGCTGGAGGGCAAAGAGAAAAGCCTCCTAGAAGCCTGCTTCTCGAGTGTCTTCTTGCTTCCTCCAGACAATGAAGACTGGAACACGTGCAAGGGCAGCCTCTGCTTTCAGGTAAGTGCTGGGTGAGCTACAGCAGCCCCCAGTCCCTCTGGGCCGCTCCCTGGCCACCCCATGCTGTGGTATGACCAGAGATCCAAGGCAGGGCAGGGTCTCGGCTTTGCTTTCCCACCCTCATCCCTTCGTCCCCTTCCCCTGGGCCTGGCCACATCCAGTGCCGCAGGCTGCTCTGCACGCAGCAGATTGCCTGCCCTTGGGTCTCTCCCAGGCACCGCCAGGCAGCGCGGGAGTCCTCCCTTGCCTCTGGGAGTTCACATCAGTCCCCCGGGGGTGAGAGGGAGAGCAGGAAACGCTGCCACAACTCTTGTCGCCCTTGCAGACCCTGGCAGCCATGGACACCATGCTAGAGACGTTGGTGCTCAGCTTTCCTGCCTCCAGACTCAGCGAGGAGCTGCAGAATATCTTCCAGGTCGGGCATGTGCGAAGAGTGGGCTTCACAGGGGCGGTTCCTCACCCTGGGGGCAAGGGGGTGCCCACTCTTGAGTGGATGGTCCCAACCCCGGTGCCGTGCTGAGACAGCATTGTCGCCTTCGTGAGGCGAGGCGACCTGGTTCAGGAACGGCACGGCGACCCCCCTCCCCGGGGCGCTCGGGCCATCGACTCGCAGACACCAATGTGGTGGACGGCAAATGGCGTTTATTGGTAGATAACACGGTGTTATATACCTTGGGTTTACGACGTCATTTCCGCCTGCTTACTTCACACCTAAATGCTACTGGCTATTAGGGGAGGGGGTCCTATCTTTCCGTACAGCGCGATATCTTCCGGCCGCCTGATCCTAACTACCCACACAGCATACTGCAGGGGGGGTGCCCACCTCCCTCGGGTAACCAGGGGCTGCCCACCAGGCTCTTCCGGAGCACAGCGCCTGCAGAGGGTGGCATCTGCCTTCCTGCCTGGCCGCGAGGTTGGCCCGGGGGATTTGCCCCAAGCCTGCGAGCCCCGCTAGGGCAGGAACCCCACCACAGCCTTTGCTCGAGATCAGAGGAAGCCTTAATGGGCTGTGCGAGGCCAGCCCAGGAGTTCAGCAGTGCTGCTTCTGCTGGAGCAGCTGTCTGCTCCCAGGGCACACCAGCAGCTTCTCTCTTCCCAGATGCTGCTGAACTTCACCAACTCTGAAGGTGAACAAGTGCAGGAGAGAGCCCTGGAGAGGATTGGGGTGCTGAGCCGTCTCCTGGCCAAAAACCCCACACTGGAGGTAAGGAGCCAGGCACCCTCCAGCCAGGCCGTCTGCCCCTCCCTGCACACCAGAGCAGCCTGCAGCTCTCCCCACGGGCGGCTGCTGCCCAGCGAGCTGCTTTGGGGGAGCCGCAGCCGGCACGGCCCTGCAAAGCCCTGACTCACCAGGGATCCAGCCCTGGACACGCTCTTGGGTTCAGGGCTTTGGCACCAGCTGCCTGCCCTCAACCCTTCTGCTGTTCTGCCTCCCTCGCCCAGGCCTGGCACCGCTGTGGAAGAGACATCTATGGCCCTGTCTGCTATAGAGACATCCAGATCCCAATCCTGGGACAGGTGCTGGGACATCTCTTCCTTTTCCAATTTTCCACGGAAAGTCCAAGATTTGTAGCTTTGGATGCTCTTTATTGCCTCTATGGATTCATCAATAAACAAGAAAGTAAGAGAAGTTGTGGTGGGCTTCATCCCTCCGCACACAGACATCTCCTGATAGGTCTGCTTCTCTTCCTGGCCTCCTCTGCCCCTCACAGCTGCTTGCCGTAGCATCCCAGCTGTCATTCTGCTGCAGAAGCTGAGTGCTCTCCTGAAGTCCACCGTCTGTTCTCTGCTGCTCTCCTTCCTCCCTCCTTTCGGGATCTTGAACCCCACGGTTTTGTGGACCCCACAGCCAAAGCTACCACTGATTACCATGTCCCAAAGCCATGTCTTCCCTGTTAGTGAAGAGCAGATCCATCTGTGCATCACCCCGGCTGGTCCCTCCACTGCTTGTAGCAAGAAGCTCTTCCTGACGCCCTCCAGAAATCTCCTTGACCGCTTGGGTCCTGCCATTTTGCAAGCAGATCTCGGGGCGGTTTGGTGAGCTTGCTGGCAAAGCTGCTGTGTCTTACTGACCCTTCTGTGTTTCCCCCGCTCTTTAGGCAGATCAGTGCTACGGGACAAAGCACAACCTGCGAGCAACTCCTTGCTGTGGTTGCGCTCCCGCAGAGACCTTACCATGGTAATGAGCTTCCCCCCGCCCCCGCCGCCTTGCTGGGACTCTTGTCCGTGGCTTCAGCAGGGGACTTGTGTGAGCAAAGGCATCCAGAATTGGTGGGGCCGGCGGGGCCTCACTGTCCCTGGAGAGAGGGTTCCTGCTGTCCCCGAGCAGGGACGATGCAAGGGCTGCACTCCAGCGTCCCAGCAGCAGCTCCAGCCCTCCTGGCCACCAGCAAGCCCTGGTTCACTGTAGGGCCAGCACACCGTGCCCAGGAGCCCTCCTCACCCTGGGGGCCCTCTCTTCTCATCCTCCCCGTGCAGTGACTGCAGCCCCTGCTGCCAGCTTTCCCGCGGGTACTGCCGCCAGCACTGCCGGGCATCTCTTGCCACAGCTGCGGCGCTGCCCAGCTAAGCAGCACCACCAGGGCACTCGGTGTGACATGCCTTCGCTCCCTTCCTTCCTCCCACAGAGGAATGTAAAATCCTTCACACCTGCTGAGAGGGCAGACCTCGTCCTTGTGGCCATGGAGGCGATGAGAGACTCCAGCATCTTTGACAAGGAGGCGGCAAGAAACGTGCTGGATATGGCCATGAGAGACCCTGACTTCTGGCTGGTGGATGTAAGTGGCCCGTGGCTGGATTGCCCTGCCCTTCAGCCCTGTCAGGCCTTGTTCCTGCCTCCATCCTCCCTCCCAAACCCAGGTGTCTCGAGCACCTGAAGCCGCCCTAAGGCAGCAGAGAGGGACGGGAAGGGCAGCTGAGGAAATGGCTGCACCCCAGTGGCAGCACCATCCTCACCTGTGTCCCCTCCAGGTGCCAACGATCATGAGGGGCATCCATGAAAAACTGGAATGCATCAAAATGGATTCAGTCCGGCAGAGCATGGAGTCACTACTTCTCCTGCTGACCGACCGGCACCCCATGCAGGTGGCCACGAGCCTGTGGCAGTTCTGTCCACCAGGAGACAGGTACTGCCCCCAAGCCACGAGGCCTTGTTCCCCGTGGGGAGAGGGGCCCAGAGACTCTCCAGCTGCCCGCCCAAGGAGCACTGCAGGACACCCGCGAGGAGCAGGGCCCGCCATCCCTCCACGCTTTCCAGCCCTGCTGGGCCGGCCTGGCCTGCAGCAGCCAAAGCTGACCAAGCCAGCCCGGAGCCCCCCCCACGCTCCTCCCAGCCCCTCGGGGAACACCACCTCAGCCCCCTCCTGCTGCCCAGGGCATCCCAACCGAGGGGCAGGGTCTGCACCCCGCTGGGCTGTCCCAGGCCACGCTGCTGGGGTGAGGCAGCCCTGCTCTGACAGAGCGCTCTGGCTTGCAGCGCTGGCATGGCCGTGTGGGAGGTGATGCTTTCCATCCCCCAGACTTTGGAGAAGATCTTAAGGAAGTTCCTCGGCTTGCTCCGGCACCGGTGGTTGTGCAGGCTTCTCAGCTCCTTCACAGAAGGCACCTGCTGGCGTCACTTGGCTGTGAGTTACCAGAAAAGGCCTTGATCGCCTTCAGCGAGCCCTGCAGGCTCTGCCAGTATCTCGCTCCTGTGTTTGTTTCAGCTGATGGTCCCCAGGGAGTTTGAGTCAGAGGATGTCGGTGATGAGTCCCACGTCCAGAGCTATCAGAGGCATCCAAGCCTGGTGATGGTCCAGTTTCTCGGAGGCCTCGTCACGCTGTCAGAGAGACCCGACATGGTGAGCAGGGCGTCGTCAAGGGGAGCCATGTTGGCAGCTGGGGGCTGGGGCAGTGGGTAAGGCGGTGGCTTGGCCTTGGCTGGGAGTCAGGCGGTGGGGTGACGGCTCCAAATGCCCTCCCTGCCATGGCGGGGCCTGGTGGCTGCCTGGGGAGCTTTCCGGGCACGGGGGGTTACCAAGCCATCTGCCCCTTCGGGCCTGTGGGAAAAGGGGGTGGCTGAGCAGGGGACAGGGAGGCTTTGCTTCCCTGCCCTCCCCGCCCTACTCCTGCTCTCCCGCGTCCCCATCAGCGTGCCCATGGCCTCCACCTGCCAGGAGGCTGCCGCAGAGACTCCTGTGCCACCACCTGCCAGGAAGCCGGACGGGAGGCTGGTGCCCAGTGACCAGAGCATTTTTGCCAGGGTGGTCTTTGACCGTTTCACAAGAAGGAAACCGTCTTTCATACAGGCAAGAAAAATGCAGGTCCTCCTGCCACGCATCATGGAGGTGTTCCAGGAGGGCGACACAGATATCAAGATGAAGGCCCTGCTGGTCTTCAGAAATGTGATGGGTCACCTGAAGAGGAAGGAGGCCAGCCTCATCGCTGTGCAGCTGGCGGGGGAGCTCCTGCCCCTCTTTGACGATGTAAGGCTGATGGGGGAGACTGAGCCCCGCAGAGGGGCACTGGGCAATGGCAGCTGCCCTTCAGCCCAGCCCTGAGGGCAGCACTCGGAGCAGGGTCTGCTCCCGCGGGCTCTCGGGGGATGGCTTCTGGGCTTTGCAGCCCAGCACAGCTTCTCCTTGCTGCAGAATCTGACCCCGGAGCCTCTCCCCTCACGTCAGCCACGGTAACGGCCCTGCTCAGGGCAGGGAGCCGCTGGTGCTGAAGTCCATCCTTCCTCCTTCCTACCAGGAGTCCAGCCCACTGCGAGAGCTCTCCATCTGCCTCTTCAGAGACCTGGTGGAGTCAGTGGTAGGGAGCGGCAAGAAGAGGATGAAGAACTACGCGCAGAGAGTACTGGTCCGGCTCTTCTTTCGCATGAGCGACCAGACCGACAGCATTGCCAAGGTACAGATTTCAAAGCTGACCACTGACAGAGAGAAGGGCGTGCTGACACCACACGGGTGGCCTGGGCATCAGGGGCAAGGGCTGCTGGCAGCTGGCAGCCCTCCTCCAGTGCAGCCCGCAGGAAGGGTCCCTGCAGACCCAGCGTGAGCAGGGGCGGAGAAGATGGCACGGACATTTCCAACACCCGCCCTGCCTGGCCCAGCAGGGCCAGCAGCAGCCCGTGCCCACCGAGGCCTGAACACGCGTGTCCCTGCAGGCTTCTCAGCTGTCCCTGCAGGTGTGGAAGACCAGGGCTTTGAGCCTCAAGTCCTGTCCCCCAGGGCTGTGCCCAAGAGACCCCCAGATGTTTGGGCCAGGGCATGTCCCAGTTTCCTAAGGCCACGATCGCCCCAGGAACAGAGCCCAGAGGAGGGGGACGCCAGGTCTCCTTCCCCAGGCTGTGGTGCCATCTCCCAGCTTCTGCTGCTCCGCAGGCCTCCGGGGAAGCCCTCCTTGCTGTAGCAGAGCTCCTCAAGTGGAGACAGCTCAAACACCTGCTGCAGACACAGCAGACATGGAGGATTGGAGAGTGCTTGGTGAGGACAAGCCCCAGGGCCTGGGGACTGAGGCCCACCTGGGCCTTGCAGTGGGATGGAGGGGTCTCAGCACCCGTGGGACCCCTCTGCCTGTGGCTCTCTCTCAAACTCACTCCCACAGGGCTCCTGGCCGGGAGAGGGGAACGGCCTGGGGGGGAAGGGGAAAGGGGGTGCTGGGAGGAGGGACTGGTCCGGCCAACTGGGCAGGGACTGTGACATGCCCATACCCTCGTGCTCTCTCCAGCTGGCGCAGGACAGGAGCAGGGCTGAAGAATACTGTCATCAGAGCCTGCCATACCTGAAGGACGCTCAGGCCACCCTGCGAGAGGCGGCCGTGAGGTTCATTGGTGAGCCACAGCCCCCGGGGTCCCTCTTTTGGCAGCCTGGCCCCACTCCCTGCCGCTGCGCTGGCAGCAAGGAGCAGCCCTGTGGCTGCCAGAGCCCCGGCCTCCCCGTGCAGGGCCTTGGCCTCCCCCTCCCAGCCCTGGCTGCCCACGCAGGTGGGCTTGGTGGCCGCCTTGCTCAGTCCCACCCCCTCGGCCACTGGTCTTCCCTGGGGTCAGCCCTGACCAGGGGCAGGAGGGCGTGCAGCCCAGCCGGCAGGGCCGGGGGCTGTGCTGCTGGGAGCATGCTGGGGGGCAGGGGTCTGACGACGCTCTGTGCCTAGGGCTTGCCGTGCGGCCCCTGAGGGACCAAAGCAGGGAGAAGCTGTCTGAGATCTGCAGCGGTGAGTAGGGGCTGGTGGGGCAGGGGACAGAGCCTGGGCAGGTAGCTGCCATGCCGTGCCCTGCTCCAGGGAAACGCTTCGGGGGCGTTTGGGCCATTCCTGCGCAGACACGGCGGTTCATCTGGGCTCTGTTTCTTCCTGTCGCAGCCCTTCAGACCTTGGAGAAAGACAGCGACCCCTCCATCCGTTCCCTGATAGCTCAGACTGTCCTCCTGCTGGGCTCTCCGAGGGAGCAGCCAAGATCAGGACGCACCCTGCGAGCACTGTGCTGCTGGTGCTGCTAAGGCAGGCGGAGGTGCAGCTTTCCTCAGGAAAATGGCTGTAGTTTAATAAAGCTGCAGCAAGAAGCCCAAACCCACGGTGTCCTTCAGATGTGGAGCGCCCTGAGCGTGCTGAGCAGACAGCGTCATTCCTGGCCTCTCCCGCTGCCTGCAGGACAGCTGCCCCCTCAGCACGCCCTGGCCCCAGCCTTGTTTTACAAGTTCACCCCTCGGTGAGGCTTTCCCCAGAAGCAGCCACGTTTGTTCACCCCCTGGGGAAGCCTTTTCTTTAGGGAGGCAGAGGGCAAAGGGGAAATGGCAGCCCCCGAAGGAATCAGCGTTGCCCGGAGAGCTGCCTGACGCCCACGCTTCCCGGCAGCTCATGGCAGCACAGCACCCACTGACCCAGGGTGTCCCTGTACCAAAGCCTCAGCTGCTCGGGGGAGGGCAGGGGAGGGGAGGTGCTTATCCCAACCTGCCCCTCCAGAGACATACCAGGGCAAGAAAAGGTGCCCACTCTCTGCCAAGCTTACGAGTTGTCGTTCATCCTGGTATTCAGAGGTGGCCGCCTTTGCCACACTCTGGGCTTGCACGTCCTTGATGTGAGCCAGGGGAGGAGTTTCCCTGCGGAGAGAAAGGAGCTGTGCCCCCGCGGCCTGCCCCATCTCCTCTGGGGTGCTGCGACCGGGCTCCCAGCCCTGTGGGCAGCCGGGAAGCTCTGGCCGTGCCCAGTGCCATCAGCCAGGCAGTGGGGCCACGTGCGCCAGACGCTCCGTGGCCACCTCCGGAAGCCTCAGCAGCAGAGAGCTCTTCACCGCCCTGGCCAGCAGCTCCCTGCTCTGGCACCAAGCCCAGGCCGTCCCCTTGGGTCCTTGGGAAACCTCTGCTCCGCCGGCACGAGGTGGCCGGTGCTTCAGCAGGGAGAGAAGGAGATGACGGGCTGGAGCCCCAGGGACGCCTCGTCACTCCGCTCTCTCCAGCAGCAGCAGCGCCATCAAACCTCGTCTGTGCTGGAGTCCAGCCCTCCTGTCACACCTGCATTTTCAAGAACAGCAACGCCTGTGACCCAGCAGCTTTGTCTCCAGCACCGTCTTGAGTTTCCATCAGGCACCCAGAGGCTGTCAGAGCAGGAGGGAATTATTGCGTGGTCCAGAGCCCCCGAATCACGGGCTCGTTACCACACAGTTAAAGGCTTTGGGAAAAACCTACAAAGCCCAAATGTTTCTGTTTATACCCAGTTCCAGAACGTGGAGGAAGAGGACCTCTTCCTTTCAGACATACCTTGCTATTTTAGTCAAGGTGTAGTTTTAGCTCCCACCGCATACTTCTCCTAAAAATGGTGTGTTTCTACAGCCTACTTCTTCTACCAGTGTTTGCCCTAAAAAAGGAACAAAAAGACCAACTAGCAACAAGCACAAACAAAAGCTTAAGAACCCTGTTATGCCCAAAACAACACAGGTTTTGCAGTATGGACAAAGCCTTCCAGATTGAAATGAAGGAATCTTATAAAACAGACAACTCAGCAGTAAAACATAACGCTAAAGGAGCGTGATACCCAGCAAGCACACATGCTGCAGAGAAGCGGTAGAAAGTGCTGTAAGACAAAAACATTTACCTTCGCTAGTGTGGTTTTGTCGTGCTCTCCCAGTGACAAGATTTCACTGGAGAAAATGAGCCAATGTTTCAACTGACATGAATAGAACAGAACAGAACAGAACAGAATATTTCGGTTGGAAGGGACACAACAACGATCATCCAGTTCAACTGCCTGGCCGCTTCAGGGCTGACCAAAAGGTAAAGCGTGTTATTAAGGGCATTGTCCAAATGCGTTTCCTAAACACCGACAGGAATGGGCATCGACCACCTCTCCAGTAAGCCTGTTCCAGGATTTGACAGCCCTCTCTGTAAAGAAATGCTTCCTAATGTCAACGCTAACTCTATTTTATGAGTCCTTTCAGAGCACCACCGGCACCCAGCTCCCTGGCCCAGCTGGGGTACTCGAGCCCATTTGACTGAAAGGCTCCTCTGCCTTATTGTCCCTTCCCACAGCTTCGCGTCCCTTCTGGGTGGCCGTAATGCAGTTTTCCCAATGGGATGGTCTGGAATCACAGGTCTGCCTCCCCTTTTTTGCTCATCACTCGCACTGCTAAATGCCTTGCCGGACTGACAGCTCTTGTCCCAGGGGGAAACACGGAACTCAAGGCACTGCCCAGCCTGAGGGCTTGGCAAACCTGACCATCACGGGGTCTGCAGCTCCGGTCCGTGGCTCCAGAAGCACCTGGAAAGGCAGCCCAGCATTGGCGCCCGAAACGCAGCAGCTATCGGCAAGGCGCTAATGGCAATTTCTGCACTCGAGGGAATGACACGTGAGCCAGGGTAGCGGCTTTCCTAGATTTCTTCTTCTGAGGTGTTGGTGATGCTGGGCCAGTGCTTGAGCCTGGCAAAGAGGATGGACCTGTGGGCGAAACGCTCTGTGCAACTACAAACTATGGTCTGAAGTCCTCAGCAAAGACCTGGCTGTCCACCCTGACTCTTCGCTGTCAGGTTTGTCAGGCTGTGGAGCTCCACAGCAGCCGCCAGTGCCCGGTGGGCACAGAAGAGGACTCTTCAGCCAGGGGAGCAGTCGCTGGCACTCGGCAGCTTGGTGCCGGCACAGAAAGGCTGCTGAGCTGTCAGGGTGGCAGCCACCACGGGGAGCCCTAAGGGAAGGGGCTTCTCCACTTAGCGCAGGTGAGTAATTTTCATGGATGTGAGTAAAATAAATGTTTCCCATTAACATTACAACAAGAGATGGATACATAGTCCTGTTCTGCAGCTATGTTTTGGGGGTGGTTTGTTTTTGTAAATACTTTCCCAAAGACTTTCTCAGGTGGCTATTAGATTGCAAAGAAATGCTTACAATCATCATCAGTAGTAGTATTATGCCAGTGTCATCACCACCACAATTACCAGTCAAAACCTCAACAGCTCCGTTGTAGAAGGTCCCAGAGAAACTGCCAGAAAGAGCATTTCCAGCTGATGAGCATTTCCAGTCCTGAGAAATAGACCATAGAACTGTTCCTTGAAGAGATACTGCAGCTACTCCACATTAGGTGCTACTGTTTGTATAAAAAGTCAATGTTACAACACTCAAGGCAAGCTCTTAGAGAAGGGGTGGGCGATTTCACTTCACAATATCTTGAAGCAAGTTGATTTGACCCACCTACACCTTCTCACCCACCCACGGACAAGAACCACACCACGAGCATGCACGTGGTCTGCTCAGCACCACTTGGGTGCAACACGGAGATGTTTAGCAATTCTACAGCCTATGGTTTGTTTTCGCAATTTCCTAGCGTTACAGGCTTTTTTGCTGGTGGGATAGCAGGAAAAGCGGTGACATATGGGGTGCTGGAGCCTTGTTGCCATCCTGTTCTTGTCATCTCCTGCCGATGGATCATCTGTAATTAGCAGCGGGCAGGACAATTATTCTTGGTGGAAGCAACACATTCCTCAATTTTACTGAAGACCGGCTAAGCCTACAAAATTAAGGCCGATGAAACTGGAAGAAATGTAACAGGTCTAATTCCGACCCAGAGCAGACCAATAATGCCCAAGTCTCTTCAACAGAAATAGTTGGCTTTATAACAGCTGTTACTGGGAATCGGCTTCACCAGTCCCCCTTCACAGGAGGTGGCTGCAGAGCAAGGGATGATGTGCCCAGAGCAGCAGTGGAGGGTCCTGGCTGGTCGGAGCCCACGTCCGATTTCCAAAGCCGGGCTCATTGCCGTACCCCTTGAAAAGAATTCTTCCAATTCATTTCCTAACAGTGCGTAGTATTCAAGACATCACCAAGAAGATGAAGTCTCCCACAGTTTAAGTGTATCTTTTATTGCCACGGATGGAGAGTCCATAGCCTCCGTGGGGAGGGAAGTGAAGAGGAAATTCAAACTGCACCCGCTCAGCCATGGCCACTCGTGACCAGGGAATGATCTGGCACGGAGGGCAAGAGGACCCAACTGCAGAAGGGCTTCAGGGATGCCAGGGACAGAGGGACTCCATGTCAGGGAGCGAAGTTTCCCTTGGTGATGAGATGAGAAAGGCCACGGCGTTCTCTTGGAGCAATGGTGCAGGGCAGATGCCTTGGGCAGCAGAGCTGGCGCTGGGGGGGGGAACCCAAGGCTGGGCTGAGGCGCCCCATGATGATGCTCACAGCACCCCCATGATGATGCTCACAGGATTGGTGCAGGTCAACCAAAAAGGCATATAAGGTACATAAGGAATATATAACGCATTGGCTTGTGATGCATCTCTGCAGACTACTGCTTACGGCGGTAGGACCCTGCCCGATGCGTCGCTCAATTAAATCGTTTTCTATTTAGCACAAATGTGTGTTTAATTTGCTTCAATAGGTAGAAAGACCAGCCAAGGACCCAGGGTGCTCTGGAGGGCAGCAGCATCCCCTATGAGCAGTACCCCCAGTGACCCACCCAGTCCCAGAAAACAAGACTATTGAAAAGATACATGCACTGGGAGTTAATGGGGAGGATCCTGATACTGATTATGACAACGAACCTTTCGCCCCTGCCCCAGCAACACCGTTACATGAGCCTAATCTGGATGAGATACCCTGTTATTAAAACAACCCCCAGCTTCTGCCAGAGCAGCAGGAGATGCCCCCCGCCCCGCCACCTCGGGTTACAACCACCATTGTGTCATATAGAATATAATGGAATGGAATGGAATGGAATGGAATATTTCAATTCTCTTCAATAATAGATGCTGTTAGACAACTGGAAGAACCGCAGGAATACAACCTTCCTCCTCCTTGGGCTGGCTGGGTGGATGCTGAGCGTGGCCTTAATGCGACATGGGGGAACCCACGACTGGAAGACCACGATGGCTCGAGGGCTGCAGAAGTGGATGGCCTTTATGGGAACCCCTGGGATGGTGGTCCATCGGAAGGAAGCGTGGGTAAGGATGGTCCCTGTCCTGGTTCCGGCTGGGACAGAGTTAACTTTCTTCCCAGTAGCTTGGGGGGTATGCTGGCTTTTGGGATTGGTGCGAGAGGAGCCTTGATGGCCCATTAATGCTTTGGCTGTTGCTGGGTGATGTTTGCACCGGGGCGGGGGGGAGCACAGCCGGGGTGGTGGACCCAGCTGGCCAATGGGGTATTCTGTACCATGTGACATCATGCTCAGTATAAAACCGGGGGGGGGGGGGGGGGGGGCGGCCTCATCCCCCCGTTCATGACACGCGGTCGGCAGTGGTGAGCAGTTGGCTTTGTGCATTGCCTGCTTTGTGTATTCTGTTATTGTTGTTGTTCTCATTGTTATTCTTACTGTTCTACTTTGTTCTATTTCAATTATTAAACTGTTTTTATCTCAACCCGGGAGTTTTCCTACTTGTGCCCTCCCGATTCTCTCCCCCATCCCACCGGTGCGGGGGAGTGAGCGAGCGGCTGCGTGGGGTTTATTTGCTGGCTGGGGTTAAACCACGACGGTCCTTTTTGGCGCCCAACGTGGGGCAGTGAAGGGTTGAGATAACGACAGATTATTTAGAGCATATTAAGGAATTTATATCTGGTAACATATTAATTTGTTCTGCACCATGCTCCTGTTTTTACTGTACCTGTTAAAGATTGGAGTTGGGTTTTGTAGTCTGCTGTGCTCTGCCGTGATTAATGATGTTTTGCCTGGGAGATTTGTTACTAAAACGCTGGCATTGGGGGTTATTTGGTATTTGGGATTCGTAATGAAGCCGTTTCTGCATTTCGGGTACCACCTCATGGAGACCATTAGCAATTATACCTTTTCCTCCGAGAGATTTTTTATGGAGGAAATAGAGAATGGCACCCTCGCTACCTTCCTCTATGATGTTATCTCCTTTGTTAAAATAACTTGCCAGTACCTTGAACATCCCTGGGTAGTTAAGATACATCTATTGGTGCTCCTTGCGAATATTGTTGTGGTTTTATCCAAGGTTAGTAAGCAATTTAAGAACATCATCCAGAGATCTGCCCCAAGGCTGGATAGTTATGAGTGGCAGGGCGAGTGGGATAGCATGGGCAAATGCCTAGGGCGATGGGCACCCCCAGTGCTCTGGAACTTCACCCCTGAACAAGTGCAGAACCCTGAAAAATTAGTAGAATATTTGGAAGAAGTATGCTGTCACCCTGGCCATTCCAGGGAGACGCAAATCACTGCAATGTGCTGGGGCCTGGCCCACGCCTCCCGAGCCCTGTTTAACACCACTCAGAACCCCCAAGGGGAAGGAAACGTCTCTGCAGCTGATGACAAAGCAACAGGCCCTGTGGCTACCCCACCCCCCATGGCAAGCACAGCGGCTCCCTCGCCCCCCAGGGCAGGCACGGCAGCTACTCCGCCCCCTGCGACAGAGAACCAACCTGTGCCGGTATCAGTCGCCCCTATACAAAAAAGAAAATGCACAAGAAAATCAGCTCGTCTAGTAAGGGATGAAGATGAACCAGGGCCATCACGAGAACAGGAGGAGGAGGAGGCAGAACCCGTAAATGAGATGGTGACCACCCGATCCCTATCTCTGGGTGAGCTGCGAGATATGCGAAAAGACTTCAGCCGTCGTCCAGGCGAGCACATTGTCACCTGGCTGCTCCGATGCTGGGATAACGGGGCCAGTAGCCTGGAATTAGAGGGTAGGGAAGCCAAGCAGCTGGGATCCCTTTCTAGGGAAGGGGGCATTGACAAAGCGATTGGACAAGGGGCACAAGTCCTCAGCCTCTGGAGGCGACTGCTGTCAGGTGTGAAGGAAAGGTATCCCTTCAAGGAAGATGTTATATGCCACCCAGGCAAGTGGACCACCATGGAGAGAGGTATCCAGTACCTGAGAGAACTAGGCGTGCTGGAGGTAGTTTATAGTGACCTGGACGATGTCCGAACACCCAAAGATCCAGATGAAGTCCAGTGCACGCGACCGATGTGGCGGAAATTAGTACGGAGCGCACCAGCGTCGTATGCCAATTCGTTGGCAGTACTGTGCTGGAAAGAGGAAGAAGCACCAACGGTGGATGTTGTGGTTAGCAATCTCCGGGAATACGAAGGAAGTGTCTCCTCCTCCCTTGTCTCAGCTGTGGAGAAACTGTCCCGGAAGGTCCAGCAACTCGAAGAAGATAGGTCCTATTCTCCACCTGTATGGACCAGTACCTCAGCCATTAAGAGTCAGCGTTCTTCTGCTCAAGAGAGAGGATATCGAAAGTACACACCACGGGGCACCCTGTGGTTTTACCTGCGTGACCACGGAGAGGACATGAGGCAGTGGGATGGAAAACCTACCTTGACCCTAGAGGCACGTGTACGTGAGTTGCAAGGAAAAACAATCACACAAGGGGGTTCTCCCAGGAAAAATGCTGCTCCAGTTTTCAGGAAAAACCTGTCTCACGACGGTCCAGTTTCCAGTGAACAGTTCCCCAGACAGAGTAGAAGGGCTGGTCTTACTTTGAATTGTAATGAAGGAATTCTTGACTCACGTTTGCAAGAAGTGAGAAGCGGATACTATGACCAGGACTAGAGGGGCCCTGCCTCCGGCCAGGTGGAGGAAAGGGGCAAGTGGGTTTACTGGACTGTGTGGATTCGATGGCCTGGCACATCAGAGCCACAGGAGTATAAGGCTCTCGTAGACACCGGTGCACAGTGTACCCTGATGCCATCAGGCTATAAAGGGGCAGAACCCATCTGTATTTCTGGAGTGACAGGGGGATCCCAAGAGTTAACTGTGTTGGAGGCCGAAGTGAGCCTGACCGGGAATGAGTGGCAGAAGCACCCCGTTGTGACTGGCCCAGAGGCTCCGTGCATCCTTGGCATAGACTATCTCAGGAGAGGGTATTTCAAGGACCCAAAAGGTCCACCAAAGGTGGGCTTTTGGTATAGCTGCCCTGGAGACGGAGGAAATTAAACAGCTGTCCACCTTGCCTCGTCTCTCGGAGGACCCTTCTGTTGTGGGGTTCTTGAGGGTTGAAGAACAACAGGTACCAATCGCTACCACAACAGTGCACCGGCGGCAATACCGCACCAACCGAGACTCCCTGATCCCCATCCATGAGCTGATTCGTTGACTGGAGAGCCAAGGAGTGATCAGCAAGACTCGCTCACCCTTCAACAGTCCCATATGGCCAGTGCGAAAGTCTAATGGAGAGTGGAGACTAACAGTAGACTACCGTGGCCTGAACGAAGTGACGCCACCACTGAGTGCTGCCGTGCCGGACATGCTAGAACTTCAATACGAACTGGAGTCAAAGGCAGCCAAGTGGTACGCCACCATTGACATCGCTAATGCGTTCTTCTCCATCCCTTTGGCAGCAGAGTGCAGGCCACAGTTTGCTTTCACTTGGAGGGGCGTCCAGTACACCTGGAACCGACTGCCCCAGGGGTGGAAACACAGCCCTACCATTTGCCATGGACTAATCCACACCGCACTGGAACAGGGTGAGGCTCCAGAACACCTGCAATACATTGACGACATCATCGTGTGGGGCAACACAGCAGAAGAAGTTTTTGAGAAAGGGGAGAGAATAATTCAAATCCTTCTGAAGGCCGGTTTTGCCATAAAACAAAGTAAGGTCAAGGGACCTGCACAGGAGATCCAGTTTTTAGGAATAAAATGGCAAGATGGACGTCGTCAGATCCCAATGGATGTGATCAACAAAATAACAGCCATGTCCCCACCGACTAGCAAAAGGGAAACACAAGCTTTCTTAGGCGTTGTGGGCTTTTGGAGAATGCATATTCCAGATTACAGCCTGATTGTAAGCCCTCTCTATCAAGTGACTCGGAAGAAGAACGATTTCAAATGGGGCCCTGAGCAACAACAAGCCTTTGAACAAATTAAACGGGAGATAGTTCATGCAGTAGCCCTTGGGCCAGTCCGGGCAGGACAAGATGTGAAGAATGTGCTCTACACCGCAGCCGGGGAGAATGGCCCTACCTGGAGCCTCTGGCAGAAAGCGCCAGGGGAGACTCGAGGTCGACCCGTAGGGTTCTGGAGTCGGGGATACAGAGGATCCGAGGCCCGCTACACTCCAACTGAGAAGGAGATATTGGCAGCATATGAAGGGGTTCGAGCTGCTTCGGAAGTGGTTGGTACTGAAGCACAGCTCCTCCTGGCACCCCGACTGCCGGTGCTGGGCTGGATGTTCAAAGGGAGCGTCCCCTCTACACATCATGCAACCGATGCTACGTGGAGTAAGTGGGTCGCGCTGATCACACAACGGGCCCGAATAGGAAACCCCAGTCGCCCAGGAATCTTGGAGGTGATCACGAACTGGCCAGAAGGCAAAGATTTTGGAATATCCCCAGAGGAGGAGGTGACACGTGCTGAAGAAGCCCCACTGTATAATAAACTACCAGAAAACGAGAAGCAATATGCCCTGTTCACTGATGGGTCCTGTCGCCTTGTGGGAAAGCATCGGAGGTGGAAAGCTGCTGTATGGAGTCCTATACGCCAAGCTGCAGAAACTGCTGAAGGAGAAGGTGAATTGAGCCAGTTTGCAGAGGTAAAAGCCATCCAGCTGGCCTTGGACATTGCTGAACGAGAAAAATGGCCAGTACTTTATCTCTCTACTGACTCATGGATGGTGGCAAATGCCCTGTGGGGGTGGTTGCAGCAATGGAAGCAGAACAACTGGCAGCGCAGAGGTAAACCCATCTGGGCTGCTGCGTTGTGGCAAGATATTGCTGCCCGAGTAGAGAACCTGACTGTAAAAGTACGTCATGTAGATGCTCACGTGCCCAAGAGTCGGGCCACTGAAGAACATCAAAACAACCAGCAGGTGGACCAGGCTGCTAAGATTGAACTGGCCCAGGTGGATCTGGACTGGCAACATAAGGGTGAATTATTTATAGCTCGGTGGGCCCATGATGCCTCAGGCCATCAAGGAAGAGATGCAACATACAGATGGGCTCGTGATCGAGGGGTGGACTTAACCATGGACGCTATTGCACAGGTTATCCATGAACGTGAAACGTGCGCTGCAATCAAACAAGCCAAGAGAGTAAAGCCTCTTTGGTATGGGGGACGATGGTTGAAATACAAGTATGGGGAGGCCTGGCAGATTGATTATATCACACTCCCACAAACCCGCCACGGCAAGCGCTATGTGCTCACCATGGTGGAAGCAACCACCGGCTGGCTGGAGACATACCCTGTGCCCCATGCCACTGCCCGGAACACCATCCTTGAAAAGCCTTGAAAGCAAGTCCTATGGCGACATGGCACCCCAGAAAGAATTGAGTCAGACAACGGGACTCACTTCCGAAACACCCTCATAGACACCTGGGCCAAAGAGCACGGCATTGAGTGGGTCTATCACATCCCCTACCACGCACCAGCCTCCGGGAAAATCGAACGATACAACGGGCTGCTAAAGACAACACTGAGGGCAATGGGTGGTGGGACATTCAAGCATTGGGACACACATTTAGCAAAAGCCACCTGGTTAGTCAACACTAGGGGGTCTGTTAATCGAGCTGGCCCTGCCCAATCAAGACTTTTACGTACTGTAGATGGAGATAAAGTCCCTGTCGTGCACATAAGAAATATGCTGGGGAAGACAGTCTGGGTTACTCCTGCCTCTGGCAAGGGAAAACCCATCCGTGGGATTGCTTTTGCTCAAGGACCTGGGTGCACTTGGTGGGTGATGCGAAAGGATGGGCAAGTCCGGTGTGTACCTCAAGGGGATTTGATTTTGGGTGAAAATAGCCAATGAACTGAATTTTATGATGTCAATTGTTATATGATATTGTATATCATTATTTCTATGGTTGCTATCAATGGTATAGCAGTGAAAATCACCCAGATTAATGAAGAATGAACTAACTCCGATGAAACCGAGCAAAGTGCAACGATGATGGAACTGGACGAGCGCAGCAGTACCGAAATGAGAACTGGCTGCAGGATGCAACAGCCCAACACCACACACCATCCTTCTGGCCCTGAAAGACTGTTATGACAGATGGAGCCCAAAGTTGTGGACTAAAAGAACTCAATGGACATTTATATATATTTATGTGTATATATGTATGTATATGTATTATATGTATATATGTATGTATATGTATTATATATGTATATATATAAAAAAGATAGTGGTGATTAATTGAAAGGTATCGAAAAATGTGAGACCTAAGCATAACGTAAATGGTATGGAATAAGGGGTGGATACTGTCCTGGTTTCGGCTGGGATAGGGTTAAATTTCTTCCTAGTGCTGTGTTTTGGATTTAGTATGAGAAGAATGTTGATAACACACTGATGTTTTCAGTTGTTGCTAAGTGCCCTTCTAGTCCAAGGACAGCTCCCATGCCTACTGACTGAGCTAGGTACACAAGATGGGAGGGAACATAATCAGGACAGCCAGCCCAGCTGGCCAATGGGGTATTCCATACCATGTGACGTCATGCTCAGTATATGAAGGGTAGGCGTGATCCAGGAAGTGCCGATCGCTACTTGGTTATCGGTCAGCGCGGGTGGTGAGCAATTGCATTGTGCATCACTCATTTTGTATATTCTATCATTATTTATTATCATTATTCTCCCTTTTCTGTTCTATTAAACTGTCTTTATCTCAACCCACGAGTTTTTCTCACTCTTACCCTTCCGATTCTCTCCCCGTCCCACTGGGGGGGCGGGGGGAGTGAGTGAGCGGCTGCGTGGTATTTGGCTGCCTGCCAGGTTAAACCACGACAGAGGGTGTAAACCCTTCTTTCGGGGCTCAAAGCTTCATTTTTAGGGTATACACCTTTGATTTTAGAGTTCAAAACTGCCTTTTTACGGCCAAAACCATCATTTTTGTGGTGTAAACCCCTCTTTTGGGGCTCAAAGCTCCACTTCTAGGGTCCACAGCTTTGATTCTGGAGTTCAGAATTGCCTTTTTATGGCCCAAACCCTCATTTTTAGGGTCCAACCCCTCTTTTGGGGCTCCAAGCTTCATTTTCAGGGTCCACAGCTTTGATTCTAGATTTCAGAATTGCCTTTTTTATGGTCCAAACCCTCATTTTTAAGGTCCAAAGGCTCCATTTCAGTTTACAAATCTCATTTTTAGAGTCCAAAGCTGCATTTTTAGTTTCTGAAGTCTGATTTTCAGGCTCCAAAGGCTCAGTTTTAGGATAAAGCCAGTCGTTTTTAGGGTCCAAGCCATATACTGAGTTTCCAAACCCTCATTTATAGGGTCCAACGCCTCTTTTGGGGCTCAAAGCTTCATTTTTAGGGTCCACAGCTTTGAGTCTAGACTTCAGAATTGCCCTTTTATGGCCCAAACCCTCATTTTTAGCGTCCAAACCCCTCTTTTGGGGCTCAAAGCTTCATTTTTAGGGTCCACAGCTTTGAGTCTAGACTTCAGAATTGCCTTTTTATGGCCCAAACCCTCATTTTTAGGGTCCAAAGGCTCCATTTCAGTTTACGATGTCTCAGTTTAGAGTCTAAAGCTGCATTTTTAGTTTCTGAAGTCTGATTTTCAGGCTCCAAAGGCTCAGTTTTAGGATCCAGCCAGTCGTTTTTAGGCTCCAAGCCATATACTGAGTTTCTAAACCCTCATTTTTATGGTGTAAACCCCTCTTTTGGGGCTCAAAGCTTCATTTTTAGGGTCCACAGCTTTGAGTCTAGAGTTCAGAATTGCCTTTTTATGGCCCAAACCCTCATTTTTAGGGTCCAAACCCCTCTTTTGGGGCTCAAAGCTCCACTTTTACGGTCCTCAGCTTTGAGTCTGGAGTTCAGAATTGCCTTTTTATGGCCCAAACCCTCATTTTTGTAGTGTAAACCCCTCTTTTGGGGCTCAAAGCTCCACTTTTAGGGTCCACAGCTTTGATTCTAGACTTCAGAATTGCCTTTTTATGGCCCAAACCCTCATTTTTAGGGTGTAATCCTCTCTTTTGGGGCTCCAAGCTTCATTTTCAGGGTCCACAGCTTGGATTCTAGACTTCAGAATTGCCTTTTTATGGTCCAAACCCTCATTTTTAAGGTCCAAAGGCTCCATTTCAGTTTACAAAGTCTCAGTTTAGAGTCCAAAGTTGCATTTTTAGTTTCTGAAGTCTGATTTTCAGGCTCCAAAGGCTCAGTTTTAGGATAAAGCCAGTCGTTTTTAGGGTCCAAGCCATATACTGAGTTTCCAAACCCTCATTTATAGGGTCCAACCCCTCTTTTGGGGCTCAAAGCTTCATTTTTAGGGTCCACAGCTTTGAGTCTAGACTTCAGAACTGCCTTTTTATGGCCCAAACCCTCATTTTGAGGATGTAAACCCTTCTTTCGGGGCTCAAAGCTTCATTTTTAGAGTACACACCTTTGATTTTAGAGTTCAAAACTGCTTTTTTACGGCCAAAACTGTCATTTTTGTGGTGTAAACCCCTCTTTTGGGGCTCAAAGCTCCACTTCTAGGGTCTACAGCTTTGAGTCTGGAGTTCAGAATTGCCTTTTTATGGCCCAAACCCTCATTTTTAGCGTCCAAACCCCTCTTTTGGGGCTCAAAGCTTCATTTTTAGGGTCCACAGCTTTGAGTCTAGAGTTCAGAATTGCCTTTTTATGGCCCAAACCCTCATTTTTAGGGTGTAAACCCGTCTTTTGGGGCTCCAAGCTTCATTTTCAGGGTCCACAGCTTTGATTCTAGATTTCAGAATTGCCTTTTTTATGGTCCAAACCCTCATTTTTAAGGTCCAAAGGCTCCATTTCAGTTTACAAATCTCATTTTTAGAGTCCAAAGCTGCATTTTTAGTTTCTGAAGTCTGATTTTCAGGCTCCAAAGGCTCAGTTTTAGGATAAAGCCAGTCGTTTTTAGGGTCCAAGCCATATACTGAGTTTCCAAACCCTCATTTTTGGGGTCCAACCCCTCTTTTGGGGCTCAAAGCTTCATTTTTAGGGTCCACAGCTTGGATTCTAGACTTCAGAATTGCCTTTTTATGGCCCAAACCCTCATTTTTAGGGTCCAAACCCCTCTTTTGGGGCTCAAAGCTTCATTTTTAGGGTCCACAGCTTTGAGTCTAGAGTTCAGAATTGCCTTTTTTATGGCCCAAACCCTCATTTTTAGGGTCCAACCCCTTTTTTGGGGCTCGAAGCTTCATTTTCAGGGTCCACAGCTCTGAGTCTAGATTTCAGAATTGCCTTTTTATGGCCCAAACCCTCATTTTTAGGGTCCAAAGGCTCCATTTCAGTTTACAAATCTCATTTTTAGAGTCCAAAGCTGAATTTTTTGTTTCTAATGTCTGATTTTCAGGCTCCAAAGGCTCAGTTTTAAGATCCAGCCAGTCGTTTTTAGGCTCCAAGCCATATACTGAGTTTCCAAACCCTCATTTATAGGGTCCTCAGCATTGATTCTAGAGTTAAGAACTGCCTTTTTATGGCCCAAACCCTCATTTTTAGGGTGTAAACCCCTCTTTTGGGGCTCAAAGCTCCACTTTTAGGGTCCACAGCTTTGAGTCTGGAGTTCAGAATTGCCTTTTTATGGCCCAAACCCTCATTTTTAGGGTCCAAACCCCTCCTTTGGGGCTCCAAGCTTCATTTTTAGGGTCCACAGCTTTGATTCTAGACTTCAGAATTGCCCTTTTATGGCCCAAACCCTCATTTTTAGGGTCCAAACACCTCCTTTGGGGCTCAAAGCTTCATTTTTAGGGTCCACAGCTTTGAGTCTAGAGTTCAGAACTGCATTTTATGGCCCAAACCCTCATTTTGAGGATGTAAACCCTTCTTTCGGGGCTCAAAGCTTCATTTTTAGGGTACACACCTTTGCTTTTAGAGTTCAAAACTGCCTTTTTACGGCCAAAACCGTCATTTTTGTGGTGTAAACCCCTCTTTTGGGGCTCAAAGCTCCACTTTTAGGGTCCACAGCTTTGAGTCTGGAGTTCAGAATTGCCTTTTTTATGGCCCAAACCCTCATTTTTAGCGTCCAAACCCCTATTTTGGGGCTCCAAGCTTCATTTTTAGGGTCCACAGCTTTGAGTCTAGACTTCAGAATTGCCTTTTTTATGGCCTAAACCCTCATTTTTAAGGTCCAAATGCTCCATTTCAGTTTACGATGTGTCAGTTTAGAGTCTAAAGCTGCATTTTTAGTTTCTGAAGTCTGATTTTCAGGCTCCAAAGGCTCAGTTTTAGGATCCAGCCAGTCGTTTTTAGGCTCCAAGCCATATACTGAGTTTCTAAACCCTCATTTTTATGGTGTAAACCCCTCTTTTGGGGCTCAAAGCTTCATTTTTAGGGTCCACAGCTTTGAGTCTGGAGTTCAGAATTGCCTTTTTATGGCCCAAACCCTCATTTTTGTAGTGTAAACCCCTCTTTTGGGGCTCAAAGCTCCACTTTTAGGGTCCACAGCTTTGATTCTAGACTTCAGAATTGCCTTTTTATGGCCCAAACCCTCATTTTTAGGGTCCAAACCCCTCTTTTGGGGCTCCAAGCTTCATTTTCAGGGTCCACAGCTTGGATTCTAGACTTCAGAATTGCCTTTTTATGGTCCAAACCCTCATTTTTAAGGTCCAAAGGCTCCATTTCAGTTTACAAAGTCTCAGTTTAGAGTCCAAAGTTGCATTTTTAGTTTCTGAAGTCTGATTTTCAGGCTCCAAAGGCTCAGTTTTAGGATAAAGCCAGTCGTTTTTAGGGTCCAAGCCATATACTGAGTTTCCAAACCCTCATTTATAGGGTCCAACCCCTCTTTTGGGGCTCAAAGCTTCATTTTTAGGGTCCACAGCTTTGAGTCTAGACTTCAGAACTGCCTTTTTACGGCCCAAACCCTCATTTTGAGGATGTAAACCCTTCTTTCGGGGCTCAAAGCTTCATTTTTAGGGTACACACCTTTGATTTTAGAGTTCAAAACTGCTTTTTTACGGCCAAAACTGTCATTTTTGTGGTGTAAACCCCTCTTTTGGGGCTCAAAGCTCCACTTCTAGGGTCTACAGCTTTGAGTCTGGAGTTCAGAATTGCCTTTTTATGGCCCAAACCCTCATTTTTAGCGTCCAAACCCCTCTTTTGGGGCTCAAAGCTTCATTTTTAGGGTCCACAGCTTTGAGTCTAGAGTTCAGAATTGCCTTTTTATGGCCCAAACCCTCATTTTTAGGGTGTAATCCTCTCTTTTGGGGCTCCAAGCTTCATTTTCAGGGTCCACAGCTTGGATTCTAGACTTCAGAATTGCCTTTTTATGGTCCAAACCCTCATTTTTAAGGTCCAAAGGCTCCATTTCAGTTTACAAAGTCTCAGTTTAGAGTCCAAAGTTGCATTTTTAGTTTCTGAAGTCTGATTTTCAGGCTCCAAAGGCTCAGTTTTAGGATAAAGCCAGTCGTTTTTAGGGTCCAAGCCATATACTGAGTTTCCAAACCCTCATTTATAGGGTCCAACCCCTCTTTTGGGGCTCAAAGCTTCATTTTTAGGGTCCACAGCTTTGAGTCTGGAGTTCAGAATTGCCTTTTTATGGCCCAAACCCTCATTTTGAGGATGTAAACCCTTCTTTCGGGGCTCAAAGCTTCATTTTTAGAGTACACACCTTTGATTTTAGAGTTCAAAACTGCTTTTTTACGGCCAAAACTGTCATTTTTGTGGTGTAAACCCCTCTTTTGGGGCTCAAAGCTCCACTTCTAGGGTCTACAGCTTTGAGTCTGGAGTTCAGAATTGCCTTTTTATGGCCCAAACCCTCATTTTTAGCGTCCAAACCCCTCTTTTGGGGCTCAAAGCTTCATTTTTAGGGTCCACAGCTTTGAGTCTAGAGTTCAGAATTGCCTTTTTATGGCCCAAACCCTCATTTTTAGGGTGTAAACCCGTCTTTTGGGGCTCCAAGCTTCATTTTCAGGGTCCACAGCTTTGATTCTAGATTTCAGAATTGCCTTTTTTATGGTCCAAACCCTCATTTTTAAGGTCCAAAGGCTCCATTTCAGTTTACAAATCTCATTTTTAGAGTCCAAAGCTGCATTTTTAGTTTCTGAAGTCTGATTTTCAGGCTCCAAAGGCTCAGTTTTAGGATAAAGCCAGTCGTTTTTAGGGTCCAAGCCATATACTGAGTTTCCAAACCCTCATTTTTGGGGTCCAACCCCTCTTTTGGGGCTCAAAGCTTCATTTTTAGGGTCCACAGCTTGGATTCTAGACTTCAGAATTGCCTTTTTATGGCCCAAACCCTCATTTTTAGGGTCCAAACCCCTCTTTTGGGGCTCAAAGCTTCATTTTTAGGGTCCACAGCTTTGAGTCTAGAGTTCAGAATTGCCTTTTTTATGGCCCAAACCCTCATTTTTAGGGTCCAACCCCTTTTTTGGGGCTCGAAGCTTCATTTTCAGGGTCCACAGCTCTGAGTCTAGATTTCAGAATTGCCTTTTTATGGCCCAAACCCTCATTTTTAGGGTCCAAAGGCTCCATTTCAGTTTACAAATCTCATTTTTAGAGTCCAAAGCTGAATTTTTTGTTTCTAATGTCTGATTTTCAGGCTCCAAAGGCTCAGTTTTAAGATCCAGCCAGTCGTTTTTAGGCTCCAAGCCATATACTGAGTTTCCAAACCCTCATTTATAGGGTCCTCAGCATTGATTCTAGAGTTAAGAACTGCCTTTTTATGGCCCAAACCCTCATTTTTAGGGTGTAAACCCCTCTTTTGGGGCTCAAAGCTCCACTTTTAGGGTCCACAGCTTTGAGTCTGGAGTTCAGAATTGCCTTTTTATGGCCCAAACCCTCATTTTTAGGGTCCAAACCCCTCCTTTGGGGCTCCAAGCTTCATTTTTAGGGTCCACAGCTTTGAGTCTAGACTTCAGAATTGCCCTTTTATGGCCCAAACCCTCATTTTTAGGGTGTAAACCCGTCTTTTGGGGCTCAAAGCTTCATTTTTAGGGTCCACAGCTTTGAGTCTAGAGTTCAGAACTGCATTTTATGGCCCAAACCCTCATTTTGAGGATGTAAACCCTTCTTTCGGGGCTCAAAGCTTCATTTTTAGGGTACACACCTTTGCTTTTAGAGTTCAAAACTGCCTTTTTACGGCCAAAACCGTCATTTTTGTGGTGTAAACCCCTCTTTTGGGGCTCAAAGCTCCACTTTTAGGGTCCACAGCTTTGAGTCTGGAGTTCAGAATTGCCTTTTTTATGGCCCAAACCCTCATTTTTAGCATCCAAACCCCTCTTTTGGGGCTCCAAGCTTCATTTTTAGGGTCCACAGCTTTGAGTCTAGACTTCAGAATTGCCTTTTTTATGGCCCAAACCCTCATTTTTAAGGTCCAAAGGCTCCATTTCAGTTTACGATGTCTCAGTTTAGAGTCTAAAGCTGCATTTTTAGTTTCTGAAGTCTGATTTTCAGGCTCCAAAGGCTCAGTTTTAGGATCCAGCCAGTCGTTTTTAGGCTCCAAGCCATATACTGAGTTTCTAAACCCTCATTTTTATGGTGTAAACCCCTCTTTTGGGGCTCAAAGCTTCATTTTTAGGGTCCACAGCTTTGAGTCTAGAGTTCAGAATTGCCTTTTTATGGCCCAAACCCTCATTTTTAGGGTCCAAACCCCTCTTTTGGGGCTCAAAGCTCCACTTTTACGGTCCTCAGCTTTGAGTCTGGAGTTCAGAATTGCCTTTTTATGGCCCAAACCCTCATTTTTGTAGTGTAAACCCCTCTTTTGGGGCTCAAAGCTCCACTTTTAGGGTCCACAGCTTTGATTCTAGAGTTCAGAATTGCCTTTTTATGGCCCAAACCCTCATTTTTAGGGTGTAATCCCCTCTTTTGGGGCTCCAAGCTTCATTTTCAGGGTCCACAGCTTGGATTCTAGACTTCAGAATTGCCTTTTTATGGTCCAAACCCTCATTTTTAAGGTCCAAAGGCTCCATTTCAGTTTACAAAGTCTCAGTTTAGAGTCCAAAGTTGCATTTTTAGTTTCTGAAGTCTGATTTTCAGGCTCCAAAGGCTCAGTTTTAGGATAAAGCCAGTCGTTTTTAGGGTCCAAGCCATATACTGAGTTTCCAAACCCTCATTTATAGGGTCCAACCCCTCTTTTGGGGCTCAAAGCTTCATTTTTAGGGTCCACAGCTTTGAGTCTAGACTTCAGAACTGCCTTTTTACGGCCCAAACCCTCATTTTGAGGATGTAAACCCTTCTTTCGGGGCTCAAAGCTTCATTTTTAGGGTACACACCTTTGATTTTAGAGTTCAAAACTGCTTTTTTACGGCCAAAACTGTCATTTTTGTGGTGTAAACCCCTCTTTTGGGGCTCAAAGCTCCACTTCTAGGGTCTACAGCTTTGAGTCTGGAGTTCAGAATTGCCTTTTTATGGCCCAAACCCTCATTTTTAGCGTCCAAACCCCTCTTTTGGGGCTCAAAGCTTCATTTTTAGGGTCCACAGCTTTGAGTCTAGAGTTCAGAATTGCCTTTTTATGGCCCAAACCCTCATTTTTAGGGTGTAAACCCGTCTTTTGGGGCTCCAAGCTGCATTTTCAGGGTCCACAGCTTTGATTCTAGATTTCAGAATTGCCTTTTTTATGGTCCAAACCCTCATTTTTAAGGTCCAAAGGCTCCATTTCAGTTTACAAATCTCATTTTTAGAGTCCAAAGCTGCATTTTTAGTTTCTGAAGTCTGATTTTCAGGCTCCAAAGGCTCAGTTTTAGGATAAAGCCAGTCGTTTTTAGGCTCCAAGCCATATACTGAGTTTCCAAACCCTCATTTATAGGGTCCAACCCCTCTTTTGGGGCTCAAAGCTTCATTTTTAGGGTCCACAGCTTGGATTCTAGACTTCAGAATTGCCTTTTTATGGCCCAAACCCTCATTTTTAGGGTCCAAACCCCTCTTTTGGGCCTCAAAGCTTCATTTTTAGGGTCCACAGCTTTGAGTCTAGACTTCAGAATTGCCTTTTTTATGGCCCAACCCCTCATTTTTAGGGTCCAACCCCTTTTTTGGGGCTCCAAGCTTCATTTTCAGGGTCCACAGCTCTGAGTCTAGATTTCAGAATTGCCTTTTTATGGCCCAAACCCTCATTTTTAGGGTCCAAAGGCTCCATTTCAGTTTACAAATCTCATTTTTAGAGTCCAAAGCTGAATTTTTTGTTTCTAATGTCTGATTTTCAGGCTCCAAAGGCTCAGTTTTAAGATCCAGCCAGTCGTTTTTAGGCTCCAAGCCATATACTGAGTTTCCAAACCCTAATTTATAGGGTCCTCAGCATTGATTCTAGAGTTAAGAACTGCCTTTTTATGGCCCAAACCCTCATTTTTAGGGTGTAAACCCCTCTTTTGGGGCTCAAAGCTCCACTTTTAGGGTCCACAGCTTTGAGTCTGGAGTTCAGAATTGCCTTTTTATGGCCCAAACCCTCATTTTTAGGGTCCAAACCCCTCCTTTGGGGCTCCAAGCTTCATTTTTAGGGTCCACAGCTTTGATTCTAGAGTTCAGAACTGCCTTTTTATGGCCCCAACCCTCATTTTGAGGGTGTAAACCCTTCTTTCGGGGCTCAAAGCTTCATTTTTAGGGTACACACCTTTGATTTTAGAGTTCAAAACTGCCTTTTTACGGCCAAAACCGTCATTTTTGTGGTGTAAACCCCTCTTTTGGGGCTCAAAGCTCCACTTTTAGGGTCCACAGCTTTGAGTCTGGAGTTCAGAATTGCCTTTTTATGGCCCAAACCCTCATTTTTAGCGTCCAAACCCCTCTTTTGGGGCTCCAAGCTTCATTTTTAGGGTCCACAGCTTTGAGTCTAGAGTTCAGAATTGCCTTTTTTATGGCCCAAACCCTCATTTTTAAGGTCCAAAGGCTCCATTTCAGTTTACAAAGTCTCATTTTTAGAGTCCAAAGCTGCATTTTTAGTTTCTGAAGTCTGATTTTCAGGCTCCAAAGGCTCAGTTTTAGGATAAAGCCAGTCGTTTTTAGGGTCCAAGCCATATACTGAGTTTCCAAACCCTCATTTATAGGGTCCAACGCCTCTTTTGGGGCTCAAAGCTTCATTTTTAGGGTCCACAGCTTGGATTCTAGACTTCAGAATTGCCTTTTTATGGCCCAAACCCTCATTTTTAGGGTCCAAACCCCTCTTTTGGGGCTCCAAGCTTCATTTTTAGGGTCCACAGCTTTGAGTCTAGACTTCAGAATTGCCCTTTTATGGCCCAAACCCTCTTTTGAGGCTCAAAGCTTCATTTTTAGGGTCCACAGCTTTGAGTCTAGAGTTCAGAATTGCCTTTTTATGGCCCAAACCCTCATTTTTAGGGTCCAAAGGCTCCATTTCAGTTTACGATGTCTCAGTTTAGAGTCTAAAGCTGCATTTTTAGTTTCTGAAGTCTGATTTTCAGGCTCCAAAGGCTCAGTTTTAGGATCCAGCCAGTCGTTTTTAGGCTCCAAGCCATATACTGAGTTTCTAAACCCTCATTTTTATGGTGTAAACCCCTCTTTTGGGGCTCAAAGCTTCATTTTTAGGGTCCACAGCTTTGAGTCTAGAGTTCAGAATTGCCTTTTTATGGCCCAAACCCTCATTTTGAGGGTCCAAACCCCTCTTTTGGGGCTCAAAGCTCCACTTTTACGGTCCTCAGCTTTGAGTCTGGAGTTCAGAATTGCCTTTTTATGGCCCAAACCCTCATTTTTGTAGTGTAAACCCCTCTTTTGGGGCTCAAAGCTCCACTTTTAGGGTCCACAGCTTTGATTCTAGACTTCAGAATTGCCTTTTTATGGCCCAAACCCTCATTTTTAGGGTGTAATCCCCTCTTTTGGGGCTCCAAGCTTCATTTTCAGGGTCCACAGCTTGGATTCTAGACTTCAGAATTGCCTTTTTATGGTCCAAACCCTCATTTTTAAGGTCCAAAGGCTCCATTTCAGTTTACAAAGTCTCAGTTTAGAGTCCAAAGTTGCATTTTTAGTTTCTGAAGTCTGATTTTCAGGCTCCAAAGGCTCAGTTTTAGGATCCAGCCAGTCGTTTTTAGGCTCCAAGCCATATACTGAGTTTCCAAACCCTCATTTTTACGGTCTAACCCCTCTTCTGGGGCTCAAAGCTTCATTTTTAGGGTCCACAGCTTTGAGTCTAGACTTCAGAATTGCCCTTTTATGGCCCAAACCCTCATTTTTAGGGTCCAAACACCTCCTTTGGGGCTCAAAGCTTCATTTTTAGGGTCCACAGCTTTGAGTCTAGAGTTCAGAACTGCCTTTTTATGGCCCAAACCCTCATTTTGAGGGTGTAAACCCTTCTTTCGGGGCTCAAAGCTTCATTTTTAGGGTACACACCTTTGATTTTAGAGTTCTAAACTGCCTTTTTACGGCCAAAACCGTCATTTTTGTGGTGTAAACCCCTCTTTTGGGGCTCAAAGCTCCACTTTTAGGGTCCACAGCTTTGAATCTGGAGTTCAGAATTGCCTTTTTATGGCCCAAACCCTCATTTTTAGCGTCCAAATCCCTCTTTTGGGGCT
The DNA here is from genome assembly GCF_964195595.1 of Calonectris borealis. Lineage (NCBI taxonomy): Eukaryota > Metazoa > Chordata > Aves > Procellariiformes > Procellariidae > Calonectris > Calonectris borealis. Next base: position 566,768 of record NW_027441474.1, on the reverse strand, counting down.
CCAAGCTTCATTTTTAGGGTCCACAGCTTTGATTCTAGACTTCAGAATTGCCTTTTTCATGGCCCAAACCCTCATTTTTAGGGTCCAACCCCCTTTTGGGGCTCCAAGCTTCATTTTTAGGGTCCACAGCTTTGAGTCTAGAGTTCAGAATTGCCTTTTTATGGTCCAAACCCTCATTTTTAAGGTCCAAAGGCTCCATTTCAGTTTACAAAGTCTCATTTTTAGAGTCCAAAGCTGCATTTTTAGTTTCTGAAGTCTGATTTTCAGGCTCCAAAGGCTCAGTTTTAGGATAAAGCCAGTCGTTTTTAGGGTCCAAGCCATATACTGACTTTCCAAACCCTCATTTATAGGGTCCAACGCCTATTTTGGGGCTCAAAGCTTCATTTTTAGGGTCCACAGCTTTGAGTCTAGACTTCAGAACTGCCTTTTTATGGCCCAAACCCTCATTTTTAGGGTGTAAACCCTTCTTTCGGGGCTCAAAGCTTTATTTTCAGGGTCCACAGCTTTGAGTCTAGACTTCAGAATTGCCCTTTTATGGCCCAAACCCTCATTTTTAGCGTCCAAACCCCTCTTTTGGGGCTCAAAGCTTCATTATTAGGGTCCACAGCTTTGAGTCTAGAGTTCAGAATTGCCTTTTTATGGCCCAAACCCTCATTTTTAGGGTCCAACCCCTTTTTTGGGGCTCCAAGCTTCATTTTCAGGGTCCACAGCTCTGAGTCTAGATTTCAGAATTGCCTTTTTATGGCCCAAACCCTCATTTTTAGGGTCCAACCCCTTTTTTGGGGCTCCAAGCTTCATTTTCAGGGTCCACAGCTCTGAGTCTAGATTTCAGAATTGCCTTTTTATGGCCCAAACCCTCATTTTTAGGGTCCAAAGGCTCCATTTCAGTTTACAAATCTCATTTTTAGAGTCCAAAGCTGCATTTTTAGTTTCTGAAGTCTGATTTTCAGGCTCCAAAGGCTCAGTTTTAGGATAAAGCCAGTCGTTTTTAGGGTCCAAGCCATATACTGAGTTTCCAAACCCTCATTTTTGGGGTCCAACCCCTCTTTTGGGGCTCAAAGCTTCATTTTTAGGGTCCACAGCTTGGATTCTAGACTTCAGAATTGCCTTTTTATGGCCCAAACCCTCATTTTTAGGGTCCAAACCCCTCTTTTGGGGCTCAAAGCTTCATTTTTAGGGTCCACAGCTTTGAGTCTAGAGTTCAGAATTGCCTTTTTTATGGCCCAAACCCTCATTTTTAGGGTCCAACCCCTTTTTTGGGGCTCGAAGCTTCATTTTCAGGGTCCACAGCTCTGAGTCTAGATTTCAGAATTGCCTTTTTATGGCCCAAACCCTCATTTTTAGGGTCCAAAGGCTCCATTTCAGTTTACAAATCTCATTTTTAGAGTCCAAAGCTGAATTTTTTGTTTCTAATGTCTGATTTTCAGGCTCCAAAGGCTCAGTTTTAAGATCCAGCCAGTCGTTTTTAGGCTCCAAGCCATATACTGAGTTTCCAAACCCTCATTTATAGGGTCCTCAGCATTGATTCTAGAGTTAAGAACTGCCTTTTTATGGCCCAAACCCTCATTTTTAGGGTGTAAACCCCTCTTTTGGGGCTCAAAGCTTAATTTTTACGGTCCACAGGTTTGAGTCTGGAGTTCAGAATTGCCTTTTTATGGCCCAAACCCTCATTTTTAGGGTCCAAACCCCTCCTTTGGGGCTCCAAGCTTCATTTTTAGGGTCCACAGCTTTGAGTCTAGAGTTCAGAACTGCCTTTTTATGGCCCAAACCCTCATTTTGAGGGTGTAAACCCGTCTTTTGGGGCTCCAAGCTTCATTTTCAGGGTCCACAGCTTTGATTCTAGATTTCAGAATTGCCTTTTTTATGGTCCAAACCCTCATTTTTAAGGTCCAAAGGCTCCATTTCAGTTTACAAAGTCTCATTTTTAGAGTCCAAAGCTGCATTTTTAGTTTCTGAAGTCTGATTTTCAGGCTCCATAGGCTCAGTTTTAGGATAAAGCCAGTCGTTTTTAGGGTCCAAGCCATATACTGAGTTTCCAAACCCTCATTTATAGGGTCCAACCCCTCTTTTGGGGCTCAAAGCTTCATTTTTAGGGTCCACAGCTTTGAGTCTAGACTTCAGAACTGCCTTTTTATGGCCCAAACCCTCATTTTGAGGATGTAAACCCTTCTTTCGGGGCTCAAAGCTTTATTTTTAGGGTACACACCTTTGATTTTAGAGTTCAAAACTGCCTTTTTACGGCCAAAAACGTCATTTTTGTGGTGTAATCCCCTCTTTTGGGGCTCAAAGCTCCACTTCTAGGGTCTACAGCTTTGAGTCTGGAGTTCAGAATTGCCTTTTTTATGGCCCAAACCCTCATTTTTAGGGTCCAAACCCCTCTTTTGGGGCTCCAAGCTTCATTTTTAGGGTCCACAGCTTTGAGTCTAGAGTTCAGAATTGCCTTTTTATGGCCCAAACCCTCATTTTTAGGGTCCAAAGGCTCCATTTCAGTTTACAAAGTCTCAGTTTAGAGTCCAAAGTTGCATTTTTAGTTTCTGAAGTCTGATTTTCAGGCTCCAAAGGCTCAGTTTTAGGATCCAGCCAGTCGTTTTTAGGCTCCAAGCCATATACTGAGTTTCCAAACCCTCATTTTCGGGGTCTAACCCCTCTTCTGGGGCTCAAAGCTTCATTTTTAGGGTCCACAGCTTTGAGTCTGGAGTTCAGAATTGCCCTTTTATGGCCCAAACCCTCATTTTTAGTGTCCAAACACCTCCTTTGGGGCTCAAAGCTTCATTTTTAGGGTCCACAGCTTTGAGTCTAGAGTTCAGAACTGCCTTTTTATGGCCCAAACCCTCATTTTTGTGGTGTAAACCCCTCTTTTGGGGCTCAAAGCTTCATTTTTAGGGTATACACCTTTGATTTTAGAGTTCAAAACTGCCTTTTTACGGCCAAACCCATCATTTTTGTGGTGTAAACCCCTCTTTTGGGGCTCAAAGCTCCACTTCTAGGGTCCACAGCTTTGATTCTGGAGTTCAGAATTGCCTTTTTATGGCCCAAACCCTCATTTTTAGGGTCCAAACCCCTCTTTTGGGGCTCCAAGCTTCATTTTTAGGGTCCACAGCTTTGATTCTAGACTTCAGAATTGCCTTTTTATGGCCCAAACCCTCATTTTTAGGGTCCAACCCCTCTTTTGGGGCTCAAAGCTTCATTTTTAGGGTCCACAGCTTTGAGTCTAGACTTCAGAACTGCCTTTTTATGGCCCAAACCCTCATTTTGAGGATGTAAACCCTTCTTTCGGGGCTCAAAGCTTCATTTTTAGGGTACACACCTTTGATTTTAGAGTTCAAAACTGCTTTTTTACGGCCAAAACCGTCATTTTTGTGGTGTAAACCCCTCTTTTGGGGCTCAAAGCTCCACTTCTAGGGTCTACAGCTTTGAGTCTGGAGTTCAGAATTGCCTTTTTATGGCCCAAACCCTCATTTTTAGCGTCCAAACCCCTCTTTTGGGGCTCAAAGCTTCATTTTTAGGGTCCACAGCTTTGAGTCTAGAGTTCAGAATTGCCTTTTTATGGCCCAAACCCTCATTTTTAGGGTGTAAACCCGTCTTTTGGGGCTCCAAGCTTCATTTTCAGGGTCCACAGCTTTGATTCTAGATTTCAGAATTGCCTTTTTTATGGTCCAAACCCTCATTTTTAAGGTCCAAAGGCTCCATTTCAGTTTACAAAGTCTCATTTTTAGAGTCCAAAGCTGCATTTTTAGTTTCTGAAGTCTGATTTTCAGGCTCCAAAGGCTCAGTTTTAGGATAAAGCCAGTCGTTTTTAGGGTCCAAGCCATATACTGAGTTTCCAAACCCTCATTTATAGGGTCCTCAGCATTGATTCTAGAGTTAAGAACTGCCTTTTTATGGCCGAAACCCTCATTTTTAGGGTGTAAACCCCTCTTTTGGAGCTCAAAGCTCCACTTTTAGGGTCCACAGCTTTGAGTCTGGAGTTCAGAATTGCCTTTTTATGGCCCAAACCCTCATTTTTAGGGTGTAAACCCGTCTTTTGGGGCTCCAAGCTTCATTTTCAGGGTCCACAGCTTTGATTCTGGAGTTCAGAATTGCCTTTTTATGGCCCAAACCCTCATTTTTAGCGTCCAAACCCCTCTTTTGGGGCTCAAAGCTTCATTTTTAGGGTCCACAGCTTTGATTCTAGACTTCAGAATTGCCTTTTTTATGGTCCAAACCCTCATTTTTAAGGTCCAAAGGCTCCATTTCAGTTTACAAAGTCTCATTTTTAGAGTCCAAAGCTGCATTTTTAGTTTCTGAAGTCTGATTTTCAGGCTCCAAAGGCTCAGTTTTAGGATAAAGCCAGTCGTTTTTAGGGTCCAAGCCATATACTGAGTTTCCAAACCCTCATTTATAGGGTCCAACGCCTCTTTTGGGGCTCAAAGCTTCATTTTTAGGGTCCACAGCTTGGATTCTAGACTTCAGAATTGCCTTTTTATGGCCCAAACCCTCATTTTTAGGGTCCAAACCCCTCTTTTGGGGCTCAAAGCTTCATTTTTAGGGTCCACAGCTTTGAGTCTAGACTTCAGAATTGCCTTTTTTATGGCCCAAACCCTCATTTTTAGGGTCCAACCCCTTTTTCGGGGCTCCAAGCTTCATTTTCAGGGTCCACAGCTCTGAGTCTAGATTTCAGAATTGCCTTTTTATGGCCCAAACCCTCATTTTTAGGGTCCAAAGGCTCCATTTCAGTTTACAAATCTCATTTTTAGAGTCCAAAGCTGAATTTTTTGTTTCTAATGTCTGATTTTCAGGCTCCAAAGGCTCAGTTTTAAGATCCAGCCAGTCGTTTTTAGGCTCCAAGCCATATACTGAGTTTCCAAACCCTCATTTATAGGGTCCTCAGCATTGATTCTAGAGTTAAGAACTGCCTTTTTATGGCCCAAACCCTCATTTTTAGGGTGTAAACCCCTCTTTTGGGGCTCAAAGCTCCACTTTTAGGGTCCACAGCTTTGAGTCTGGAGTTCAGAATTGCCTTTTTATGGCCCAAACCCTCATTTTTAGGGTCCAAACCCCTCCTTTGGGGCTCCAAGCTTCATTTTTAGGGTCCACAGCTTTGATTCTAGACTTCAGAATTGCCCTTTTATGGCCCAAACCCTCATTTTTAGGGTCCAAACACCTCCTTTGGGGCTCAAAGCTTCATTTTTAGGGTCCACAGCTTTGAGTCTAGAGTTCAGAACTGCCTTTTTATGGCCCAAACCCTCATTTTGAGGGTGTAAACCCTTCTTTCGGGGCTCAAAGCTTTATTTTTAGGGTACACACCTTTGATTTTAGAGTTCAAAACTGCCTTTTTACGGCCAAAACCGTCATTTTTGTGGTGTAAACCCCTCTTTTGGGGCTCAAAGCTCCACTTTTAGGGTCCACAGCTTTGAGTCTGGAGTTCAGAATTGCCTTTTTATGGCCCAAACCCTCATTTTTAGGGTGTAAACCCGTCTTTTGGGGCTCCAAGCTTCATTTTCAGGGTCCACAGCTTTGATTCTAGATTTCAGAATTGCCTTTTTTATGGTCCAAACCCTCATTTTTAAGGTCCAAAGGCTCCATTTCAGTTTACAAATCTCATTTTTAGAGTCCAAAGCTGCATTTTTAGTTTCTGAAGTCTGATTTTCAGGCTCCAAAGGCTCAGTTTTAGGATAAAGCCAGTCGTTTTTAGGGTCCAAGCCATATACTGAGTTTCCAAACCCTCATTTATAGGGTTCTCAGCATTGATTCTAGAGTTAAGAACTGCCTTTTTATGGCCGAAACCCTCATTTTTAGGGTGTAAACCCCTCTTTTGGAGCTCAAAGGTCCACTTTTAGGGTCCACAGCTTTGAGTCTGGAGTTCAGAATTGCCTTTTTATGGCCCAAACCCTCATTTTTAGGGTGTAAACCCGTCTTTTGGGGCTCCAAGCTTCATTTTCAGGGTCCACAGCTTTGATTCTGGAGTTCAGAATTGCCTTTTTATGGCCCAAACCCTCATTTTTAGCGTCCAAACCCCTCTTTTGGGGCTCAAAGCTTCATTTTTAGGGTCCACAGCTTTGATTCTAGACTTCAGAATTGCCTTTTTTATGGTCCAAACCCTCATTTTTAAGGTCCAAAGGCTCCATTTCAGTTTACAAAGTCTCATTTTTAGAGTCCAAAGCTGCATTTTTAGTTTCTGAAGTCTGATTTTCAGGCTCCAAAGGCTCAGTTTTAGGATAAAGCCAGTCGTTTTTAGGGTCCAAGCCATATACTGAGTTTCCAAACCCTCATTTATAGGGTCCAACGCCTCTTTTGGGGCTCAAAGCTTCATTTTTAGGGTCCACAGCTTGGATTCTAGACTTCAGAATTGCCTTTTTATGGCCCAAACCCTCATTTTTAGGGTCCAAACCCCTCTTTTGGGGCTCCAAGCTTCATTTTTAGGGTCCACAGCTTTGAGTCTAGACTTCAGAATTGCCCTTTTATGGCCCAAACCCTCATTTTTAGCGTCCAAACCCCTCTTTTGGGGCTCAAAGCTTCATTTTTAGGGTCCACAGCTTTGAGTCTAGAGTTCAGAATTGCCTTTTTATGGCCCAAACCCTCATTTTTAGGGTCCAAAGGCTCCATTTCAGTTTACGATGTCTCAGTTTAGAGTCTAAAGCTGCATTTTTAGTTTCTGAAGTCTGATTTTCAGGCTCCAAAGGCTCAGTTTTAGGATCCAGCCAGTCGTTTTTAGGCTCCAAGCCATATACTGAGTTTCTAAACCCTCATTTTTATGGTGTAAACCCCTCTTTTGGGGCTCAAAGCTTCATTTTTAGGGTCCACAGCTTTGAGTCTAGACTTCAGAACTGCCTTTTTATGGCCCAAACCCTCATTTTGAGGATGTAAACCCTTCTTTCGGGGCTCAAAGCTTCATTTTTAGGGTACACACCTTTGATTTTAGAGTTCAAAACTGCTTTTTTACAGCCAAAACCGTCATTTTTGTGGTGTAAACCCCTCTTTTGGGGCTCAAAGCTCCACTTCTAGGGTCTACAGCTTTGAGTCTGGAGTTCAGAATTGCCTTTTTATGGCCCAAACCCTCATTTTGAGGGTGTAAACCCGTCTTTTGGGGCTCAAAGCTTCATTTTTAGGGTCCACAGCTTTGAGTCTAGAGTTCAGAATTGCCTTTTTATGGCCCAAACCCTCATTTTTAGGGTGTAAACCCGTCTTTTGGGGCTCCAAGCTTCATTTTCAGGGTCCACAGCTTTGATTCTAGATTTCAGAATTGCCTTTTTTATGGTCCAAACCCTCATTTTTAAGGTCCAAAGGCTCCATTTCAGTTTACAAATCTCATTTTTAGAGTCCAAAGCTGCATTTTTAGTTTCTGAAGTCTGATTTTCAGGCTCCAAAGGCTCAGTTTTAGGATAAAGCCAGTCGTTTTTAGGGTCCAAGCCATATACTGAGTTTCCAAACCCTCATTTATAGGGTCCAACGCCTCTTTTGGGGCTCAAAGCTTCATTTTTAGGGTCCACAGCTTGGATTCTAGAGTTCAGAATTGCCTTTTTATGGCCCAGACCCTCATTTTTAGGGTCCAAACCCCTCTTTTGGGGCTCCAAGCTTCATTTTTAGGGTCCACAGCTTTGAGTCTAGACTTCAGAATTGCCTTTTTTATGGCCCAAACCCTCATTTTTAGGGTCCAACCCCTTTTTTGGGGCTCCAAGCTTCATTTTCAGGGTCCACAGCTCTGAGTCTAGATTTCAGAATTGCCTTTTTATGGCCCAAACCCTCATTTTTAGGGTCCAAAGGCTCCATTTCAGTTTACAAATCTCAGTTTTAGAGTCCAAAGCTGAATTTTTTGTTTCTAATGTCTGATTTTCAGGCTCCAAAGGCTCAGTTTTAAGATCCAGCCAGTCGTTTTTAGGGTCCAAGCCATATACTGAGTTTCCAAACCCTCATTTATAGGGTCCTCAGCATTGATTCTAGAGTTAAGAACTGCCTTTTTATGGCCCAAACCCTCATTTTTAGGGTCCAAACACCTCCTTTGGGGCTCAAAGCTTCATTTTTAGGGTCCACAGCTTTGAGTCTAGAGTTCAGAACTGCCTTTTTATGGCCCAAACCCTCACTTTGAGGGTGTAAACCCTTCTTTCGGGGCTCAAAGCTTCATTTTTAGGGTACACACCTTTGATTTTAGAGTTTAAAACTGCCTTTTTACGGCCAAAACCGTCATTTTTGTGGTGTAAACCCCTCTTTTGGGGCTCAAAGCTCCACTTTTAGGGTCCACAGCTTTGAGTCTGGAGTTCAGAATTGCCTTTTTATGGCCCAAACCCTCATTTTTAGCGTCCAAACCCCTCTTTTGGGGCTCAAAGCTTCATTTTTAGGGTCCACAGCTTTGATTCTAGACTTCAGAATTGCCTTTTTTATGGTCCAAACCCTCATTTTTAAGGTCCAAAGGCTCCATTTCAGTTTACAAAGTCTCATTTTTAGAGTCCAAAGCTGCATTTTTAGTTTCTGAAGTCTGATTTTCAGGCTCCAAAGGCTCAGTTTTAGGATAAAGCCAGTCGTTTTTAGGGTCCAAGCCATATACTGAGTTTCCAAACCCTCATTTTTTAGGGTCCAACGCCTCTTTTGGGGCTCAAAGCTTCATTTTTAGGGTCCACAGCTTTGAGTCTAGACTTCAGAACTGCCTTTTTATGGCCCAAACCCTCATTTTGAGGGTGTAAACCCTTCTTTCGGGGCTCAAAGCTTTATTTTCAGGGTCCACAGCTTTGAGTCTAGACTTCAGAATTGCCCTTTTATGGCCCAAACCCTCATTTTTAGCGTCCAAACCCCTCTTTTGGGGCTCAAAGCTTCATTATTAGGGTCCACAGCTTTGAGTCTAGAGTTCAGAATTGCCTTTTTATGGCCCAAACCCTCATTTTTAGGGTCCAACCCCTTTTTTGGGGCTCCAAGCTTCATTTTCAGGGTCCACAGCTCTGAGTCTAGATTTCAGAATTGCCTTTTTATGGCCCAAACCCTCATTTTTAGGGTCCAACCCCTTTTTTGGGGCTCCAAGCTTCATTTTCAGGGTCCACAGCTCTGAGTCTAGATTTCAGAATTGCCTTTTTATGGCCCAAACCCTCATTTTTAGGGTCCAAAGGCTCCATTTCAGTTTACAAATCTCATTTTTAGAGTCCAAAGCTGCATTTTTAGTTTCTGAAGTCTGATTTTCAGGCTCCAAAGGCTCAGTTTTAGGATAAAGCCAGTCGTTTTTAGGGTCCAAGCCATATACTGAGTTTCCAAACCCTCATTTTTGGGGTCCAACCCCTCTTTTGGGGCTCAAAGCTTCATTTTTAGGGTCCACAGCTTGGATTCTAGACTTCAGAATTGCCTTTTTATGGCCCAAACCCTCATTTTTAGCGTCCAAACCCCTCTTTTGGGGCTCAAAGCTTCATTTTTAGGGTCCACAGCTTTGAGTCTAGAGTTCAGAATTGCCTTTTTTATGGCCCAAACCCTCATTTTTAGGGTCCAACCCCTTTTTTGGGGCTCGAAGCTTCATTTTCAGGGTCCACAGCTCTGAGTCTAGATTTCAGAATTGCCTTTTTATGGCCCAAACCCTCATTTTTAGGGTCCAAAGGCTCCATTTCAGTTTACAAATCTCATTTTTAGAGTCCAAAGCTGAATTTTTTGTTTCTAATGTCTGATTTTCAGGCTCCAAAGGCTCAGTTTTAAGATCCAGCCAGTCGTTTTTAGGCTCCAAGCCATATACTGAGTTTCCAAACCCTCATTTATAGGGTCCTCAGCATTGATTCTAGAGTTAAGAACTGCCTTTTTATGGCCCAAACCCTCATTTTTAGGGTGTAAACCCCTCTTTTGGGGCTCAAAGCTTAATTTTTACGGTCCACAGGTTTGAGTCTGGAGTTCAGAATTGCCTTTTTATGGCCCAAACCCTCATTTTTAGGGTCCAAACCCCTCCTTTGGGGCTCCAAGCTTCATTTTTAGGGTCCACAGCTTTGAGTCTAGAGTTCAGAACTGCCTTTTTATGGCCCAAACCCTCATTTTGAGGGTGTAAACCCGTCTTTTGGGGCTCCAAGCTTCATTTTCAGGGTCCACAGCTTTGATTCTAGATTTCAGAATTGCCTTTTTTATGGTCCAAACCCTCATTTTTAAGGTCCAAAGGCTCCATTTCAGTTTACAAAGTCTCATTTTTAGAGTCCAAAGCTGCATTTTTAGTTTCTGAAGTCTGATTTTCAGGCTCCATAGGCTCAGTTTTAGGATAAAGCCAGTCGTTTTTAGGGTCCAAGCCATATACTGAGTTTCCAAACCCTCATTTATAGGGTCCAACCCCTCTTTTGGGGCTCAAAGCTTCATTTTTAGGGTCCACAGCTTTGAGTCTAGACTTCAGAACTGCCTTTTTATGGCCCAAACCCTCATTTTGAGGATGTAAACCCTTCTTTCGGGGCTCAAAGCTTTATTTTTAGGGTACACACCTTTGATTTTAGAGTTCAAAACTGCCTTTTTACGGCCAAAAACGTCATTTTTGTGGTGTAATCCCCTCTTTTGGGGCTCAAAGCTCCACTTCTAGGGTCTACAGCTTTCAGTCTGGAGTTCAGAATTGCCTTTTTATGGCCCAAACCCTCATTTTTAGGGTCCAAACCCCTCTTTTGGGGCTCCAAGCTTCATTTTTAGGGTCCACAGCTTTGAGTCTAGAGTTCAGAATTGCCTTTTTATGGCCCAAACCCTCATTTTTAGGGTCCAAAGGCTCCATTTCAGTTTACAAAGTCTCAGTTTAGAGTCCAAAGTTGCATTTTTAGTTTCTGAAGTCTGATTTTCAGGCTCCAAAGGCTCAGTTTTAGGATCCAGCCAGTCGTTTTTAGGCTCCAAGCCATATACTGAGTTTCCAAACCCTCATTTTCGGGGTCTAACCCCTCTTCTGGGGCTCAAAGCTTCATTTTTAGGGTCCACAGCTTTGAGTCTGGAGTTCAGAATTGCCCTTTTATGGCCCAAACCCTCATTTTTAGTGTCCAAACACCTCCTTTGGGGCTCAAAGCTTCATTTTTAGGGTCCACAGCTTTGAGTCTAGAGTTCAGAACTGCCTTTTTATGGCCCAAACCCTCATTTTTGTGGTGTAAACCCCTCTTTTGGGGCTCAAAGCTTCATTTTTAGGGTATACACCTTTGATTTTAGAGTTCAAAACTGCCTTTTTACGGCCAAACCCATCATTTTTGTGGTGTAAACCCCTCTTTTGGGGCTCAAAGCTCCACTTCTAGGGTCCACAGCTTTGATTCTGGAGTTCAGAATTGCCTTTTTATGGCCCAAACCCTCATTTTTAGGGTCCAAACCCCTCTTTTGGGGCTCCAAGCTTCATTTTTAGGGTCCACAGCTTTGATTCTAGACTTCAGAATTGCCTTTTTATGGCCCAAACCCTCATTTTTAGGGTCCAACCCCTCTTTTGGGGCTCAAAGCTTCATTTTTAGGGTCCACAGCTTTGAGTCTAGACTTCAGAACTGCCTTTTTATGGCCCAAACCCTCATTTTGAGGATGTAAACCCTTCTTTCGGGGCTCAAAGCTTCATTTTTAGGGTACACACCTTTGATTTTAGAGTTCAAAACTGCCTTTTTACGGCCAAAACCGTCATTTTTGTGGTGTAAACCCCTCTTTTGGGGCTCAAAGCTCCACTTCTAGGGTCTACAGCTTTGAGTCTGGAGTTCAGAATTGCCTTTTTATGGCCCAAACCCTCATTTTTAGCGTCCAAACCCCTCTTTTGGGGCTCAAAGCTTCATTTTTAGGGTCCACAGCTTTGAGTCTAGAGTTCAGAATTGCCTTTTTATGGCCCAAACCCTCATTTTTAGGGTGTAAACCCGTCTTTTGGGGCTCCAAGCTTCATTTTCAGGGTCCACAGCTTTGATTCTAGATTTCAGAATTGCCTTTTTTATGGTCCAAACCCTCATTTTTAAGGTCCAAAGGCTCCATTTCAGTTTACAAAGTCTCATTTTTAGAGTCCAAAGCTGCATTTTTAGTTTCTGAAGTCTGATTTTCAGGCTCCAAAGGCTCAGTTTTAGGATAAAGCCAGTCGTTTTTAGGGTCCAAGCCATATACTGAGTTTCCAAACCCTCATTTATAGGGTCCTCAGCATTGATTCTAGAGTTAAGAACTGCCTTTTTATGGCCGAAACCCTCATTTTTAGGGTGTAAACCCCTCTTTTGGAGCTCAAAGCTCCACTTTTAGGGTCCACAGCTTTGAGTCTGGAGTTCAGAATTGCCTTTTTATGGCCCAAACCCTCATTTTTAGGGTGTAAACCCATCTTTTGGGGCTCCAAGCTTCATTTTCAGGGTCCACAGCTTTGATTCTGGAGTTCAGAATTGCCTTTTTATGGCCCAAACCCTCATTTTTAGCGTCCAAACCCCTCTTTTGGGGCTCAAAGCTTCATTTTTAGGGTCCACAGCTTTGATTCTAGACTTCAGAATTGCCTTTTTTATGGTCCAAACCCTCATTTTTAAGGTCCAAAGGCTCCATTTCAGTTTACAAAGTCTCATTTTTAGAGTCCAAAGCTGCATTTTTAGTTTCTGAAGTCTGATTTTCAGGCTCCAAAGGCTCAGTTTTAGGATAAAGCCAGTCGTTTTTAGGGTCCAAGCCATATACTGAGTTTCCAAACCCTCATTTATAGGGTCCAACGCCTCTTTTGGGGCTCAAAGCTTCATTTTTAGGGTCCACAGCTTGGATTCTAGACTTCAGAATTGCCTTTTTATGGCCCAAACCCTCATTTTTAGGGTCCAAACCCCTCTTTTGGGGCTCAAAGCTTCATTTTTAGGGTCCACAGCTTTGAGTCTAGACTTCAGAATTGCCTTTTTTATGGCCCAAACCCTCATTTTTAGGGTCCAACCCCTTTTTCGGGGCTCCAAGCTTCATTTTCAGGGTCCACAGCTCTGAGTCTAGATTTCAGAATTGCCTTTTTATGGCCCAAACCCTCATTTTTAGGGTCCAAAGGCTCCATTTCAGTTTACAAATCTCATTTTTAGAGTCCAAAGCTGAATTTTTTGTTTCTAATGTCTGATTTTCAGGCTCCAAAGGCTCAGTTTTAAGATCCAGCCAGTCGTTTTTAGGCTCCAAGCCATATACTGAGTTTCCAAACCCTCATTTATAGGGTCCTCAGCATTGATTCTAGAGTTAAGAACTGCCTTTTTATGGCCCAAACCCTCATTTTTAGGGTGTAAACCCCTCTTTTGGGGCTCAAAGCTCCACTTTTAGGGTCCACAGCTTTGAGTCTGGAGTTCAGAATTGCCTTTTTATGGCCCAAACCCTCATTTTTAGGGTCCAAACCCCTCCTTTGGGGCTCCAAGCTTCATTTTTAGGGTCCACAGCTTTGATTCTAGACTTCAGAATTGCCCTTTTATGGCCCAAACCCTCATTTTTAGGGTCCAAACACCTCCTTTGGGGCTCAAAGCTTCATTTTTAGGGTCCACAGCTTTGAGTCTAGAGTTCAGAACTGCCTTTTTATGGCCCAAACCCTCATTTTGAGGGTGTAAACCCTTCTTTCGGGGCTCAAAGCTTTATTTTTAGGGTACACACCTTTGATTTTAGAGTTCAAAACTGCCTTTTTACGGCCAAAACCGTCATTTTTGTGGTGTAAACCCCTCTTTTGGGGCTCAAAGCTCCACTTTTAGGGTCCACAGCTTTGAGTCTGGAGTTCAGAATTGCCTTTTTATGGCCCAAACCCTCATTTTTAGGGTGTAAACCCGTCTTTTGGGGCTCCAAGCTTCATTTTCAGGGTCCACAGCTTTGATTCTAGATTTCAGAATTGCCTTTTTTATGGTCCAAACCCTCATTTTTAAGGTCCAAAGGCTCCATTTCAGTTTACAAATCTCATTTTTAGAGTCCAAAGCTGCATTTTTAGTTTCTGAAGTCTGATTTTCAGGCTCCAAAGGCTCAGTTTTAGGATAAAGCCAGTCGTTTTTAGGGTCCAAGCCATATACTGAGTTTCCAAACCCTCATTTATAGGGTTCTCAGCATTGATTCTAGAGTTAAGAACTGCCTTTTTATGGCCGAAACCCTCATTTTTAGGGTGTAAACCCCTCTTTTGGAGCTCAAAGGTCCACTTTTAGGGTCCACAGCTTTGAGTCTGGAGTTCAGAATTGCCTTTTTATGGCCCAAACCCTCATTTTTAGGGTGTAAACCCGTCTTTTGGGGCTCCAAGCTTCATTTTCAGGGTCCACAGCTTTGATTCTGGAGTTCAGAATTGCCTTTTTATGGCCCAAACCCTCATTTTTAGCGTCCAAACCCCTCTTTTGGGGCTCAAAGCTTCATTTTTAGGGTCCACAGCTTTGATTCTAGACTTCAGAATTGCCTTTTTTATGGTCCAAACCCTCATTTTTAAGGTCCAAAGGCTCCATTTCAGTTTACAAAGTCTCATTTTTAGAGTCCAAAGCTGCATTTTTAGTTTCTGAAGTCTGATTTTCAGGCTCCAAAGGCTCAGTTTTAGGATAAAGCCAGTCGTTTTTAGGGTCCAAGCCATATACTGAGTTTCCAAACCCTCATTTATAGGGTCCAACGCCTCTTTTGGGGCTCAAAGCTTCATTTTTAGGGTCCACAGCTTGGATTCTAGACTTCAGAATTGCCTTTTTATGGCCCAAACCCTCATTTTTAGGGTCCAAACCCCTCTTTTGGGGCTCCAAGCTTCATTTTTAGGGTCCACAGCTTTGAGTCTAGACTTCAGAATTGCCCTTTTATGGCCCAAACCCTCATTTTTAGCGTCCAAACCCCTCTTTTGGGGCTCAAAGCTTCATTTTTAGGGTCCACAGCTTTGAGTCTAGAGTTCAGAATTGCCTTTTTATGGCCCAAACCCTCATTTTTAGGGTCCAAAGGCTCCATTTCAGTTTACGATGTCTCAGTTTAGAGTCTAAAGCTGCATTTTTAGTTTCTGAAGTCTGATTTTCAGGCTCCAAAGGCTCAGTTTTAGGATCCAGCCAGTCGTTTTTAGGCTCCAAGCCATATACTGAGTTTCTAAACCCTCATTTTTATGGTGTAAACCCCTCTTTTGGGGCTCAAAGCTTCATTTTTAGGGTCCACAGCTTTGAGTCTAGACTTCAGAACTGCCTTTTTATGGCCCAAACCCTCATTTTGAGGATGTAAACCCTTCTTTCGGGGCTCAAAGCTTCATTTTTAGGGTACACACCTTTGATTTTAGAGTTCAAAACTGCTTTTTTACAGCCAAAACCGTCATTTTTGTGGTGTAAACCCCTCTTTTGGGGCTCAAAGCTCCACTTCTAGGGTCTACAGCTTTGAGTCTGGAGTTCAGAATTGCCTTTTTATGGCCCAGACCCTCATTTTTAGCGTCCAAACCCCTCTTTTGGGGCTCAAAGCTTCATTTTTAGGGTCCACAGCTTTGAGTCTAGAGTTCAGAATTGCCTTTTTATGGCCCAAACCCTCATTTTTAGGGTGTAAACCCGTCTTTTGGGGCTCCAAGCTTCATTTTCAGGGTCCACAGCTTTGATTCTAGATTTCAGAATTGCCTTTTTTATGGTCCAAACCCTCATTTTTAAGGTCCAAAGGCTCCATTTCAGTTTACAAATCTCATTTTTAGAGTCCAAAGCTGCATTTTTAGTTTCTGAAGTCTGATTTTCAGGCTCCAAAGGCTCAGTTTTAGGATAAAGCCAGTCGTTTTTAGGGTCCAAGCCATATACTGAGTTTCCAAACCCTCATTTATAGGGTCCAACGCCTCTTTTGGGGCTCAAAGCTTCATTTTTAGGGTCCACAGCTTGGATTCTAGAGTTCAGAATTGCCTTTTTATGGCCCAGACCCTCATTTTTAGGGTCCAAACCCCTCTTTTGGGGCTCCAAGCTTCATTTTTAGGGTCCACAGCTTTGAGTCTAGACTTCAGAATTGCCTTTTTTATGGCCCAAACCCTCATTTTTAGGGTCCAACCCCTTTTTTGGGGCTCCAAGCTTCATTTTCAGGGTCCACAGCTCTGAGTCTAGATTTCAGAATTGCCTTTTTATGGCCCAAACCCTCATTTTTAGGGTCCAAAGGCTCCATTTCAGTTTACAAATCTCAGTTTTAGAGTCCAAAGCTGAATTTTTTGTTTCTAATGTCTGATTTTCAGGCTCCAAAGGCTCAGTTTTAAGATCCAGCCAGTCGTTTTTAGGCTCCAAGCCATATACTGAGTTTCCAAACCCTCATTTATAGGGTCCTCAGCATTGATTCTAGAGTTAAGAACTGCCTTTTTATGGCCCAAACCCTCATTTTTAGGGTCCAAACACCTCCTTTGGGGCTCAAAGCTTCATTTTTAGGGTCCACAGCTTTGAGTCTAGAGTTCAGAACTGCCTTTTTATGGCCCAAACCCTCACTTTGAGGGTGTAAACCCTTCTTTCGGGGCTCAAAGCTTCATTTTTAGGGTACACACCTTTGATTTTAGAGTTTAAAACTGCCTTTTTACGGCCAAAACCGTCATTTTTGTGGTGTAAACCCCTCTTTTGGGGCTCAAAGCTCCACTTTTAGGGTCCACAGCTTTGAGTCTGGAGTTCAGAATTGCCTTTTTATGGCCCAAACCCTCATTTTTAGCGTCCAAACCCCTCTTTTGGGGCTCAAAGCTTCATTTTTAGGGTCCACAGCTTTGATTCTAGACTTCAGAATTGCCTTTTTTATGGTCCAAACCCTCATTTTTAAGGTCCAAAGGCTCCATTTCAGTTTACAAAGTCTCATTTTTAGAGTCCAAAGCTGCATTTTTAGTTTCTGAAGTCTGATTTTCAGGCTCCAAAGGCTCAGTTTTAGGATAAAGCCAGTCGTTTTTAGGGTCCAAGCCATATACTGAGTTTCCAAACCCTCATTTTTTAGGGTCCAACGCCTCTTTTGGGGCTCAAAGCTTCATTTTTAGGGTCCACAGCTTGGATTCTAGACTTCAGAATTGCCTTTTTATGGCCCAAACCCTCATTTTTAGGGTCCAAACCCCTCTTTTGGGGCTCCAAGCTTCATTTTTAGGGTCCACAGCTTTGAGTCTAGACTTCAGAATTGCCCTTTTATGGCCCAAACCCTCATTTTTAGCATCCAAACCCCTCTTTTGGGGCTCAAAGCTTCATTTTTAGGGTCCACAGCTTTGAGTCTAGAGTTCAGAATTGCCTTTTTATGGCCCAAACCCTCATTTTTAGGGTCCAAAGGCTCCATTTCAGTTTACGATGTCTCAGTTTAGAGTCTAAAGCTGCATTTTTAGTTTCTGAAGTCTGATTTTCAGGCTCCAAAGGCTCAGTTTTAGGATCCAGCCAGTCGTTTTTAGGCTCCAAGCCATATACTGAGTTTCTAAACCCTCATTTATAGGGTCCAACCCCTCTTTTGGGGCTCAAAGCTTCATTTTTAGGGTCCACAGCTTTGAGTCTAGACTTCAGAACTGCCTTTTTATGGCCCAAACCCTCATTTTGAGGATGTAAACCCTTCTTTCGGGGCTCAAAGCTTCATTTTTAGGGTACACACCTTTGATTTTAGAGTTCAAAACTGCTTTTTTACGGCCAAAACCGTCATTTTTGTGGTGTAAACCCCTCTTTTGGGGCTCAAAGCTCCACTTCTAGGGTCTACAGCTTTGAGTCTGGAGTTCAGAATTGCCTTTTTATGGCCCAAACCCTCATTTTTAGGGTCCAAACCCCTCTTTTGGGGCTCAAAGCTTCATTTTTAGGGTCCACAGCTTTGAGTCTAGAGTTCAGAATTGCCTTTTTATGGCCCAAACCCTCATTTTTAGGGTGTAAACCCCTCTTTTGGGGCTCAAAGCTCCACTTTTAGGGTCCACAGCTTTGAGTCTGGAGTTCAGAATTGCCTTTTTATGGCCCAAACCCTCATTTTTAGCATCCAAACCCCTCTTTTGGGGCTCAAAGCTTCATTTTTAGGGTCCACAGCTTTGAGTCTAGAGTTCAGAACTGCCTTTTTATGGCCCCAACCCTCATTTTGAGGGTGTAAACCCTTCTTTCGGGGCTCAAAGCTTCATTTTTAGGGTACACACCTTTGATTTTAGAGTTCAGAACTGCCTTTTTACGGCCAAAACCGTCATTTTTGTGGTGTAAACCCCTCTTTTGGGGCTCAAAGCTCCACTTTTAGGGTCCACAGCTTTGAGTCTGGAGTTCAGAATTGCCTTTTTATGGCCCAAACCCTCATTTTTAGGGTCCAAACCCCTCTTTTGGGGCTCCAAGCTTCATTTTTAGGGTCCACAGCTTTGATTCTAGACTTCAGAATTGCCTTTTTTATGGTGCAAACCCTCATTTTTAAGGTCCAAAGGCTCCATTTCAGTTTACAAAGTCTCATTTTTAGAGTCCAAAGCTGCATTTTTAGTTTCTGAAGTCTGATTTTCAGGGTCCAAAGGCTCAGTTTTAGGATAAAGCCAGTCGTTTTTAGGGTCCAAGCCATATACTGAGTTTCCAAACCCTCATTTATAGGGTCCAACCCCTCTTTTGGGGCTCAAAGCTTCATTTTTAGGGTCCACAGCTTGGATTCTAGACTTCAGAATTGCCTTTTTATGGCCCAAACCCTCATTTTTAGGGTCCAAACCCCTCTTTTGGGGCTCAAAGCTTCATTTTTAGGGTCCACAGCTTTGAGTCTAGACTTCAGAATTGCCTTTTTTATGGCCCAAACCCTCATTTTTAGGGTCCAACCCCTTTTTCGGGGCTCCAAGCTTCATTTTCAGGGTCCACAGCTCTGAGTCTAGATTTCAGAATTGCCTTTTTATGGCCCAAACCCTCATTTTTAGGGTCCAAAGGCTCCATTTCAGTTTACAAATCTCATTTTTAGAGTCCAAAGCTGAATTTTTTGTTTCTAATGTCTGATTTTCAGGCTCCAAAGGCTCAGTTTTAGGATAAAGCCAGTCGTTTTTAGGCTCCAAGCCATATACTGAGTTTCCAAACCCTCATTTATAGGGTCTTCAGCATTGATTCTAGAGTTAAGAACTGCCTTTTTATGGCCCAAACCCTCATTTTTAGGGTGTAAACCCCTCTTTTGGGGCTCAAAGCTCCACTTTTAGGGTCCACAGCTTTGAGTCTGGAGTTCAGAATTGCCTTTTTATGGCCCAAACCCTCATTTTTAGCATCCAAACCCCTCTTTTAGGGCTCAAAGCTTCATTTTTAGGGTCCACAGCTTTGAGTCTAGAGTTCAGAATTGCCTTTTTATGGCCCAAACCCTCATTTTTAGGGTGTAAACCTGTCTTTTGGGGCTCCAAGCTGCATTTTCAGGGTCCACAGCTTTGATTCTAGATTTCAGAATTGCCTTTTTTATGGTCCAAACCCTCATTTTTAAGGTCCAAAGGCTCCATTTCAGTTTACAAATCTCATTTTTAGAGTCCAAAGCTGCATTTTTAGTTTCTGAAGTCTGATTTTCAGGCTCCAAAGGCTCAGTTTTAGGATAAAGCCAGTCGTTTTTAGGGTCCAAGCCATATACTGAGTTTCCAAACCCTCATTTATAGGGTCCAACCCCTCTTTTGGGGCTCAAAGCTTCATTTTTAGGGTCCACAGCTTGGATTCTAGACTTCAGAATTGCCTTTTTATGGCCCAAACCCTCATGTTTAGGGTCCAAACCCCTCTTTTGGGGCTCCAAGCTTCATTTTTAGGGTCCACAGCTTTGAGTCTAGAGTTCAGAATTGCCTTTTTTATGGCCCAAACCCTCATTTTTAGAGTCCAACCCCTTTTTTGGGGCTCCAAGCTTCATTTTCAGGGTCCACAGCTCTGAGTCTAGATTTCAGAATTGCCTTTTTATGGCCCAAACCCTCATTTTTAGGGTCCAAAGGCTCCATTTCAGTTTACAAATCTCATTTTTAGAGTCCAAAGCTGAATTTTTTGTTTCTAATGTCTGATTTTCAGGCTCCAAAGGCTCAGTTTTAAGATCCAGCCAGTCGTTTTTAGGCTCCAAGCCATATACTGAGTTTCCAAACCCTCATTTATAGGGTCCTCAGCATTGATTCTAGAGTTAAGAACTGCCTTTTTATGGCCCAAACCCTCATTTTTAGGGTGTAAACCCCTCTTTTGGGGCTCAAAGCTCCACTTTTAGGGTCCACAGCTTTGAGTCTGGAGTTCAGAATTGCCTTTTTATGGCCCAAACCCTCATTTTTAGGGTCCAAACCCCTCCTTTGGGGCTCCAAGCTTCATTTTTAGGGTCCACAGCTTTGAGTCTAGACTTCAGAATAGCCCTTTTATGGCCCAAACCCTCATTTTTAGGGTCCAAACACCTCCTTTGGGGCTCAAAGCTTCATTTTTAGGGTCCACAGCTTTGAGTCTAGAGTTCAGAACTGCCTTTTTATGGCCCAAACCCTCATTTTGAGGGTGTAAACCCTTCTTTCGGGGCTCCAAGCTTCATTTTCAGGGTCCACAGCTTTGATTCTAGATTTCAGAATTGCCTTTTTTATGGTCCAAACCCTCATTTTTAAGGTCCAAAGGCTCCATTTCAGTTTACAAAGTCTCATTTTTAGAGTCCAAAGCTGCATTTTTAGTTTCTGAAGTCTGATTTTCAGGCTCCATAGGCTCAGTTTTAGGATAAAGCCAGTCGTTTTTAGGGTCCAAGCCATATACTGAGTTTCCAAACCCTCATTTATAGGGTCCAACCCCTCTTTTGGGGCTCCAAGCTTCATTTTTAGGGTCCACAGCTTTGAGTCTAGACTTCAGAACTGCCTTTTTATGGCCCAAACCCTCATTTTGAGGATGTAAACCCTTCTTTCGGGGCTCAAAGCTTTATTTTTAGGGTACACACCTTTGATTTTAGAGTTCAAAACTGCCTTTTTACGGCCAAAAACGTCATTTTTGTGGTGTAATCCCCTCTTTTGGGGCTCAAAGCTCCACTTCTAGGGTCTACAGCTTTGAGTCTGGAGTTCAGAATTGCCTTTTTATGGCCCAAACCCTCATTTTTAGGGTCCAAACCCCTCTTTTGGGGCTCCAAGCTTCATTTTTAGGGTCCACAGCTTTGAGTCTAGAGTTCAGAATTGCCTTTTTATGGCCCAAACCCTCATTTTTAGGGTCCAAAGGCTCCATTTCAGTTTACAAAGTCTCAGTTTAGAGTCCAAAGTTGCATTTTTAGTTTCTGAAGTCTGATTTTCAGGCTCCAAAGGCTCAGTTTTAGGATCCAGCCAGTCGTTTTTAGGCTCCAAGCCATATACTGAGTTTCCAAACCCTCATTTTCGGGGTCTAACCCCTCTTCTGGGGCTCAAAGCTTCATTTTTAGGGTCCACAGCTTTGAGTCTGGAGTTCAGAATTGCCCTTTTATGGCCCAAACCCTCATTTTTAGTGTCCAAACACCTCCTTTGGGGCTCAAAGCTTCATTTTTAGGGTCCACAGCTTTGAGTCTAGAGTTCAGAACTGCCTTTTTATGGCCCAAACCCTCATTTTTGTGGTGTAAACCCCTCTTTTGGGGCTCAAAGCTTCATTTTTAGGGTATACACCTTTGATTTTAGAGTTCAAAACTGCCTTTTTACGGCCAAACCCATCATTTTTGTGGTGTAAACCCCTCTTTTGGGGCTCAAAGCTCCACTTCTAGGGTCCACAGCTTTGATTCTGGAGTTCAGAATTGCCTTTTTATGGCCCAAACCCTCATTTTTAGGGTCCAAACCCCTCTTTTGGGGCTCCAAGCTTCATTTTTAGGGTCCACAGCTTTGATTCTAGACTTCAGAATTGCCTTTTTATGGCCCAAACCCTCATTTTTAGGGTCCAACCCCTCTTTTGGGGCTCAAAGCTTCATTTTTAGGGTCCACAGCTTTGAGTCTAGACTTCAGAACTGCCTTTTTATGGCCCAAACCCTCATTTTGAGGATGTAAACCCTTCTTTCGGGGCTCAAAGCTTCATTTTTAGGGTACACACCTTTGATTTTAGAGTTCAAAACTGCCTTTTTACGGCCAAAACCGTCATTTTTGTGGTGTAAACCCCTCTTTTGGGGCTCAAAGCTCCACTTCTAGGGTCTACAGCTTTGAGTCTGGAGTTCAGAATTGCCTTTTTATGGCCCAAACCCTCATTTTTAGCGTCCAAACCCCTCTTTTGGGGCTCAAAGCTTCATTTTTAGGGTCCACAGCTTTGAGTCTAGAGTTCAGAATTGCCTTTTTATGGCCCAAACCCTCATTTTTAGGGTGTAAACCCGTCTTTTGGGGCTCCAAGCTTCATTTTCAGGGTCCACAGCTTTGATTCTAGATTTCAGAATTGCCTTTTTTATGGTCCAAACCCTCATTTTTAAGGTCCAAAGGCTCCATTTCAGTTTACAAAGTCTCATTTTTAGAGTCCAAAGCTGCATTTTTAGTTTCTGAAGTCTGATTTTCAGGCTCCAAAGGCTCAGTTTTAGGATAAAGCCAGTCGTTTTTAGGGTCCAAGCCATATACTGAGTTTCCAAACCCTCATTTATAGGGTCCTCAGCATTGATTCTAGAGTTAAGAACTGCCTTTTTATGGCCGAAACCCTCATTTTTAGGGTGTAAACCCCTCTTTTGGAGCTCAAAGCTCCACTTTTAGGGTCCACAGCTTTGAGTCTGGAGTTCAGAATTGCCTTTTTATGGCCCAAACCCTCATTTTTAGGGTGTAAACCCATCTTTTGGGGCTCCAAGCTTCATTTTCAGGGTCCACAGCTTTGATTCTGGAGTTCAGAATTGCCTTTTTATGGCCCAAACCCTCATTTTTAGCGTCCAAACCCCTCTTTTGGGGCTCAAAGCTTCATTTTTAGGGTCCACAGCTTTGATTCTAGACTTCAGAATTGCCTTTTTTATGGTCCAAACCCTCATTTTTAAGGTCCAAAGGCTCCATTTCAGTTTACAAAGTCTCATTTTTAGAGTCCAAAGCTGCATTTTTAGTTTCTGAAGTCTGATTTTCAGGCTCCAAAGGCTCAGTTTTAGGATAAAGCCAGTCGTTTTTAGGGTCCAAGCCATATACTGAGTTTCCAAACCCTCATTTATAGGGTCCAACGCCTCTTTTGGGGCTCAAAGCTTCATTTTTAGGGTCCACAGCTTGGATTCTAGACTTCAGAATTGCCTTTTTATGGCCCAAACCCTCATTTTTAGGGTCCAAACCCCTCTTTTGGGGCTCAAAGCTTCATTTTTAGGGTCCACAGCTTTGAGTCTAGACTTCAGAATTGCCTTTTTTATGGCCCAAACCCTCATTTTTAGGGTCCAACCCCTTTTTCGGGGCTCCAAGCTTCATTTTCAGGGTCCACAGCTCTGAGTCTAGATTTCAGAATTGCCTTTTTATGGCCCAAACCCTCATTTTTAGGGTCCAAAGGCTCCATTTCAGTTTACAAATCTCATTTTTAGAGTCCAAAGCTGAATTTTTTGTTTCTAATGTCTGATTTTCAGGCTCCAAAGGCTCAGTTTTAAGATCCAGCCAGTCGTTTTTAGGCTCCAAGCCATATACTGAGTTTCCAAACCCTCATTTATAGGGTCCTCAGCATTGATTCTAGAGTTAAGAACTGCCTTTTTATGGCCCAAACCCTCATTTTTAGGGTGTAAACCCCTCTTTTGGGGCTCAAAGCTCCACTTTTAGGGTCCACAGCTTTGAGTCTGGAGTTCAGAATTGCCTTTTTATGGCCCAAACCCTCATTTTTAGGGTCCAAACCCCTCCTTTGGGGCTCCAAGCTTCATTTTTAGGGTCCACAGCTTTGATTCTAGACTTCAGAATTGCCCTTTTATGGCCCAAACCCTCATTTTTAGGGTCCAAACACCTCCTTTGGGGCTCAAAGCTTCATTTTTAGGGTCCACAGCTTTGAGTCTAGAGTTCAGAACTGCCTTTTTATGGCCCAAACCCTCATTTTGAGGGTGTAAACCCTTCTTTCGGGGCTCAAAGCTTTATTTTTAGGGTACACACCTTTGATTTTAGAGTTCAAAACTGCCTTTTTACGGCCAAAACCGTCATTTTTGTGGTGTAAACCCCTCTTTTGGGGCTCAAAGCTCCACTTTTAGGGTCCACAGCTTTGAGTCTGGAGTTCAGAATTGCCTTTTTATGGCCCAAACCCTCATTTTTAGGGTGTAAACCCGTCTTTTGGGGCTCCAAGCTTCATTTTCAGGGTCCACAGCTTTGATTCTAGATTTCAGAATTGCCTTTTTTATGGTCCAAACCCTCATTTTTAAGGTCCAAAGGCTCCATTTCAGTTTACAAATCTCATTTTTAGAGTCCAAAGCTGCATTTTTAGTTTCTGAAGTCTGATTTTCAGGCTCCAAAGGCTCAGTTTTAGGATAAAGCCAGTCGTTTTTAGGGTCCAAGCCATATACTGAGTTTCCAAACCCTCATTTATAGGGTTCTCAGCATTGATTCTAGAGTTAAGAACTGCCTTTTTATGGCCGAAACCCTCATTTTTAGGGTGTAAACCCCTCTTTTGGAGCTCAAAGGTCCACTTTTAGGGTCCACAGCTTTGAGTCTGGAGTTCAGAATTGCCTTTTTATGGCCCAAACCCTCATTTTTAGGGTGTAAACCCGTCTTTTGGGGCTCCAAGCTTCATTTTCAGGGTCCACAGCTTTGATTCTGGAGTTCAGAATTGCCTTTTTATGGCCCAAACCCTCATTTTTAGCGTCCAAACCCCTCTTTTGGGGCTCAAAGCTTCATTTTTAGGGTCCACAGCTTTGATTCTAGACTTCAGAATTGCCTTTTTTATGGTCCAAACCCTCATTTTTAAGGTCCAAAGGCTCCATTTCAGTTTACAAAGTCTCATTTTTAGAGTCCAAAGCTGCATTTTTAGTTTCTGAAGTCTGATTTTCAGGCTCCAAAGGCTCAGTTTTAGGATAAAGCCAGTCGTTTTTAGGGTCCAAGCCATATACTGAGTTTCCAAACCCTCATTTATAGGGTCCAACGCCTCTTTTGGGGCTCAAAGCTTCATTTTTAGGGTCCACAGCTTGGATTCTAGACTTCAGAATTGCCTTTTTATGGCCCAAACCCTCATTTTTAGGGTCCAAACCCCTCTTTTGGGGCTCCAAGCTTCATTTTTAGGGTCCACAGCTTTGAGTCTAGACTTCAGAATTGCCCTTTTATGGCCCAAACCCTCATTTTTAGCGTCCAAACCCCTCTTTTGGGGCTCAAAGCTTCATTTTTAGGGTCCACAGCTTTGAGTCTAGAGTTCAGAATTGCCTTTTTATGGCCCAAACCCTCATTTTTAGGGTCCAAAGGCTCCATTTCAGTTTACGATGTCTCAGTTTAGAGTCTAAAGCTGCATTTTTAGTTTCTGAAGTCTGATTTTCAGGCTCCAAAGGCTCAGTTTTAGGATCCAGCCAGTCGTTTTTAGGCTCCAAGCCATATACTGAGTTTCTAAACCCTCATTTTTATGGTGTAAACCCCTCTTTTGGGGCTCAAAGCTTCATTTTTAGGGTCCACAGCTTTGAGTCTAGACTTCAGAACTGCCTTTTTATGGCCCAAACCCTCATTTTGAGGATGTAAACCCTTCTTTCGGGGCTCAAAGCTTCATTTTTAGGGTACACACCTTTGATTTTAGAGTTCAAAACTGCTTTTTTACAGCCAAAACCGTCATTTTTGTGGTGTAAACCCCTCTTTTGGGGCTCAAAGCTCCACTTCTAGGGTCTACAGCTTTGAGTCTGGAGTTCAGAATTGCCTTTTTATGGCCCAGACCCTCATTTTTAGCGTCCAAACCCCTCTTTTGGGGCTCAAAGCTTCATTTTTAGGGTCCACAGCTTTGAGTCTAGAGTTCAGAATTGCCTTTTTATGGCCCAAACCCTCATTTTTAGGGTGTAAACCCGTCTTTTGGGGCTCCAAGCTTCATTTTCAGGGTCCACAGCTTTGATTCTAGATTTCAGAATTGCCTTTTTTATGGTCCAAACCCTCATTTTTAAGGTCCAAAGGCTCCATTTCAGTTTACAAATCTCATTTTTAGAGTCCAAAGCTGCATTTTTAGTTTCTGAAGTCTGATTTTCAGGCTCCAAAGGCTCAGTTTTAGGATAAAGCCAGTCGTTTTTAGGGTCCAAGCCATATACTGAGTTTCCAAACCCTCATTTATAGGGTCCAACGCCTCTTTTGGGGCTCAAAGCTTCATTTTTAGGGTCCACAGCTTGGATTCTAGAGTTCAGAATTGCCTTTTTATGGCCCAGACCCTCATTTTTAGGGTCCAAACCCCTCTTTTGGGGCTCCAAGCTTCATTTTTAGGGTCCACAGCTTTGAGTCTAGACTTCAGAATTGCCTTTTTTATGGCCCAAACCCTCATTTTTAGGGTCCAACCCCTTTTTTGGGGCTCCAAGCTTCATTTTCAGGGTCCACAGCTCTGAGTCTAGATTTCAGAATTGCCTTTTTATGGCCCAAACCCTCATTTTTAGGGTCCAAAGGCTCCATTTCAGTTTACAAATCTCAGTTTTAGAGTCCAAAGCTGAATTTTTTGTTTCTAATGTCTGATTTTCAGGCTCCAAAGGCTCAGTTTTAAGATCCAGCCAGTCGTTTTTAGGCTCCAAGCCATATACTGAGTTTCCAAACCCTCATTTATAGGGTCCTCAGCATTGATTCTAGAGTTAAGAACTGCCTTTTTATGGCCCAAACCCTCATTTTTAGGGTCCAAACACCTCCTTTGGGGCTCAAAGCTTCATTTTTAGGGTCCACAGCTTTGAGTCTAGAGTTCAGAACTGCCTTTTTATGGCCCAAACCCTCACTTTGAGGGTGTAAACCCTTCTTTCGGGGCTCAAAGCTTCATTTTTAGGGTACACACCTTTGATTTTAGAGTTTAAAACTGCCTTTTTACGGCCAAAACCGTCATTTTTGTGGTGTAAACCCCTCTTTTGGGGCTCAAAGCTCCACTTTTAGGGTCCACAGCTTTGAGTCTGGAGTTCAGAATTGCCTTTTTATGGCCCAAACCCTCATTTTTAGCGTCCAAACCCCTCTTTTGGGGCTCAAAGCTTCATTTTTAGGGTCCACAGCTTTGATTCTAGACTTCAGAATTGCCTTTTTTATGGTCCAAACCCTCATTTTTAAGGTCCAAAGGCTCCATTTCAGTTTACAAAGTCTCATTTTTAGAGTCCAAAGCTGCATTTTTAGTTTCTGAAGTCTGATTTTCAGGCTCCAAAGGCTCAGTTTTAGGATAAAGCCAGTCGTTTTTAGGGTCCAAGCCATATACTGAGTTTCCAAACCCTCATTTTTTAGGGTCCAACGCCTCTTTTGGGGCTCAAAGCTTCATTTTTAGGGTCCACAGCTTGGATTCTAGACTTCAGAATTGCCTTTTTATGGCCCAAACCCTCATTTTTAGGGTCCAAACCCCTCTTTTGGGGCTCCAAGCTTCATTTTTAGGGTCCACAGCTTTGAGTCTAGACTTCAGAATTGCCCTTTTATGGCCCAAACCCTCATTTTTAGCATCCAAACCCCTCTTTTGGGGCTCAAAGCTTCATTTTTAGGGTCCACAGCTTTGAGTCTAGAGTTCAGAATTGCCTTTTTATGGCCCAAACCCTCATTTTTAGGGTCCAAAGGCTCCATTTCAGTTTACGATGTCTCAGTTTAGAGTCTAAAGCTGCATTTTTAGTTTCTGAAGTCTGATTTTCAGGCTCCAAAGGCTCAGTTTTAGGATCCAGCCAGTCGTTTTTAGGCTCCAAGCCATATACTGAGTTTCTAAACCCTCATTTATAGGGTCCAACCCCTCTTTTGGGGCTCAAAGCTTCATTTTTAGGGTCCACAGCTTTGAGTCTAGACTTCAGAACTGCCTTTTTATGGCCCAAACCCTCATTTTGAGGATGTAAACCCTTCTTTCGGGGCTCAAAGCTTCATTTTTAGGGTACACACCTTTGATTTTAGAGTTCAAAACTGCTTTTTTACGGCCAAAACCGTCATTTTTGTGGTGTAAACCCCTCTTTTGGGGCTCAAAGCTCCACTTCTAGGGTCTACAGCTTTGAGTCTGGAGTTCAGAATTGCCTTTTTATGGCCCAAACCCTCATTTTTAGGGTCCAAACCCCTCTTTTGGGGCTCAAAGCTTCATTTTTAGGGTCCACAGCTTTGAGTCTAGAGTTCAGAATTGCCTTTTTATGGCCCAAACCCTCATTTTTAGGGTGTAAACCCCTCTTTTGGGGCTCAAAGCTCCACTTTTAGGGTCCACAGCTTTGAGTCTGGAGTTCAGAATTGCCTTTTTATGGCCCAAACCCTCATTTTTAGCATCCAAACCCCTCTTTTGGGGCTCAAAGCTTCATTTTTAGGGTCCACAGCTTTGAGTCTAGAGTTCAGAACTGCCTTTTTATGGCCCCAACCCTCATTTTGAGGGTGTAAACCCTTCTTTCGGGGCTCAAAGCTTCATTTTTAGGGTACACACCTTTGATTTTAGAGTTCAGAACTGCCTTTTTACGGCCAAAACCGTCATTTTTGTGGTGTAAACCCCTCTTTTGGGGCTCAAAGCTCCACTTTTAGGGTCCACAGCTTTGAGTCTGGAGTTCAGAATTGCCTTTTTATGGCCCAAACCCTCATTTTTAGCGTCCAAACCCCTCTTTTGGGGCTCAAAGCTTCATTTTTAGGGTCCACAGCTTTGATTCTAGACTTCAGAATTGCCTTTTTTATGGTGCAAACCCTCATTTTTAAGGTCCAAAGGCTCCATTTCAGTTTACAAAGTCTCATTTTTAGAGTCCAAAGCTGCATTTTTAGTTTCTGAAGTCTGATTTTCAGGCTCCAAAGGCTCAGTTTTAGGATAAAGCCAGTCGTTTTTAGGGTCCAAGCCATATACTGAGTTTCCAAACCCTCATTTATAGGGTCCAACCCCTCTTTTGGGGCTCAAAGCTTCATTTTTAGGGTCCACAGCTTGGATTCTAGACTTCAGAATTGCCTTTTTATGGCCCAAACCCTCATTTTTAGGGTCCAAACCCCTCTTTTGGGGCTCAAAGCTTCATTTTTAGGGTCCACAGCTTTGAGTCTAGACTTCAGAATTGCCTTTTTTATGGCCCAAACCCTCATTTTTAGGGTCCA
This sequence comes from Calonectris borealis, assembly GCF_964195595.1. NCBI lineage: Eukaryota > Metazoa > Chordata > Aves > Procellariiformes > Procellariidae > Calonectris > Calonectris borealis. Next base: position 538,015 of record NW_027441474.1, on the reverse strand, counting down.
ACCCCTTTTTCGGGGCTCCAAGCTTCATTTTCAGGGTCCACAGCTCTGAGTCTAGATTTCAGAATTGCCTTTTTATGGCCCAAACCCTCATTTTTAGGGTCCAAAGGCTCCATTTCAGTTTACAAATCTCATTTTTAGAGTCCAAAGCTGAATTTTTTGTTTCTAATGTCTGATTTTCGGCTCCAAAGGCTCAGTTTTAAGATCCAGCCAGTCGTTTTTAGGCTCCAAGCCATATACTGAGTTTCCAAACCCTCATTTATAGGGTCTTCAGCATTGATTCTAGAGTTAAGAACTGCCTTTTTATGGCCCAAACCCTCATTTTTAGGGTGTAAACCCCTCTTTTGGGGCTCAAAGCTCCACTTTTAGGGTCCACAGCTTTGAGTCTGGAGTTCAGAATTGCCTTTTTATGGCCCAAACCCTCATTTTTAGCATCCAAACCCCTCTTTTAGGGCTCAAAGCTTCATTTTTAGGGTCCACAGCTTTGAGTCTAGAGTTCAGAATTGCCTTTTTATGGCCCAAACCCTCATTTTTAGGGTGTAAACCTGTCTTTTGGGGCTCCAAGCTGCATTTTCAGGGTCCACAGCTTTGATTCTAGATTTCAGAATTGCCTTTTTTATGGTCCAAACCCTCATTTTTAAGGTCCAAAGGCTCCATTTCAGTTTACAAATCTCATTTTTAGAGTCCAAAGCTGCATTTTTAGTTTCTGAAGTCTGATTTTCAGGCTCCAAAGGCTCAGTTTTAGGATAAAGCCAGTCGTTTTTAGGGTCCAAGCCATATACTGAGTTTCCAAACCCTCATTTATAGGGTCCAACCCCTCTTTTGGGGCTCAAAGCTTCATTTTTAGGGTCCACAGCTTGGATTCTAGACTTCAGAATTGCCTTTTTATGGCCCAAACCCTCATGTTTAGGGTCCAAACCCCTCTTTTGGGGCTCCAAGCTTCATTTTTAGGGTCCACAGCTTTGAGTCTAGAGTTCAGAATTGCCTTTTTTATGGCCCAAACCCTCATTTTTAGAGTCCAACCCCTTTTTTGGGGCTCCAAGCTTCATTTTCAGGGTCCACAGCTCTGAGTCTAGATTTCAGAATTGCCTTTTTATGGCCCAAACCCTCATTTTTAGGGTCCAAAGGCTCCATTTCAGTTTACAAATCTCATTTTTAGAGTCCAAAGCTGAATTTTTTGTTTCTAATGTCTGATTTTCAGGCTCCAAAGGCTCAGTTTTAAGATCCAGCCAGTCGTTTTTAGGCTCCAAGCCATATACTGAGTTTCCAAACCCTCATTTATAGGGTCCTCAGCATTGATTCTAGAGTTAAGAACTGCCTTTTTATGGCCCAAACCCTCATTTTTAGGGTGTAAACCCCTCTTTTGGGGCTCAAAGCTCCACTTTTAGGGTCCACAGCTTTGAGTCTGGAGTTCAGAATTGCCTTTTTATGGCCCAAACCCTCATTTTTAGGGTCCAAACCCCTCCTTTGGGGCTCCAAGCTTCATTTTTAGGGTCCACAGCTTTGAGTCTAGACTTCAGAATAGCCCTTTTATGGCCCAAACCCTCATTTTTAGGGTCCAAACACCTCCTTTGGGGCTCAAAGCTTCATTTTTAGGGTCCACAGCTTTGAGTCTAGAGTTCAGAACTGCCTTTTTATGGCCCAAACCCTCATTTTGAGGGTGTAAACCCTTCTTTCGGGGCTCAAAGCTTCATTTTTAGGGTACACACCTTTGATTTTAGAGTTCAAAACTGCCTTTTTACGGCCAAAACCGTCATTTTTGTGGTGTAAACCCCTCTTTTGGGACTCAAAGCTCCACTTTTAGGGTCCACAGCTTTGAGTCTGGAGTTCAGAATTGCCTTTTTATGGCCCAAACCCTCATTTTTAGCGTCCAAACCCCTCTTTTGGGGCTCAAAGCTTCATTTTTAGGGTCCACAGCTTTGATTCTAGACTTCAGAATTGCCTTTTTTATGGTCCAAACCCTCATTTTTAAGGTCCAAAGGCTCCATTTCAGTTTACAAAGTCTCATTTTTAGAGTCCAAAGCTGCATTTTTAGTTTCTGAAGTCTGATTTTCAGGCTCCAAAGGCTCAGTTTTAGGATAAAGCCAGTCGTTTTTAGGGTCCAAGCCATATACTGAGTTTCCAAACCCTCATTTTTGGGGTCCAACCCCTCTTTTGGGGCTCAAAGCTTCATTTTTAGGGTCCACAGCTCGGATTCTAGACTTCAGAATTGCCTTTTTATGGCCCAAACCCTCATTTTTAGGGTCCAAACCCCTCTTTTGGGGCTCAAAGCTTCATTTTTAGGGTCCACAGCTTTGAGTCTAGACTTCAGAATTGCCCTTTTATGGCCCAAACCCTCATTTTTAGCGTCCAAACCCCTCTTTTGGGGCTCAAAGCTTCATTTTCAGGGTCCACAGCTTTGAGTCTAGAGTTCAGAATTGCCTTTTTATGGCCCAAACCCTCATTTTTAGGGTCCAAAGGCTCCATTTCAGTTTACGATGTCTCAGTTTAGAGTCCAAAGCTGCATTTTTAGTTTCTGAAGTCTGATTTTCAGGCTCCAAAGGCTCAGTTTTAGGATCCAGCCAGTCGTTTTTAGGCTCCAAGCCATATACTGAGTTTCTAAACCCTCATTTTTATGGTGTAAACCCCTCTTTTGGGGCTCAAAGCTTCATTTTTAGGGTCCACAGCTTTGAGTCTAGAGTTCAGAATTGCCTTTTTATGGCCCAAACCCTCATTTTGAGGGTCCAAACCCCTCTTTTGGGGCTCAAAGCTCCACTTTTACGGTCCACAGCTTTGAGTCTGGAGTTCAGAATTGCCTTTTTATGGCCCAAACCCTCATTTTTGTAGTGTAAACCCCTCTTTTGGGGCTCAAAGCTCCACTTTTAGGGTCCACAGCTTTGAGTCTAGACTTCAGAATTGCCTTTTTATGGCCCAAACCCTCATTTTTAGGGTGTAATCCCCTCTTTTGGGGCTCCAAGCTTCATTTTCAGGGTCCACAGCTTGGATTCTAGACTTCAGAATTGCCTTTTTATGGTCCAAACCCTCATTTTTAAGGTCCAAAGGCTCCATTTCAGTTTACAAAGTCTCAGTTTAGAGTCCAAAGCTGCATTTTTAGTTTCTGAAGTCTGATTTTCAGGCTCCAAAGGCTCAGTTTTAGGATCCAGCCAGTCGTTTTTAGGCTCCAAGCCATATACTGAGTTTCCAAACCCTCATTTTTACGGTCTAACCCCTCTTCTGGGGCTCAAAGCTTCATTTTTAGGGTCCACAGCTTTGAGTCTAGACTTCAGAATTGCCCTTTTATGGCCCAAACCCTCATTTTTAGGGTCCAAACACCTCCTTTGGGGCTCAAAGCTTCATTTTTAGGGTCCACAGCTTTGAGTCTAGAGTTCAGAACTGCCTTTTTATGGCCCCAACCCTCATTTTGAGGGTGTAAACCCTTCTTTCGGGGCTCAAAGCTTCATTTTTAGGGTACACACCTTTGATTTTAGAGTTCAAAACTGCCTTTTTACGGCCAAAACCGTCATTTTTGTGGTGTAAACCCCTCTTTTGGGGCTCAAAGCTCCACTTTTAGGGTCCACAGCTTTGAGTCTGGAGTTCAGAATTGCCTTTTTATGGCCCAAACCCTCATTTTTAGGGTCCAAACCCCTCTTTTGGGGCTCCAAGCTTCATTTTCAGGGTCCACAGCTTTGATTCTAGACTTCAGAATTGCCTTTTTTATGGTCCAAACCCTCATTTTTAAGGTCCAAAGGCTCCATTTCAGTTTACAAAGTCTCATTTTTAGAGTCCAAAGCTGCATTTTTAGTTTCTGAAGTCTGATTTTCAGGCTCCAAAGGCTCAGTTTTAGGATAAAGCCAGTCGTTTTTAGGGTCCAAGCCATATACTGAGTTTCCAAACCCTCATTTTTGGGGTCCAACCCCTCTTTTGGGGCTCAAAGCTTCATTTTTAGGGTCCACAGCTCGGATTCTAGACTTCAGAATTGCCTTTTTATGGCCCAAACCCTCATTTTGAGGGTCCAAACCCCTCTTTTGGGGCTCCAAGCTTCATTTTTAGGGTCCACAGCTTTGAGTCTAGACTTCAGAATTGCCCTTTTATGGCCCAAACCCTCATTTTTAGCGTCCAAACCCCTCTTTTGGGGCTCAAAGCTTCATTTTCAGGGTCCACAGCTTTGAGTCTAGAGTTCAGAATTGCCTTTTTATGGCCCAAACCCTCATTTTTAGGGTCCAAAGGCTCCATTTCAGTTTACGATGTCTCAGTTTAGAGTCCAAAGCTGCATTTTTAGTTTCTGAAGTCTGATTTTCAGGCTCCAAAGGCTCAGTTTTAGGATCCAGCCAGTCGTTTTTAGGCTCCAAGCCATATACTGAGTTTCTAAACCCTCATTTTTATGGTGTAAACCCCTCTTTTGGGGCTCAAAGCTTCATTTTTAGGGTCCACAGCTTTGAGTCTAGACTTCAGAATTGCCCTTTTATGGCCCAAACCCTCATTTTGAGGGTCCAAACCCCTCTTTTGGGGCTCAAAGCTCCACTTTTACGGTCCACAGCTTTGAGTCTGGAGTTCAGAATTGCCTTTTTATGGCCCAAACCCTCATTTTTGTAGTGTAAACCCCTCTTTTGGGGCTCAAAGCTCCACTTTTAGGGTCCACAGCTTTGATTCTAGACTTCAGAATTGCCTTTTTATGGCCCAAACCCTCATTTTTACGGTCTAACCCCTCTTCTGGGGCTCAAAGCTTCATTTTTAGGGTCCACAGCTTTGAGTCTGGAGTTCAGAACTGCCTTTTTATGGCCCAAACCCTCATTTTGAGGGTGTAAACCCTTCTTTCGGGGCTCAAAGCTTCATTTTTAGGGTACACACCTTTGATTTTAGAGTTCAAAACTGCCTTTTTACGGCCAAAACCGTCATTTTTGTGGTGTAAACCCCTCTTTTGGGGCTCAAAGCTCCACTTTTAGGGTCCACAGCTTTGAGTCTGGAGTTCAGAATTGCCTTTTTATGGCCCAAACCCTCATTTTTAGCGTCGAAACCCCTCTTTTGGGGCTCCAAGCTTCATTTTCAGGGTCCACAGCTTGGATTCTAGACTTCAGAATTGCCTTTTTTATGGTGCAAACCCTCATTTTTAAGGTCCAAAGGCTCCATTTCAGTTTACAAAGTCTCATTTTTAGAGTCCAAAGCTGCATTTTTAGTTTCTGAAGTCTGATTTTCAGGCTCCAAAGGCTCAGTTTTAGGATAAAGCCAGTCGTTTTTAGGGTCCAAGCCATATACTGAGTTTCCAAACCCTCATTTTTGGGGTCCAACCCCTCTTTTGGGGCTCAAAGCTTCATTTTTAGGGTCCACAGCTCGGATTCTAGACTTCAGAATTGCCTTTTTATGGCCCAAATCCTCATTTTTAGGGTCCAAACCCCTCTTTTGGGGCTCAAAGCTTCATTTTTAGGGTCCACAGCTTTGAGTCTAGACTTCAGAATTGCCCTTTTATGGCCCAAACCCTCATTTTTAGCGTCCAAACCCCTTTTTTGGGGCTCCAAGCTTCATTTTCAGGGTCCACAGCTTTGAGTCTAGAGTTCAGAATTGCCTTTTTATGGCCCAAACCCTCATTTTTAGGGTCCAAAGGCTCCATTTCAGTTTACGATGTCTCAGTTTAGAGTCCAAAGCTGCATTTTTAGTTTCTGAAGTCTGATTTTCAGGCTCCAAAGGCTCAGTTTTAGGATCCAGCCAGTCGTTTTTAGGCTCCAAGCCATATACTGAGTTTCTAAACCCTCATTTTTATGGTGTAAACCCCTCTTTTGGGGCTCAAAGCTTCATTTTTAGGGTCCACAGCTTTGAGTCTAGAGTTCAGAATTGCCTTTTTATGGCCCAAACCCTCATTTTGAGGGTCCAAACCCCTCTTTTGGGGCTCAAAGCTCCACTTTTACGGTCCACAGCTTTGAGTCTGGAGTTCAGAATTGCCTTTTTATGGCCCAAACCCTCATTTTTGTAGTGTAAACCCCTCTTTTGGGGCTCAAAGCTCCACTTTTAGGGTCCACAGCTTTGATTCTAGACTTCAGAATTGCCTTTTTATGGTCCAAACCCTCATTTTTAGGGTGTAATCCACTCTTTTGGGGCTCCAAGCTTCATTTTCAGGGTCCACAGCTTGGATTCTAGACTTCAGAATTGCCTTTTTATGGTCCAAACCCTCATTTTTAGGGTCCAAAGGCTCCATTTCAGTTTACGATGTCTCAGTTTAGAGTCTAAAGCTGCATTTTTAGTTTCTGAAGTCTGATTTTCAGGCTCCAAAGGCTCAGTTTTAGGATCCAGCCAGTCGTTTTTAGGCTCCAAGCCATATACTGAGTTTCCAAACCCTCATTTTTGGGGTCCAACCCCTCTTCTGGGGCTCAAAGCTTCATTTTTAGGGTCCACAGCTTTGAGTCTAGACTTCAGAATTGCCCTTTTATGGCCCAAACCCTCATTTTTAGGGTCCAAACACCTCCTTTGGGGCTCAAAGCTTCATTTTTAGGGTCCACAGCTTTGAGTCTAGAGTTCAGAACTGCCTTTTTATGGCCCCAACCCTCATTTTGAGGGTGTAAACCCTTCTTTCGGGGCTCAAAGCTTCATTTTTAGGGTACACACCTTTGATTTTAGAGTTCAAAACTGCCTTTTTACGGCCAAAACCGTCATTTTTGTGGTGTAAACCCCTCTTTTGGGGCTCAAAGCTCCACTTTTAGGGTCCACAGCTTTGAGTCTGGAGTTCAGAATTGCCTTTTTATGGCCCAAACCCTCATTTTTAGCGTCGAAACCCCTCTTTTGGGGCTCCAAGCTTCATTTTTAGGGTCCACAGCTTTGATTCTAGACTTCGGAATTGCCTTTTTTATGGTGCAAACCCTCATTTTTAAGGTCCAAAGGCTCCATTTCAGTTTACAAAGTCTCATTTTTAGAGTCCAAAGCTGCATTTTTAGTTTCTGAAGTCTGATTTTCAGGCTCCAAAGGCTCAGTTTTAGGATAAAGCCAGTCGTTTTTAGGGTCCAAGCCATATACTGAGTTTCCAAACCCTCATTTTTGGGGTCCAACCCCTCTTTTGGGGCTCCAAGCTTCATTTTTAGGGTCCACAGCTTTGAGTCTAGACTTCAGAATTGCCCTTTTATGGCCCAAACCCTCATTTTTAGCGTCCAAACCCCTCTTTTGGGGCTCAAAGCTTCATTTTCAGGGTCCACAGCTTTGAGTCTAGAGTTCAGAATTGCCTTTTTATGGCCCAAACCCTCATTTTTAGGGTCCAAAGGCTCCATTTCAGTTTACGAAGTCTCAGTTTAGAGTCCAAAGCTGCATTTTTAGTTTCTGAAGTCTGATTTTCAGGCTCCAAAGGCTCAGTTTTAGGATCCAGCCAGTCGTTTTTAGGCTCCAAGCCATATACTGAGTTTCTAAACCCTCATTTTTACGGTCTAACCCCTCTTCTGGGGCTCAAAGCTTCATTTTTAGGGTCCACAGCTTTGAGTCTAGACTTCAGAATTGCCCTTTTATGGCCCAAACCCTCATTTTGAGGGTCCAAACCCCTCTTTTGGGGCTCAAAGCTCCACTTTTACGGTCCACAGCTTTGAGTCTGGAGTTCAGAATTGCCTTTTTATGGCCCAAACCCTCATTTTTGTAGTGTAAACCCCTCTTTTGGGGCTCAAAGCTCCACTTTTAGGGTCCACAGCTTTGATTCTAGACTTCAGAATTGCCTTTTTATGGCCCAAACCCTCATTTTTAAGGTCCAAAGGCTCCATTTCAGTTTACAAAGTCTCAGTTTAGAGTCCAAAGCTGCATTTTTAGTTTCTGAAGTCTGATTTTCAGGCTCCAAAGGCTCAGTTTTAGGATCCAGCCAGTCGTTTTTAGGCTCCAAGCCATATACTGAGTTTCCAAACCCTCATTTTTACGGTCTAACCCCTCTTCTGGGGCTCAAAGCTTCATTTTTAGGGTCCACAGCTTTGAGTCTGGAGTTCAGAACTGCCTTTTTATGGCCCAAACCCTCATTTTGAGGGTGTAAACCCTTCTTTCGGGGCTCAAAGCTTCATTTTTAGGGTACACACCTTTGATTTTAGAGTTCAAAACTGCCTTTTTACGGCCAAAACCGTCATTTTTGTGGTGTAAACCCCTCTTTTGGGGCTCAAAGCTCCACTTTTAGGGTCCACAGCTTTGAGTCTGGAGTTCAGAATTGCCTTTTTATGGCCCAAACCCTCATTTTTAGCGTCGAAACCCCTCTTTTGGGGCTCCAAGCTTCATTTTCAGGGTCCACAGCTTGGATTCTAGACTTCAGAATTGCCTTTTTTATGGTGCAAACCCTCATTTTTAAGGTCCAAAGGCTCCATTTCAGTTTACAAAGTCTCATTTTTAGAGTCCAAAGCTGCATTTTTAGTTTCTGAAGTCTGATTTTCAGGCTCCAAAGGCTCAGTTTTAGGATAAAGCCAGTCGTTTTTAGGGTCCAAGCCATATACTGAGTTTCCAAACCCTCATTTTTGGGGTCCAACCCCTCTTTTGGGGCTCAAAGCTTCATTTTTAGGGTCCACAGCTCGGATTCTAGACTTCAGAATTGCCTTTTTATGGCCCAAACCCTCATTTTTAGGGTCCAAACCCCTCTTTTGGGGCTCAAAGCTTCATTTTTAGGGTCCACAGCTTTGAGTCTAGACTTCAGAATTGCCCTTTTATGGCCCAAACCCTCATTTTTAGCGTCCAAACCCCTCTTTTGGGGCTCAAAGCTTCATTTTCAGGGTCCACAGCTTTGAGTCTAGAGTTCAGAATTGCCTTTTTATGGCCCAAACCCTCATTTTTAGGGTCCAAAGGCTCCATTTCAGTTTACGATGTCTCAGTTTAGAGTCCAAAGCTGCATTTTTAGTTTCTGAAGTCTGATTTTCAGGCTCCAAAGGCTCAGTTTTAGGATCCAGCCAGTCGTTTTTAGGCTCCAAGCCATATACTGAGTTTCTAAACCCTCATTTTTATGGTGTAAACCCCTCTTTTGGGGCTCAAAGCTTCATTTTTAGGGTCCACAGCTTTGAGTCTAGAGTTCAGAATTGCCTTTTTATGGCCCAAACCCTCATTTTGAGGGTCCAAACCCCTCTTTTGGGGCTCAAAGCTCCACTTTTACGGTCCACAGCTTTGAGTCTGGAGTTCAGAATTGCCTTTTTATGGCCCAAACCCTCATTTTTGTAGTGTAAACCCCTCTTTTGGGGCTCAAAGCTCCACTTTTAGGGTCCACAGCTTTGATTCTAGACTTCAGAATTGCCTTTTTATGGTCCAAACCCTCATTTTTAGGGTGTAATCCCCTCTTTTGGGGCTCCAAGCTTCATTTTCAGGGTCCACAGCTTGGATTCTAGACTTCAGAATTGCCTTTTTATGGTCCAAACCCTCATTTTTAAGGTCCAAAGGCTCCATTTCAGTTTACAAAGTCTCAGTTTAGAGTCCAAAGCTGCATTTTTAGTTTCTGAAGTCTGATTTTCAGGCTCCAAAGGCTCAGTTTTAGGATCCAGCCAGTCGTTTTTAGGCTCCAAGCCATATACTGAGTTTCCAAACCCTCATTTTTACGGTCTAACCCCTCTTCTGGGGCTCAAAGCTTCATTTTTAGGGTCCACAGCTTTGAGTCTAGACTTCAGAATTGCCCTTTTATGGCCCAAACCCTCATTTTTAGGGTCCAAACACCTCCTTTGGGGCTCAAAGCTTCATTTTTAGGGTCCACAGCTTTGAGTCTAGAGTTCAGAACTGCCTTTTTATGGCCCCAACCCTCATTTTGAGGGTGTAAACCCTTCTTTCGGGGCTCAAAGCTTCATTTTTAGGGTACACACCTTTGATTTTAGAGTTCAAAACTGCCTTTTTACGGCCAAAACCGTCATTTTTGTGGTGTAAACCCCTCTTTTGGGGCTCAAAGCTCCACTTTTAGGGTCCACAGCTTTGAGTCTGGAGTTCAGAATTGCCTTTTTATGGCCCAAACCCTCATTTTTAGGGTCCAAACCCCTCTTTTGGGGCTCCAAGCTTCATTTTTAGGGTCCACAGCTTTGATTCTAGACTTCAGAATTGCCTTTTTTATGGTGCAAACCCTCATTTTTAAGGTCCAAAGGCTCCATTTCAGTTTACAAAGTCTCATTTTTAGAGTTCAAAGCTGCATTTTTAGTTTCTGAAGTCTGATTTTCAGGCTCCAAAGGCTCAGTTTTAGGATAAAGCCAGTCGTTTTTAGGGTCCAAGCCATATACTGAGTTTCCAAACCCTCATTTTTGGGGTCCAACCCCTCTTTTGGGGCTCAAAGCTTCATTTTTAGGGTCCACAGCTCGGATTCTAGACTTCAGAATTGCCTTTTTATGGCCCAAACCCTCATTTTTAGGGTCCAAACCCCTCTTTTGGGGCTCAAAGCTTCATTTTTAGGGTCCACAGCTTTGAGTCTAGAGTTCAGAATTGCCCTTTTATGGCCCAAACCCTCATTTTTAGCGTCCAAACCCCTCTTTTGGGGCTCAAAGCTTCATTTTCAGGGTCCACAGCTTTGAGTCTAGAGTTCAGAATTGCCTTTTTATGGCCCAAACCCTCATTTTTAGGGTCCAAAGGCTCCATTTCAGTTTACGATGTCTCAGTTTAGAGTCCAAAGCTGCATTTTTAGTTTCTGAAGTCTGATTTTCAGGCTCCAAAGGCTCAGTTTTAGGATCCAGCCAGTCGTTTTTAGGCTCCAAGCCATATACTGAGTTTCCAAACCCTCATTTTTACGGTCTAACCCCTCTTCTGGGGCTCAAAGCTTCATTTTTAGGGTCCACAGCTTTGAGTCTAGACTTCAGAATTGCCCTTTTATGGCCCAAACCCTCATTTTTAGGGTCCAAACACCTCCTTTGGGGCTCAAAGCTTCATTTTTAGGGTCCACAGCTTTGAGTCTAGAGTTCAGAACTGCCTTTTTATGGCCCCAACCCTCATTTTGAGGGTGTAAACCCTTCTTTCGGGGCTCAAAGCTTCATTTTTAGGGTACACACCTTTGATTTTAGAGTTCAAAACTGCCTTTTTACGGCCAAAACCGTCATTTTTGTGGTGTAAACCCCTCTTTTGGGGCTCAAAGCTCCACTTTTAGGGTCCACAGCTTTGAGTCTGGAGTTCAGAATTGCCTTTTTATGGCCCAAACCCTCATTTTTAGGGTCCAAACCCCTCTTTTGGGGCTCCAAGCTTCATTTTTAGGGTCCACAGCTTTGATTCTAGACTTCGGAATTGCCTTTTTTATGGTGCAAACCCTCATTTTTAAGGTCCAAAGGCTCCATTTCAGTTTACAAAGTCTCATTTTTAGAGTCCAAAGCTGCATTTTTAGTTTCTGAAGTCTGATTTTCAGGCTCCAAAGGCTCAGTTTTAGGATAAAGCCAGTCGTTTTTAGGGTCCAAGCCATATACTGAGTTTCCAAACCCTCATTTTTGGGGTCCAACCCCTCTTTTGCGGCTCAAAGCTTCATTTTTAGGGTCCACAGCTCGGATTCTAGACTTCAGAATTGCCTTTTTATGGCCCAAACCCTCATTTTTAGGGTCCAAACCCCTCTTTTGGGGCTCAAAGCTTCATTTTCAGGGTCCACAGCTTTGAGTCTAGACTTCAGAATTGCCCTTTTATGGCCCAAACCCTCATTTTTAGCGTCCAAACCCCTCTTTTGGGGCTCAAAGCTTCATTTTCAGGGTCCACAGCTTTGAGTCTAGAGTTCAGAATTGCCTTTTTATGGCCCAAACCCTCATTTTTAGGGTCCAAAGGCTCCATTTCAGTTTACAAAGTCTCAGTTTAGAGTCCAAAGCTGCATTTTTAGTTTCTGAAGTCTGATTTTCATACTCCAAAGGCTCAGTTTTAGGATCCAGCCAGTCGTTTTTAGGCTCCAAGCCATATACTGAGTTTCTAAACCCTCATTTTTATGGTGTAAACCCCTCTTTTGGGGCTCAAAGCTTCATTTTTAGGGTCCACAGCTTTGAGTCTAGAGTTCAGAATTGCCTTTTTATGGCCCAAACCCTCATTTTGAGGGTCCAAACCCCTCTTTTGGGGCTCAAAGCTCCACTTTTACGGTCCACAGCTTTGAGTCTGGAGTTCAGAATTGCCTTTTTATGGCCCAAACCCTCATTTTTGTAGTGTAAACCCCTCTTTTGGGGCTCAAAGCTCCACTTTTAGGGTCCACAGCTTTGATTCTAGACTTCAGAATTGCCTTTTTATGGTCCAAACCCTCATTTTTAGGGTGTAATCCCCTCTTTTGGGGCTCCAAGCTTCATTTTCAGGGTCCACAGCTTGGATTCTAGACTTCAGAATTGCCTTTTTATGGTCCAAACCCTCATTTTTAAGGTCCAAAGGCTCCATTTCAGTTTACAAAGTCTCAGTTTAGAGTCCAAAGCTGCATTTTTAGTTTCTGAAGTCTGATTTTCAGGCTCCAAAGGCTCAGTTTTAGGATCCAGCCAGTCGTTTTTAGGCTCCAAGCCATATACTGAGTTTCCAAACCCTCATTTTTACGGTCTAACCCCTCTTCTGGGGCTCAAAGCTTCATTTTTAGGGTCCACAGCTTTGAGTCTAGACTTCAGAATTGCCCTTTTATGGCCCAAACCCTCATTTTTAGGGTCCAAACACCTCCTTTGGGGCTCAAAGCTTCATTTTTAGGGTCCACAGCTTTGAGTCTAGAGTTCAGAACTGCCTTTTTATGGCCCCAACCCTCATTTTGAGGGTGTAAACCCTTCTTTCGGGGCTCAAAGCTTCATTTTTAGGGTACACACCTTTGATTTTAGAGTTCAAAACTGCCTTTTTACGGCCAAAACCGTCATTTTTGTGGTGTAAACCCCTCTTTTGGGGCTCAAAGCTCCACTTTTAGGGTCCACAGCTTTGAGTCTGGAGTTCAGAATTGCCTTTTTATGGCCCAAACCCTCATTTTTAGGGTCCAAACCCCTCTTTTGGGGCTCCAAGCTTCATTTTTAGGGTCCACAGCTTTGATTCTAGACTTCAGAATTGCCTTTTTTATGGTGCAAACCCTCATTTTTAAGGTCCAAAGGCTCCATTTCAGTTTACAAAGTCTCATTTTTAGAGTCCAAAGCTGCATTTTTAGTTTCTGAAGTCTGATTTTCAGGCTCCAAAGGCTCAGTTTTAGGATAAAGCCAGTCGTTTTTAGGGTCCAAGCCATATACTGAGTTTCCAAACCCTCATTTTTGGGGTCCAACCCCTCTTTTGGGGCTCAAAGCTTCATTTTTAGGGTCCACAGCTTGGATTCTAGACTTCAGAATTGCCTTTTTATGGCCCAAACCCTCATTTTTAGGGTCCAAACCCCTCTTTTGGGGCTCAAAGCTTCATTTTTAGGGTCCACAGCTTGGATTCTAGACTTCAGAATTGCCCTTTTATGGCCCAAACCCTCATTTTTAGCGTCCAAACCCCTCTTTTGCGGCTCAAAGCTTCATTTTCAGGGTCCACAGCTTTGAGTCTAGAGTTCAGAATTGCCTTTTTATGGCCCAAACCCTCATTTTTAGGGTCCAAAGGCTCCATTTCAGTTTACGATGTCTCAGTTTAGAGTCCAAAGCTGCATTTTTAGTTTCTGAAGTCTGATTTTCAGGCTCCAAAGGCTCAGTTTTAGGATCCAGCCAGTCGTTTTTAGGCTCCAAGCCATATACTGAGTTTCTAAACCCTCATTTTTATGGTGTAAACCCCTCTTTTGGGGCTCAAAGCTTCATTTTTAGGGTCCACAGCTTTGAGTCTAGAGTTCAGAATTGCCTTTTTATGGCCCAAACCCTCATTTTGAGGGTCCAAACCCCTCTTTTGGGGCTCAAAGCTCCACTTTTACGGTCCACAGCTTTGAGTCTGGAGTTCAGAATTGCCTTTTTATGGCCCAAACCCTCATTTTTGTAGTGTAAACCCCTCTTTTGGGGCTCAAAGCTCCACTTTTAGGGTCCACAGCTTTGATTCTAGACTTCAGAATTGCCTTTTTATGGCCCAAACCCTCATTTTTAGGGTCCAAACCCCTCTTTTGGGGCTCCAAGCTTCATTTTCAGGGTCCACAGCTTGGATTCTAAACTTCAGAATTGCCTTTTTATGGTCCAAACCCTCATTTTTAAGGTCCAAAGGCTCCATTTCAGTTTACAAAGTCTCAGTTTAGAGTCCAAAGCTGCATTTTTAGTTTCTGAAGTCTGATTTTCAGGCTTCAAAGGCTCAGTTTTAGGATCCAGCCAGTCGTTTTTAGGCTCCAAGCCATATACTGAGTTTCCAAACCCTCATTTTTACGGTCTAACCCCTCTTCTGGGGCTCAAAGCTTCATTTTTAGGGTCCACAGCTTTGAGTCTAGACTTCAGAATTGCCCTTTTATGGCCCAAACCCTCATTTTTAGGGTCCAAACACCTCCTTTGGGGCTCAAAGCTTCATTTTTAGGGTCCACAGCTTTGAGTCTAGAGTTCAGAACTGCCTTTTTATGGCCCAAACCCTAATTTTGAGGGTGTAAACCCTTCTTTCGGGGCTCAAAGCTTCATTTTTAGGGTACACACCTTTGATTTTAGAGTTCAAAACTGCCTTTTTACGGCCAAAACCGTCATTTTTGTGGTGTAAACCCCTCTTTTGGGGCTCAAAGCTCCACTTTTAGGGTCCACAGCTTTGAGTCTAGACTTCAGAATTGCCTTTTTATGGCCCAAACCCTCATTTTTAGGGTGTAATCCCCTCTTTTGGGGCTCCAAGCTTCATTTTCAGGGTCCACAGCTTGGATTCTAGACTTCAGAATTGCCTTTTTATGGCCCAAACCCTCATTTTTAGGGTCCAAAGGCTCCATTTCAGTTTACGATGTCTCAGTTTAGAGTCCAAAGCTGCATTTTTAGTTTCTGAAGTCTGATTTTCAGGCTCCAAAGGCTCAGTTTTAGGATCCAGCCAGTCGTTTTTAGGCTCCAAGCCATATACTGAGTTTCCAAACCCTCATTTTTGGGGTCCAACCCCTCTTCTGGGGCTCAAAGCTTCATTTTTAGGGTCCACAGCTTTGAGTCTAGACTTCAGAATTGCCCTTTTATGGCCCAAACCCTCATTTTTAGGGTCCAAACACCTCCTTTGGGGCTCAAAGCTTCATTTTTAGGGTCCACAGCTTTGAGTCTAGAGTTCAGAACTGCCTTTTTATGGCCCCAACCCTCATTTTGAGGGTGTAAACCCTTCTTTCGGGGCTCAAAGCTTCATTTTTAGGGTACACACCTTTGATTTTAGAGTTCAAAACTGCCTTTTTACGGCCAAAACCGTCATTTTTGTGGTGTAAACCCCTCTTTTGGGGCTCAAAGCTCCACTTTTAGGGTCCACAGCTTTGAGTCTGGAGTTCAGAATTGCCTTTTTATGGCCCAAACCCTCATTTTTAGGGTCCAAACCCCTCTTTTGGGGCTCCAAGCTTCATTTTTAGGGTCCACAGCTTTCATTCTAGACTTCGGAATTGCCTTTTTTATGGTGCAAACCCTCATTTTTAAGGTCCAAAGGCTCCATTTCAGTTTACAAAGTCTCATTTTTAGAGTCCAAAGCTGCATTTTTAGTTTCTGAAGTCTGATTTTCAGGCTCCAAAGGCTCAGTTTTAGGATAAAGCCAGTCGTTTTTAGGGTCCAAGCCATATACTGAGTTTCCAAACCCTCATTTTTGGGGTCCAACCCCTCTTTTGCGGCTCAAAGCTTCATTTTTAGGGTCCACAGCTCGGATTCTAGACTTCAGAATTGCCTTTTTATGGCCCAAACCCTCATTTTTAGGGTCCAAACCCCTCTTTTGGGGCTCAAAGCTTCATTTTCAGGGTCCACAGCTTTGAGTCTAGACTTCAGAATTGCCCTTTTATGGCCCAAACCCTCATTTTTAGCGTCCAAACCCCTCTTTTGGGGCTCAAAGCTTCATTTTCAGGGTCCACAGCTTTGAGTCTAGAGTTCAGAATTGCCTTTTTATGGCCCAAACCCTCATTTTTAGGGTCCAAAGGCTCCATTTCAGTTTACGATGTCTCAGTTTAGAGTCCAAAGCTGCATTTTTAGTTTCTGAAGTCTGATTTTCAGGCTCCAAAGGCTCAGTTTTAGGATCCAGCCAGTCGTTTTTAGGCTCCAAGCCATATACTGAGTTTCCAAACCCTCATTTTTGGGGTCCAACCCCTCTTCTGGGGCTCAAAGCTTCATTTTTAGGGTCCACAGCTTTGAGTCTAGAGTTCAGAATTGCCTTTTTATGGCCCAAACCCTCATTTTTAGGGTCCAAACCCCTCTTTTGGGGCTCAAAGCTCCACTTTTACGGTCCACAGCTTTGAGTCTGGAGTTCAGAATTGCCTTTTTATGGCCCAAACCCTCATTTTTGTAGTGTAAACCCCTCTTTTGGGGCTCAAAGCTCCACTTTTAGGGTCCACAGCTTTGATTCTAGACTTCAGAATTGCCTTTTTATGGTCCAAACCCTCATTTTTAGGGTGTAATCCCCTCTTTTGGGGCTCCAAGCTTCATTTTCAGGGTCCACAGCTTGGATTCTAGACTTCAGAATTGCCTTTTTATGGTCCAAACCCTCATTTTTAAGGTCCAAAGGCTCCATTTCAGTTTACAAAGTCTCAGTTTAGAGTCCAAAGCTGCATTTTTAGTTTCTGAAGTCTGATTTTCAGGCTCCAAAGGCTCAGTTTTAGGATCCAGCCAGTCGTTTTTAGGCTCCAAGCCATATACTGAGTTTCCAAACCCTCATTTTTACGGTCTAACCCCTCTTCTGGGGCTCAAAGCTTCATTTTTAGGGTCCACAGCTTTGAGTCTAGACTTCAGAATTGCCCTTTTATGGCCCAAACCCTCATTTTTAGGGTCCAAACACCTCCTTTGGGGCTCAAAGCTTCATTTTTAGGGTCCACAGCTTTGAGTCTAGAGTTCAGAACTGCCTTTTTATGGCCCCAACCCTCATTTTGAGGGTGTAAACCCTTCTTTCGGGGCTCAAAGCTTCATTTTTAGGGTACACACCTTTGATTTTAGAGTTCAAAACTGCCTTTTTACGGCCAAAACCGTCATTTTTGTGGTGTAAACCCCTCTTTTGGGGCTCAAAGCTCCACTTTTAGGGTCCACAGCTTTGAGTCTGGAGTTCAGAATTGCCTTTTTATGGCCCAAACCCTCATTTTTAGGGTCCAAACCCCTCTTTTGGGGCTCCAAGCTTCATTTTTAGGGTCCACAGCTTTGATTCTAGACTTCAGAATTGCCTTTTTTATGGTGCAAACCCTCATTTTTAAGGTCCAAAGGCTCCATTTCAGTTTACAAAGTCTCATTTTTAGAGTCCAAAGCTGCATTTTTAGTTTCTGAAGTCTGATTTTCAGGCTCCAAAGGCTCAGTTTTAGGATAAAGCCAGTCGTTTTTAGGGTCCAAGCCATATACTGAGTTTCCAAACCCTCATTTTTGGGGTCCAACCCCTCTTTTGGGGCTCAAAGCTTCATTTTTAGGGTCCACAGCTCGGATTCTAGACTTCAGAATTGCCTTTTTATGGCCCAAACCCTCATTTTAAGGGTCCAAACCCCTCTTTTGGGGCTCCAAGCTTCATTTTTAGGGTCCACAGCTTTGAGTCTAGACTTCAGAATTGCCCTTTTATGGCCCAAACCCTCATTTTTAGCGTCCAAACCCCTCTTTTGGGGCTCAAAGCTTCATTTTCAGGGTCCACAGCTTTGAGTCTAGAGTTCAGAATTGCCTTTTTATGGCCCAAACCCTCATTTTTAGGGTCCAAAGGCTCCATTTCAGTTTACGATGTCTCAGTTTAGAGTCTAAAGCTGCATTTTTAGTTTCTGAAGTCTGATTTTCAGGCTCCAAAGGCTCAGTTTTAGGATCCAGCCAGTCGTTTTTAGGCTCCAAGCCATATACTGAGTTTCCAAACCCTCATTTTTACGGTCTAACCCCTCTTCTGGGGCTCAAAGCTTCATTTTTAGGGTCCACAGCTTTGAGTCTAGACTTCAGAATTGCCCTTTTATGGCCCAAACCCTCATTTTTAGGGTCCAAACACCTCCTTTGGGGCTCAAAGCTTCATTTTTAGGGTCCACAGCTTTGAGTCTAGAGTTCAGAACTGCCTTTTTATGGCCCCAACCCTCATTTTGAGGGTGTAAACCCTTCTTTCGGGGCTCAAAGCTTCATTTTTAGGGTACACACCTTTGATTTTAGAGTTCAAAACTGCCTTTTTACGGCCAAAACCGTCATTTTTGTGGTGTAAATCCCTCTTTTGGGGCTCAAAGCTCCACTTTTAGGGTCCACAGCTTTGAGTCTGGAGTTCAGAATTGCCTTTTTATGGCCCAAACCCTCATTTTTAGGGTCCAAACCCCTCTTTTGGGGCTCCAAGCTTCATTTTTAGGGTCCACAGCTTTCATTCTAGACTTCGGAATTGCCTTTTTTATGGTGCAAACCCTCATTTTTAAGGTCCAAAGGCTCCATTTCAGTTTACAAAGTCTCATTTTTAGAGTCCAAAGCTGCATTTTTAGTTTCTGAAGTCTGATTTTCAGGCTCCAAAGGCTCAGTTTTAGGATAAAGCCAGTCGTTTTTAGGGTCCAAGCCATATACTGAGTTTCCAAACCCTCATTTTTGGGGTCCAACCCCTCTTTTGGGGCTCAAAGCTTCATTTTTAGGGTCCACAGCTCGGATTCTAGACTTCAGAATTGCCTTTTTATGGCCCAAACCCTCATTTTTAGGGTCCAAACCCCTCTTTTGGGGCTCAAAGCTTCATTTTTAGGGTCCACAGCTTTGAGTCTAGACTTCAGAATTGCCCTTTTATGGCCCAAACCCTCATTTTTAGCGTCCAAACCCCTCTTTTGGGGCTCAAAGCTTCATTTTCAGGGTCCACAGCTTTGAGTCTAGAGTTCAGAATTGCCTTTTTATGGCCCAAACCCTCATTTTTAGGGTCCAAAGGCTCCATTTCAGTTTACGATGTCTCAGTTTAGAGTCCAAAGCTGCATTTTTAGTTTCTGAAGTCTGATTTTCAGGCTCCAAAGGCTCAGTTTTAGGATCCAGCCAGTCGTTTTTAGGCTCCAAGCCATATACTGAGTTTCCAAACCCTCATTTTTACGGTCTAACCCCTCTTTTGGGGCTCAAAGCTTCATTTTTAGGGTCCACAGCTTTGAGTCTAGAGTTCAGAATTGCCTTTTTATGGCCCAAACCCTCATTTTTAGGGTCCAAACCCCTCTTTTGGGGCTCAAAGCTCCACTTTTACGGTCCACAGCTTTGAGTCTGGAGTTCAGAATTGCCTTTTTATGGCCCAAACCCTCATTTTTGTAGTGTAAACCCCTCTTTTGGGGCTCAAAGCTCCACTTTTAGGGTCCACAGCTTTGATTCTAGACTTCAGAATTGCCTTTTTATGGTCCAAACCCTCATTTTTAGGGTGTAATCCCCTCTTTTGGGGCTCCAAGCTTCATTTTCAGGGTCCACAGCTTGGATTCTAGACTTCAGAATTGCCTTTTTATGGTCCAAACCCTCATTTTTAAGGTCCAAAGGCTCCATTTCAGTTTACAAAGTCTCAGTTTAGAGTCCAAAGCTGCATTTTTAGTTTCTGAAGTCTGATTTTCAGGCTCCAAAGGCTCAGTTTTAGGATCCAGCCAGTCGTTTTTAGGCTCCAAGCCATATACTGAGTTTCCAAACCCTCATTTTTACGGTCTAACCCCTCTTCTGGGGCTCAAAGCTTCATTTTTAGGGTCCACAGCTTTGAGTCTAGACTTCAGAATTGCCCTTTTATGGCCCAAACCCTCATTTTTAGGGTCCAAACACCTCCTTTGGGGCTCAAAGCTTCATTTTTAGGGTCCACAGCTTTGAGTCTAGAGTTCAGAACTGCCTTTTTATGGCCCCAACCCTCATTTTGAGGGTGTAAACCCTTCTTTCGGGGCTCAAAGCTTCATTTTTAGGGTACACACCTTTGATTTTAGAGTTCAAAACTGCCTTTTTACGGCCAAAACCGTCATTTTTGTGGTGTAAACCCCTCTTTTGGGGCTCAAAGCTCCACTTTTAGGGTCCACAGCTTTGAGTCTGGAGTTCAGAATTGCCTTTTTATGGCCCAAACCCTCATTTTTAGGGTCCAAACCCCTCTTTTGGGGCTCCAAGCTTCATTTTTAGGGTCCACAGCTTTGATTCTAGACTTCAGAATTGCCTTTTTTATGGTGCAAACCCTCATTTTTAAGGTCCAAAGGCTCCATTTCAGTTTACAAAGTCTCATTTTTAGAGTCCAAAGCTGCATTTTTAGTTTCTGAAGTCTGATTTTCAGGCTCCAAAGGCTCAGTTTTAGGATAAAGCCAGTCGTTTTTAGGGTCCAAGCCATATACTGAGTTTCCAAACCCTCATTTTTGGGGTCCAACCCCTCTTTTGGGGCTCAAAGCTTCATTTTTAGGGTCCACAGCTCGGATTCTAGACTTCAGAATTGCCTTTTTATGGCCCAAACCCTCATTTTAAGGGTCCAAACCCCTCTTTTGGGGCTCCAAGCTTCATTTTTAGGGTCCACAGCTTTGAGTCTAGACTTCAGAATTGCCCTTTTATGGCCCAAACCCTCATTTTTAGCGTCCAAACCCCTCTTTTGGGGCTCAAAGCTTCATTTTCAGGGTCCACAGCTTTGAGTCTAGAGTTCAGAATTGCCTTTTTATGGCCCAAACCCTCATTTTTAGGGTCCAAAGGCTCCATTTCAGTTTACGATGTCTCAGTTTAGAGTCTAAAGCTGCATTTTTAGTTTCTGAAGTCTGATTTTCAGGCTCCAAAGGCTCAGTTTTAGGATCCAGCCAGTCGTTTTTAGGCTCCAAGCCATATACTGAGTTTCCAAACCCTCATTTTTACGGTCTAACCCCTCTTCTGGGGCTCAAAGCTTCATTTTTAGGGTCCACAGCTTTGAGTCTAGACTTCAGAATTGCCCTTTTATGGCCCAAACCCTCATTTTTAGGGTCCAAACACCTCCTTTGGGGCTCAAAGCTTCATTTTTAGGGTCCACAGCTTTGAGTCTAGAGTTCAGAACTGCCTTTTTATGGCCCCAACCCTCATTTTGAGGGTGTAAACCCTTCTTTCGGGGCTCAAAGCTTCATTTTTAGGGTACACACCTTTGATTTTAGAGTTCAAAACTGCCTTTTTACGGCCAAAACCGTCATTTTTGTGGTGTAAATCCCTCTTTTGGGGCTCAAAGCTCCACTTTTAGGGTCCACAGCTTTGAGTCTGGAGTTCAGAATTGCCTTTTTATGGCCCAAACCCTCATTTTTAGGGTCCAAACCCCTCTTTTGGGGCTCCAAGCTTCATTTTTAGGGTCCACAGCTTTCATTCTAGACTTCGGAATTGCCTTTTTTATGGTGCAAACCCTCATTTTTAAGGTCCAAAGGCTCCATTTCAGTTTACAAAGTCTCATTTTTAGAGTCCAAAGCTGCATTTTTAGTTTCTGAAGTCTGATTTTCAGGCTCCAAAGGCTCAGTTTTAGGATAAAGCCAGTCGTTTTTAGGGTCCAAGCCATATACTGAGTTTCCAAACCCTCATTTTTGGGGTCCAACCCCTCTTTTGGGGCTCAAAGCTTCATTTTTAGGGTCCACAGCTCGGATTCTAGACTTCAGAATTGCCTTTTTATGGCCCAAACCCTCATTTTTAGGGTCCAAACCCCTCTTTTGGGGCTCAAAGCTTCATTTTTAGGGTCCACAGCTTTGAGTCTAGACTTCAGAATTGCCCTTTTATGGCCCAAACCCTCATTTTTAGCGTCCAAACCCCTCTTTTGGGGCTCAAAGCTTCATTTTCAGGGTCCACAGCTTTGAGTCTAGAGTTCAGAATTGCCTTTTTATGGCCCAAACCCTCATTTTTAGGGTCCAAAGGCTCCATTTCAGTTTACGATGTCTCAGTTTAGAGTCCAAAGCTGCATTTTTAGTTTCTGAAGTCTGATTTTCAGGCTCCAAAGGCTCAGTTTTAGGATCCAGCCAGTCGTTTTTAGGCTCCAAGCCATATACTGAGTTTCCAAACCCTCATTTTTACGGTCTAACCCCTCTTTTGGGGCTCAAAGCTTCATTTTTAGGGTCCACAGCTTTGAGTCTAGAGTTCAGAACTGCCTTTTTATGGCCCAAACCCTCATTTTGAGGGTCCAAACCCCTCTTTTGGGGCTCAAAGCTCCACTTTTACGGTCCACAGCTTTGAGTCTGGAGTTCAGAATTGCCTTTTTATGGCCCAAACCCTCATTTTTGTAGTGTAAACCCCTCTTTTGGGGCTCAAAGCTCCACTTTTAGGGTCCACAGCTTTGATTCTAGACTTCAGAATTGCCTTTTTATGGTCCAAACCCTCATTTTTAGGGTGTAATCCCCTCTTTTGGGGCTCCAAGCTTCATTTTCAGGGTCCACAGCTTGGATTCTAGACTTCAGAATTGCCTTTTTATGGTCCAAACCCTCATTTTTAAGGTCCAAAGGCTCCATTTCAGTTTACAAAGTCTCAGTTTAGAGTCCAAAGCTGCATTTTTAGTTTCTGAAGTCTGATTTTCAGGCTCCAAAGGCTCAGTTTTAGGATCCAGCCAGTCGTTTTTAGGCTCCAAGCCATATACTGAGTTTCCAAACCCTCATTTTTACGGTCTAACCCCTCTTCTGGGGCTCAAAGCTTCATTTTTAGGGTCCACAGCTTTGAGTCTAGACTTCAGAATTGCCCTTTTATGGCCCAAACCCTCATTTTTAGGGTCCAAACACCTCTTTTGGGGCTCAAAGCTTCATTTTTAGGGTCCACAGCTTTGAGTCTAGAGTTCAGAACTGCCTTTTTATGGCCCAAACCCTCATTTTGAGGGTGTAAACCCTTCTTTCGGGGCTCAAAGCTTCATTTTTAGGGTACACACCTTTGACTTTAGAGTTCAAAACTGCCTTTTTACGGCCAAAACCGTCATTTTTGTGGTGTAAACCCCTCTTTTGGGGCTCAAAGCTTCACTTTTAGGGTCCACAGCTTTGAGTCTGGAGTTCAGAATTGCCTTTTTATGGCCCAAACCCTCATTTTTAGGGTCCAAACCCCTCTTTTGGGGCTCCAAGCTTCATTTTTAGGGTCCACAGCTTTGATTCTAGACTTCAGAATTGCCTTTTTTATGGTGCAAACCCTCATTTTTAAGGTCCAAAGGCTCCATTTCAGTTTACAAAGTCTCATTTTTAGAGTCCAAAGCTGCATTTTTAGTTTCTGAAGTCTGATTTTCAGGCTCCAAAGGCTCAGTTTTAGGATAAAGCCAGTCGTTTTTAGGGTCCAAGCCATATACTGAGTTTCCAAACCCTCATTTTTGGGGTCCAACCCCTCTTTTGGGGCTCAAAGCTTCATTTTTAGGGTCCACAGCTCGGATTCTAGACTTCAGAATTGCCTTTTTATGGCCCAAACCCTCATTTTTAGGGTCCAAACCCCTCTTTTGGGGCTCAAAGCTTCATTTTTAGGGTCCACAGCTTTGAGTCTAGACTTCAGAATTGCCCTTTTATGGCCCAAACCCTCATTTTTAGCGTCCAAACCCCTCTTTTGGGGCTCAAAGCTTCATTTTCAGGGTCCACAGCTTTGAGTCTAGAGTTCAGAATTGCCTTTTTATGGCCCAAACCCTCATTTTTAGGGTCCAAAGGCTCCATTTCAGTTTACGATGTCTCAGTTTAGAGTCCAAAGCTGCATTTTTAGTTTCTGAAGTCTGATTTTCAGGCTCCAAAGGCTCAGTTTTAGGATCCAGCCAGTCGTTTTTAGGCTCCAAGCCATATACTGAGTTTCCAAACCCTCATTTTTACGGTCTAACCCCTCTTCTGGGGCTCAAAGCTTCATTTTTAGGGTCCACAGCTTTGAGTCTGGAGTTCAGAACTGCCTTTTTATGGCCCCAACCCTCATTTTGAGGGTGTAAACCCTTCTTTCGGGGCTCAAAGCTTCATTTTTAGGGAACACACCTTTGATTTTAGAGTTCAAAACTGCCTTTTTACGGCCAAAACCGTCATTTTTGTGGTGTAAACCCCTCTTTTGGGGCTCAAAGCTCCACTTTTAGGGTCCACAGCTTTGAGTCTAGACTTCAGAATTGCCTTTTTATGGCCCAAACCCTCATTTTTAGGGTGTAATCCCCTCTTTTGGGGCTCCAAGCTTCATTTTCAGGGTCCACAGCTTGGATTCTAGACTTCAGAATTGCCTTTTTATGGCCCAAACCCTCATTTTTAGGGTCCAAAGGCTCCATTTCAGTTTACGATGTCTCAGTTTAGAGTCCAAAGCTGCATTTTTAGTTTCTGAAGTCTGATTTTCAGGCTCCAAAGGCTCAGTTTTAGGATCCAGCCAGTCGTTTTTAGGCTCCAAGCCATATACTGAGTTTCCAAACCCTCATTTTTGGGGTCCAACCCCTCTTCTGGGGCTCAAAGCTTCATTTTTAGGGTCCACAGCTTTGAGTCTAGACTTCAGAATTGCCCTTTTATGGCCCAAACCCTCATTTTTAGGGTCCAAACACCTCCTTTGGGGCTCAAAGCTTCATTTTTAGGGTCCACAGCTTTGAGTCTAGAGTTCAGAACTGCCTTTTTATGGCCCAAACCCTCATTTTGAGGGTGTAAACCCTTCTTTCGGGGCTCAAAGCTTCATTTTTAGGGTACACACCTTTGATTTTAGAGTTCAAAACTGCCTTTTTACGGCCAAAACCGTCATTTTTGTGGTGTAAACCCCTCTTTTGGGGCTCAAAGCTCCACTTTTAGGGTCCACAGCTTTGAGTCTGGAGTTCAGAATTGCCTTTTTATGGCCCAAACCCTCATTTTTAGGGTCCAAACCCCTCTTTTGGGGCTCCAAGCTTCATTTTTAGGGTCCACAGCTTTGAGTCTAGACTTCAGAATTGCCCTTTTATGGCCCAAACCCTCATTTTTAGGGTCCAAACACCTCCTTTGGGGCTCAAAGCTTCATTTTTAGGGTCCACAGCTTTGAGTCTAGAGTTCAGAACTGCCTTTTTATGGCCCCAACCCTCATTTTGAGGGTGTAAACCCTTCTTTCGGGGCTCAAAGCTTCATTTTTAGGGTACACACCTTTGATTTTAGAGTTCAAAACTGCCTTTTTACGGCCAAAACCGTCATTTTTGTGGTGTAAACCCCTCTTTTGGGGCTCAAAGCTCCACTTTTAGGGTCCACAGCTTTGAGTCTGGAGTTCAGAATTGCCTTTTTATGGCCCAAACCCTCATTTTTAGGGTCCAAACCCCTCTTTTGGGGCTCCAAGCTTCATTTTTAGGGTCCACAGCTTTGATTCTAGACTTCAGAATTGCCTTTTTTATGATGCAAACCCTCATTTTTAAGGTCCAAAGGCTCCATTTCAGTTTACAAAGTCTCATTTTTAGAGTCCAAAGCTGCATTTTTAGTTTCTGAAGTCTGATTTTCAGGCTCCAAAGGCTCAGTTTTAGGATAAAGCCAGTCGTTTTTAGGGTCCAAGCCATATACTGAGTTTCCAAACCCTCATTTTTGGGGTCCAAACCCTCTTTTGGGGCTCAAAGCTTCATTTTTAGGGTCCACAGCTTGGATTCTAGACTTCAGAATTGCCTTTTTATGGCCCAAACCCTCATTTTTAGGGTCCAAACCCCTCTTTTGGGGCTCAAAGCTTCATTTTTAGGGTCCACAGCTTTGAGTCTAGACTTCAGAATTGCCCTTTTATGGCCCAAACCCTCATTTTTAGCGTCCAAACCCCTCTTTTGGGGCTCAAAGCTTCATTTTCAGGGTCCACAGCTTTGAGTCTAGAGTTCAGAATTGCCTTTTTATGGCCCAAACCCTCATTTTTAGGGTCCAAAGGCTCCATTTCAGTTTACGATGTCTCAGTTTAGAGTCCAAAGCTGCATTTTTAGTTTCTGAAGTCTGATTTTCAGGCTCCAAAGGCTCAGTTTTAGGATCCAGCCAGTCGTTTTTAGGCTCCAAGCCATATACTGAGTTTCTAAACCCTCATTTTTATGGTGTAAACCCCTCTTTTGGGGCTCAAAGCTTCATTTTTAGGGTCCACAGCTTTGAGTCTAGAGTTCAGAATTGCCTTTTTATGGCCCAAACCCTCATTTTGAGGGTCCAAACCCCTCTTTTGGGGCTCAAAGCTCCACTTTTACGGTCCACAGCTTTGAGTCTGGAGTTCAGAATTGCCTTTTTATGGCCCAAACCCTCATTTTTGTAGTGTAAACCCCTCTTTTGGGGCTCAAAGCTCCACTTTTAGGGTCCACAGCTTTGATTCTAGACTTCAGAATTGCCTTTTTATGGTCCAAACCCTCATTTTTAGGGTGTAATCCCCTCTTTTGGGGCTCCAAGCTTCATTTTCAGGGTCCACAGCTTGGATTCTAGACTTCAGAATTGCCTTTTTATGGTCCAAACCCTCATTTTTAAGGTCCAAAGGCTCCATTTCAGTTTACAAAGTCTCAGTTTAGAGTCCAAAGCTGCATTTTTAGTTTCTGAAGTCTGATTTTCAGGCTCCAAAGGCTCAGTTTTAGGATCCAGCCAGTCGTTTTTAGGCTCCAAGCCATATACTGAGTTTCCAAACCCTCATTTTTACGGTCTAACCCCTCTTCTGGGGCTCAAAGCTTCATTTTTAGGGTCCACAGCTTTGAGTCTAGACTTCAGAATTGCCCTTTTATGGCCCAAACCCTCATTTTTAGGGTCCAAACACCTCCTTTGGGGCTCAAAGCTTCATTTTTAGGGTCCACAGCTTTGAGTCTAGAGTTCAGAACTGCCTTTTTATGGCCCCAACCCTCATTTTGAGGGTGTAAACCCTTCTTTCGGGGCTCAAAGCTTCATTTTTAGGGTACACACCTTTGATTTTAGAGTTCAAAACTGCCTTTTTACGGCCAAAACCGTCATTTTTGTGGTGTAAACCCCTCTTTTGGGGCTCAAAGCTCCACTTTTAGGGTCCACAGCTTTGAGTCTGGAGTTCAGAATTGCCTTTTTATGGCCCAAACCCTCATTTTTAGGGTGTAATCCCCTCTTTTGGGGCTCCAAGCTTCATTTTCAGGGTCCACAGCTTTGATTCTAGACTTCAGAATTGCCTTTTTTATGATGCAAACCCTCATTTTTAAGGTCCAAAGGCTCCATTTCAGTTTACAAAGTCTCATTTTTAGAGTCCAAAGCTGCATTTTTAGTTTCTGAAGTCTGATTTTCAGGCTCCAAAGGCTCAGTTTTAGGATAAAGCCAGTCGTTTTTAGGGTCCAAGCCATATACTGAGTTTCCAAACCCTCATTTTTGGGGTCCAACCCCTCTTTTGGGGCTCAAAGCTTCATTTTTAGGGTCCACAGCTTGGATTCTAGACTTCAGAATTGCCTTTTTATGGCCCAAACCCTCATTTTTAGGGTCCAAACCCCTCTTTTGGGGCTCAAAGCTTCATTTTTAGGGTCCACAGCTTTGAGTCTAGACTTCAGAATTGCCCTTTTATGGCCCAAACCCTCATTTTTAGCGTCCAAACCCCTCTTTTGGGGCTCAAAGCTTCATTTTCAGGGTCCACAGCTTTGAGTCTAGAGTTCAGAATTGCCTTTTTATGGCCCAAACCCTCATTTTTAGGGTCCAAAGGCTCCATTTCAGTTTACGATGTCTCAGTTTAGAGTCCAAAGCTGCATTTTTAGTTTCTGAAGTCTGATTTTCAGGCTCCAAAGGCTCAGTTTTAGGATCCAGCCAGTCGTTTTTAGGCTCCAAGCCATATACTGAGTTTCTAAACCCTCATTTTTATGGTGTAAACCCCTCTTTTGGGGCTCAAAGCTTCATTTTTAGGGTCCACAGCTTTGAGTCTAGAGTTCAGAATTGCCTTTTTATGGCCCAAACCCTCATTTTGAGGGTCCAAACCCCTCTTTTGGGGCTCAAAGCTCCACTTTTACGGTCCACAGCTTTGAGTCTGGAGTTCAGAATTGCCTTTTTATGGCCCAAACCCTCATTTTTGTAGTGTAAACCCCTCTTTTGGGGCTCAAAGCTCCACTTTTAGGGTCCACAGCTTTGATTCTAGACTTCAGAATTGCCTTTTTATGGCCCAAACCCTCATTTTTAAGGTCCAAAGGCTCCATTTCAGTTTACAAAGTCTCAGTTTAGAGTCCAAAGCTGCATTTTTAGTTTCTGAAGTCTGATTTTCAGGCTCCAAAGGCTCAGTTTTAGGATCCAGCCAGTCGTTTTTAGGCTCCAAGCCATATACTGAGTTTCCAAACCCTCATTTTTACGGTCTAACCCCTCTTCTGGGGCTCAAAGCTTCATTTTTAGGGTCCACAGCTTTGAGTCTGGAGTTCAGAACTGCCTTTTTATGGCCCCAACCCTCATTTTGAGGGTGTAAACCCTTCTTTCGGGGCTCAAAGCTTCATTTTTAGGGTACACACCTTTGATTTTAGAGTTCAAAACTGCCTTTTTACGGCCAAAACCGTCATTTTTGTGGTGTAAACCCCTCTTTTGGGGCTCAAAGCTCCACTTTTAGGGTCCACAGCTTTGAGTCTGGAGTTCAGAATTGCCTTTTTATGGCCCAAACCCTCATTTTTAGCGTCGAAACCCCTCTTTTGGGGCTCCAAGCTTCATTTTTAGGGTCCACAGCTTTGATTCTAGACTTCAGAATTGCCTTTTTTATGGTGCAAACCCTCATTTTTAAGGTCCAAAGGCTCCATTTCAGTTTACAAAGTCTCATTTTTAGAGTCCAAAGCTGCATTTTTAGTTTCTGAAGTCTGATTTTCAGGCTCCAAAGGCTCAGTTTTAGGATAAAGCCAGTCGTTTTTAGGGTCCAAGCCATATACTGAGTTTCCAAACCCTCATTTTTGGGGTCCAACCCCTCTTTTGGGGCTCAAAGCTTCATTTTTAGGGTCCACAGCTCGGATTCTAGACTTCAGAATTGCCTTTTTATGGCCCAAACCCTCATTTTTAGGGTCCAAACCCCTCTTTTGGGGCTCCAAGCTTCATTTTTAGGGTCCACAGCTTTGAGTCTAGACTTCAGAATTGCCCTTTTATGGCCCAAACCCTCATTTTTAGCGTCCAAACCCCTCTTTTGGGGCTCAAAGCTTCATTTTCAGGGTCCACAGCTTTGAGTCTAGAGTTCAGAATTGCCTTTTTATGGCCCAAACCCTCATTTTTAGGGTCCAAAGGCTCCATTTCAGTTTACGATGTCTCAGTTTAGAGTCCAAAGCTGCATTTTTAGTTTCTGAAGTCTGATTTTCAGGCTCCAAAGGCTCAGTTTTAGGATCCAGCCAGTCGTTTTTAGGCTCCAAGCCATATACTGAGTTTCCAAACCCTCATTTTTACGGTCTAACCCCTCTTCTGGGGCTCAAAGCTTCATTTTTAGGGTCCACAGCTTTGAGTCTGGAGTTCAAACTGCCTTTTTATGGCCCCAACCCTCATTTTGAGGGTGTAAACCCTTCTTTCGGGGCTCAAAGCTTCATTTTTAGGGTACACACCTTTGATTTTAGAGTTCAAAACTGCCTTTTTACGGCCAAAACCGTCATTTTTGTGGTGTAAACCCCTCTTTTGGGGCTCAAAGCTCCACTTTTAGGGTCCACAGCTTTGATTCTAGACTTCAGAATTGCCTTTTTATGGCCCAAACCCTCATTTTTAGGGTGTAATCCCCTCTTTTGGGGCTCCAAGCTTCATTTTCAGGGTCCACAGCTTGGATTCTAGACTTCAGAATTGCCTTTTTATGGCCCAAACCCTCATTTTTAGGGTCCAAAGGCTCCATTTCAGTTTACGATGTCTCAGTTTAGAGTCCAAAGCTGCATTTTTAGTTTCTGAAGTCTGATTTTCAGGCTCCAAAGGCTCAGTTTTAGGATCCAGCCAGTCGTTTTTAGGGTCCAAGCCATATACTGAGTTTCCAAACCCTCATTTTTGGGGTCCAACCCCTCTTCTGGGGCTCAAAGCTTCATTTTTAGGGTCCACAGCTTTGAGTCTAGACTTCAGAATTGCCCTTTTATGGCCCAAACCCTCATTTTTAGGGTCCAAACACCTCCTTTGGGGCTCAAAGCTTCATTTTTAGGGTCCACAGCTTTGAGTCTAGAGTTCAGAACTGCCTTTTTATGGCCCCAACCCTCATTTTGAGGGTGTAAACCCTTCTTTCGGGGCTCAAAGCTTCATTTTTAGGGTACACACCTTTGATTTTAGAGTTCAAAACTGCCTTTTTACGGCCAAAACCGTCATTTTTGTGGTGTAAACCCCTCTTTTGGGACTCAAAGCTCCACTTTTAGGGTCCACAGCTTTGAGTCTGGAGTTCAGAATTGCCTTTTTATGGCCCAAACCCTCATTTTTAGGGTCCAAACCCCTCTTTTGGGGCTCAAAGCTTCATTTTTAGGGTCCACAGCTTTGAGTCTAGACTTCAGAATTGCCCTTTTATGGCCCAAACCCTCATTTTTAGGGTCCAAACACCTCCTTTGGGGCTCAAAGCTTCATTTTTAGGGTCCACAGCTTTGAGTCTAGAGTTCAGAACTGCCTTTTTATGGCCCCAACCCTCATTTTGAGGGTGTAAACCCTTCTTTCGGGGCTCAAAGCTTCATTTTTAGGGTACACACCTTTGATTTTAGAGTTCAAAACTGCCTTTTTACGGCCAAAACCGTCATTTTTGTGGTGTAAACCCCTCTTTTGGGGCTCAAAGCTCCACTTTTAGGGTCCACAGCTTTGAGTCTGGAGTTCAGAATTGCCTTTTTATGGCCCAAACCCTCATTTTTAGGGTCCAAACCCCTCTTTTGGGGCTCCAAGCTTCATTTTTAGGGTCCACAGCTTTGATTCTAGACTTCAGAATTGCCTTTTTTATGGTCCAAACCCTCATTTTTAAGGTCCAAAGGCTCCATTTCAGTTTACAAAGTCTCATTTTTAGAGTCCAAAGCTGCATTTTTAGTTTCTGAAGTCTGATTTTCAGGCTCCAAAGGCTCAGTTTTAGGATAAAGCCAGTCGTTTTTAGGGTCCAAGCCATATACTGAGTTTCCAAACCCTCATTTTTGGGGTCCAACCCCTCTTTTGGGGCTCAAAGCTTCATTTTTAGGGTCCACAGCTCGGATTCTAGACTTCAGAATTGCCTTTTTATGGCCCAAACCCTCATTTTTAGGGTCCAAACCCCTCTTTTGGGGCTCCAAGCTTCATTTTTAGGGTCCACAGCTTTGAGTCTAGACTTCAGAATTGCCCTTTTATGGCCCAAACCCTCATTTTTAGCGTCCAAACCCCTCTTTTGGGGCTCAAAGCTTCATTTTCAGGGTCCACAGCTTTGAGTCTAGAGTTCAGAATTGCCTTTTTATGGCCCAAACCCTCATTTTTAGGGTCCAAAGGCTCCATTTCAGTTTACGATGTCTCAGTTTAGAGTCCAAAGCTGCATTTTTAGTTTCTGAAGTCTGATTTTCAGGCTCCAAAGGCTCAGTTTTAGGATCCAGCCAGTCGTTTTTAGGCTCCAAGCCATATACTGAGTTTCTAAACCCTCATTTTTATGGTGTAAACCCCTCTTTTGGGGCTCAAAGCTTCATTTTTAGGGTCCACAGCTTTGAGTCTAGAGTTCAGAATTGCCTTTTTATGGCCCAAACCCTCATTTTGAGGGTCCAAACCCCTCTTTTGGGGCTCAAAGCTCCACTTTTACGGTCCACAGCTTTGAGTCTGGAGTTCAGAATTGCCTTTTTATGGCCCAAACCCTCATTTTTGTAGTGTAAACCCCTCTTTTGGGGCTCAAAGCTCCACTTTTAGGGTCCACAGCTTTGATTCTAGACTTCAGAATTGCCTTTTTATGGCCCAAACCCTCATTTTTAGGGTCCAAACCCCTCTTTTGGGGCTCCAAGCTTCATTTTCAGGGTCCACAGCTTGGATTCTAAACTTCAGAATTGCCTTTTTATGGTCCAAACCCTCATTTTTAAGGTCCAAAGGCTCCATTTCAGTTTACAAAGTCTCAGTTTAGAGTCCAAAGCTGCATTTTTAGTTTCTGAAGTCTGATTTTCAGGCTCCAAAGGCTCAGTTTTAGGATCCAGCCAGTCGTTTTTAGGCTCCAAGCCATATACTGAGTTTCCAAACCCTCATTTTTGGGGTCCAACCCCTCTTCTGGGGCTCAAAGCTTCATTTTTAGGGTCCACAGCTTTGAGTCTAGACTTCAGAATTGCCCTTTTATGGCCCAAACCCTCATTTTTAGGGTCCAAACACCTCCTTTGGGGCTCAAAGCTTCATTTTTAGGGTCCACAGCTTTGAGTCTAGAGTTCAGAACTGCCTTTTTATGGCCCCAACCCTCATTTTGAGGGTGTAAACCCTTCTTTCGGGGCTCAAAGCTTCATTTTTAGGGTACACACCTTTGATTTTAGAGTTCAAAACTGCCTTTTTACGGCCAAAACCGTCATTTTTGTGGTGTAAACCCCTCTTTTGGGGCTCAAAGCTCCACTTTTAGGGTCCACAGCTTTGAGTCTAGACTTCAGAATTGCCTTTTTATGGCCCAAACCCTCATTTTTAGGGTGTAATCCCCTCTTTTGGGGCTCCAAGCTTCATTTTCAGGGTCCACAGCTTGGATTCTAGACTTCAGAATTGCCTTTTTATGGCCCAAACCCTCATTTTTAGGGTCCAAAGGCTCCATTTCAGTTTACGATGTCTCAGTTTAGAGTCCAAAGCTGCATTTTTAGTTTCTGAAGTCTGATTTTCAGGCTCCAAAGGCTCAGTTTTAGGATCCAGCCAGTCGTTTTTAGGCTCCAAGCCATATACTGAGTTTCCAAACCCTCATTTTTGGGGTCCAACCCCTCTTCTGGGGCTCAAAGCTTCATTTTTAGGGTCCACAGCTTTGAGTCTAGACTTCAGAATTGCCCTTTTATGGCCCAAACCCTCATTTTTAGGGTCCAAACACCTCCTTTGGGGCTCAAAGCTTCATTTTTAGGGTCCACAGCTTTGAGTCTAGAGTTCAGAACTGCCTTTTTATGGCCCCAACCCTCATTTTGAGGGTGTAAACCCTTCTTTCGGGGCTCAAAGCTTCATTTTTAGGGTACACACCTTTGATTTTAGAGTTCAAAACTGCCTTTTTACGGCCAAAACCGTCATTTTTGTGGTGTAAACCCCTCTTTTGGGGCTCAAAGCTCCACTTTTAGGGTCCACAGCTTTGAGTCTGGAGTTCAGAATTGCCTTTTTATGGCCCAAACCCTCATTTTTAGGGTCCAAACCCCTCTTTTGGGGCTCCAAGCTTCATTTTTAGGGTCCACAGCTTTGATTCTAGACTTCAGAATTGCCTTTTTTATGGTCCAAACCCTCATTTTTAAGGTCCAAAGGCTCCATTTCAGTTTACAAAGTCTCATTTTTAGAGTCCAAAGCTGCATTTTTAGTTTCTGAAGTCTGATTTTCAGGCTCCAAAGGCTCAGTTTTAGGATAAAGCCAGTCGTTTTTAGGGTCCAAGCCATATACTGAGTTTCCAAACCCTCATTTTTGGGGTCCAACCCCTCTTTTGGGGCTCAAAGCTTCATTTTTAGGGTCCACAGCTCGGATTCTAGACTTCAGAATTGCCTTTTTATGGCCCAAACCCTCATTTTTAGGGTCCAAACCCCTCTTTTGGGGCTCAAAGCTTCATTTTTAGGGTCCACAGCTTTGAGTCTAGACTTCAGAATTGCCCTTTTATGGCCCAAACCCTCATTTTTAGGGTCCAAACCCCTCTTTTGGGGCTCAAAGCTTCATTTTCAGGGTCCACAGCTTTGAGTCTAGAGTTCAGAATTGCCTTTTTATGGCCCAAACCCTCATTTTTAGGGTCCAAAGGCTCCATTTCAGTTTACGATGTCTCAGTTTAGAGTCTAAAGCTGCATTTTTAGTTTCTGAAGTCTGATTTTCAGGCTCCAAAGGCTCAGTTTTAGGATCCAGCCAGTCGTTTTTAGGCTCCAAGCCATATACTGAGTTTCCAAACCCTCATTTTTACGGTCTAACCCCTCTTCTGGGGCTCAA
The DNA here is from genome assembly GCF_964195595.1 of Calonectris borealis. NCBI lineage: Eukaryota > Metazoa > Chordata > Aves > Procellariiformes > Procellariidae > Calonectris > Calonectris borealis. The sequence goes on along the minus strand of NW_027441474.1, from coordinate 504,393 downwards.
AGCTTCATTTTTAGGGTCCACAGCTTTGAGTCTAGACTTCAGAATTGCCCTTTTATGGCCCAAACCCTCATTTTTAGGGTCCAAACACCTCCTTTGGGGCTCAAAGCTTCATTTTTAGGGTCCACAGCTTTGAGTCTAGAGTTCAGAACTGCCTTTTTATGGCCCCAACCCTCATTTTGAGGGTGTAAACCCTTCTTTCGGGGCTCAAAGCTTCATTTTTAGGGTACACACCTTTGATTTTAGAGTTCAAAACTGCCTTTTTACGGCCAAAACCGTCATTTTTGTGGTGTAAACCCCTCTTTTGGGGCTCAAAGCTCCACTTTTAGGGTCCACAGCTTTGAGTCTGGAGTTCAGAATTGCCTTTTTATGGCCCAAACCCTCATTTTTAGGGTCCAAACCCCTCTTTTGGGGCTCCAAGCTTCATTTTTAGGGTCCACAGCTTTGATTCTAGACTTCGGAATTGCCTTTTTTATGGTGCAAACCCTCATTTTTAAGGTCCAAAGGCTCCATTTCAGTTTACAAAGTCTCATTTTTAGAGTCCAAAGCTGCATTTTTAGTTTCTGAAGTCTGATTTTCAGGCTCCAAAGGCTCAGTTTTAGGATAAAGCCAGTCGTTTTTAGGCTCCAAGCCATATACTGAGTTTCCAAACCCTCATTTTTGGGGTCCAACCCCTCTTTTGGGGCTCAAAGCTTCATTTTTAGGGTCCACAGCTCGGATTCTAGACTTCAGAATTGCCTTTTTATGGCCCAAACCCTCATTTTTAGGGTCCAAACCCCTCTTTTGGGGCTCAAAGCTTCATTTTTAGGGTCCACAGCTTTGAGTCTAGACTTCAGAATTGCCCTTTTATGGCCCAAACCCTCATTTTTAGCGTCCAAACCCCTCTTTTGGGGCTCAAAGCTTCATTTTCAGGGTCCACAGCTTTGAGTCTAGAGTTCAGAATTGCCTTTTTATGGCCCAAACCCTCATTTTTAGGGTCCAAAGGCTCCATTTCAGTTTACGATGTCTCAGTTTAGAGTCCAAAGCTGCATTTTTAGTTTCTGAAGTCTGATTTTCAGGCTCCAAAGGCTCAGTTTTAGGATCCAGCCAGTCGTTTTTAGGCTCCAAGCCATATACTGAGTTTCTAAACCCTCATTTTTATGGTGTAAACCCCTCTTTTGGGGCTCAAAGCTTCATTTTTAGGGTCCACAGCTTTGAGTCTAGAGTTCAGAATTGCCTTTTTATGGCCCAAACCCTCATTTTGAGGGTCCAAACCCCTCTTTTGGGGCTCAAAGCTCCACTTTTACGGTCCACAGCTTTGAGTCTGGAGTTCAGAATTGCCTTTTTATGGCCCAAACCCTCATTTTTGTAGTGTAAACCCCTCTTTTGGGGCTCAAAGCTCCACTTTTAGGGTCCACAGCTTTGATTCTAGACTTCAGAATTGCCTTTTTATGGTCCAAACCCTCATTTTTAGGGTGTAATCCCCTCTTTTGGGGCTCCAAGCTTCATTTTCAGGGTCCACAGCTTGGATTCTAGACTTCAGAATTGCCTTTTTATGGTCCAAACCCTCATTTTTAAGGTCCAAAGGCTCCATTTCAGTTTACAAAGTCTCAGTTTAGAGTCCAAAGCTGCATTTTTAGTTTCTGAAGTCTGATTTTCAGGCTCCAAAGGCTCAGTTTTAGGATCCAGCCAGTCGTTTTTAGGCTCCAAGCCATATACTGAGTTTCCAAACCCTCATTTTTACGGTCTAACCCCTCTTCTGGGGCTCAAAGCTTCATTTTTAGGGTCCACAGCTTTGAGTCTAGACTTCAGAATTGCCCTTTTATGGCCCAAACCCTCATTTTTAGGGTCCAAACACCTCCTTTGGGGCTCAAAGCTTCATTTTTAGGGTCCACAGCTTTGAGTCTAGAGTTCAGAACTGCCTTTTTATGGCCCCAACCCTCATTTTGAGGGTGTAAACCCTTCTTTCGGGGCTCAAAGCTTCATTTTTAGGGTACACACCTTTGATTTTAGAGTTCAAAACTGCCTTTTTACGGCCAAAACCGTCATTTTTGTGGTGTAAACCCCTCTTTTGGGGCTCAAAGCTCCACTTTTAGGGTCCACAGCTTTGAGTCTGGAGTTCAGAATTGCCTTTTTATGGCCCAAACCCTCATTTTTAGCGTCGAAACCCCTCTTTTGGGGCTCCAAGCTTCATTTTTAGGGTCCACAGCTTTGATTCTAGACTTCAGAATTGCCTTTTTTATGGTGCAAACCCTCATTTTTAAGGTCCAAAGGCTCCATTTCAGTTTACAAAGTCTCATTTTTAGAGTCCAAAGCTGCATTTTTAGTTTCTGAAGTCTGATTTTCAGGCTCCAAAGGCTCAGTTTTAGGATAAAGCCAGTCGTTTTTAGGCTCCAAGCCATATACTGAGTTTCCAAACCCTCATTTTTGGGGTCCAACCCCTCTTTTGGGGCTCAAAGCTTCATTTTTAGGGTCCACAGCTCGGATTCTAGACTTCAGAATTGCCTTTTTATGGCCCAAACCCTCATTTTTAGGGTCCAAACCCCTCTTTTGGGGCTCAAAGCTTCATTTTTAGGGTCCACAGCTTTGAGTCTAGACTTCAGAACTGCCCTTTTATGGCCCAAACCCTCATTTTTAGCGTCCAAACCCCTCTTTTGGGGCTCAAAGCTTCATTTTCAGGGTCCACAGCTTTGAGTCTAGAGTTCAGAATTGCCTTTTTATGGCCCAAACCCTCATTTTTAGGGTCCAAAGGCTCCATTTCAGTTTACGATGTCTCAGTTTAGAGTCCAAAGCTGCATTTTTAGTTTCTGAAGTCTGATTTTCAGGCTCCAAAGGCTCAGTTTTAGGATCCAGCCAGTCGTTTTTAGGCTCCAAGCCATATACTGAGTTTCTAAACCCTCATTTTTATGGTGTAAACCCCTCTTTTGGGGCTCAAAGCTTCATTTTTAGGGTCCACAGCTTTGAGTCTAGAGTTCAGAATTGCCTTTTTATGGCCCAAACCCTCATTTTGAGGGTCCAAACCCCTCTTTTGGGGCTCAAAGCTCCACTTTTACGGTCCACAGCTTTGAGTCTGGAGTTCAGAATTGCCTTTTTATGGCCCAAACCCTCATTTTTGTAGTGTAAACCCCTCTTTTGGGGCTCAAAGCTCCACTTTTAGGGTCCACAGCTTTGATTCTAGACTTCAGAATTGCCTTTTTATGGCCCAAACCCTCATTTTTAGGGTCCAAACCCCTCTTTTGGGGCTCCAAGCTTCATTTTCAGGGTCCACAGCTTGGATTCTAAATTTCAGAATTGCCTTTTTATGGTCCAAACCCTCATTTTTAAGGTCCAAAGGCTCCATTTCAGTTTACAAAGTCTCAGTTTAGAGTCCAAAGCTGCATTTTTAGTTTCTGAAGTCTGATTTTCAGGCTCCAAAGGCTCAGTTTTAGGATCCAGCCAGTCGTTTTTAGGCTCCAAGCCATATACTGAGTTTCCAAACCCTCATTTTTAGGGTCCACAGCTTTGATTCTAGAGTTCAGAATTGCCCTTTTATGGCCCAAACCCTCATTTTTACGGTCTAACCCCTCTTCTGGGGCTCAAAGCTTCATTTTTAGGGTCCACAGCTTTGAGTCTAGACTTCAGAATTGCCCTTTTATGGCCCAAACCCTCATTTTTAGGGTCCAAACACCTCCTTTGGGGCTCAAAGCTTCATTTTTAGGGTCCACAGCTTTGAGTCTAGAGTTCAGAACTGCCTTTTTATGGCCCAAACCCTCATTTTGAGGGTGTAAACCCTTCTTTCGGGGCTCAAAGCTTCATTTTTAGGGTACACACCTTTGATTTTAGAGTTCAAAACTGCCTTTTTACGGCCAAAACCGTCATTTTTGTGGTGTAAACCCCTCTTTTGGGGCTCAAAGCTTCACTTTTAGGGTCCACAGCTTTGAGTCTGGAGTTCAGAATTGCCTTTTTATGGCCCAAACCCTCATTTTTAGGGTCCAAACCCCTCTTTTGGGGCTCCAAGCTTCATTTTTAGGGTCCACAGCTTTGATTCTAGACTTCAGAATTGCCTTTTTTATGGTGCAAACCCTTATTTTTAAGGTCCAAAGGCTCCATTTCAGTTTACAAAGTCTCATTTTTAGAGTCCAAAGCTGCATTTTTAGTTTCTGAAGTCTGATTTTCAGGCTCCAAAGGCTCAGTTTTAGGATAAAGCCAGTCGTTTTTAGGGTCCAAGCCATATACTGAGTTTCCAAACCCTCATTTTTGGGGTCCAACCCCTCTTTTGGGGCTCAAAGCTTCATTTTTAGGGTCCACAGCTCGGATTCTAGACTTCAGAATTGCCTTTTTATGGCCCAAACCCTCATTTTTAGGGTCCAAACCCCTCTTTTGGGGCTCAAAGCTTCATTTTTAGGGTCCACAGCTTTGAGTCTAGACTTCAGAATTGCCCTTTTATGGCCCAAACCCTCATTTTTAGCGTCCAAACCCCTCTTTTGGGGCTCAAAGCTTCATTTTCAGGGTCCACAGCTTTGAGTCTAGAGTTCAGAATTGCCTTTTTATGGCCCAAACCCTCATTTTTAGGGTCCAAAGGCTCCATTTCAGTTTACGATGTCTCAGTTTAGAGTCCAAAGCTGCATTTTTAGTTTCTGAAGTCTGATTTTCAGGCTCCAAAGGCTCAGTTTTAGGATCCAGCCAGTCGTTTTTAGGCTCCAAGCCATATACTGAGTTTCTAAACCCTCATTTTTATGGTGTAAACCCCTCTTTTGGGGCTCAAAGCTTCATTTTTAGGGTCCACAGCTTTGAGTCTAGAGTTCAGAATTGCCTTTTTATGGCCCAAACCCTCATTTTGAGGGTCCAAACCCCTCTTTTGGGGCTCAAAGCTCCACTTTTACGGTCCACAGCTTTGAGTCTGGAGTTCAGAATTGCCTTTTTATGGCCCAAACCCTCATTTTTGTAGTGTAAACCCCTCTTTTGGGGCTCAAAGCTCCACTTTTAGGGTCCACAGCTTTGAGTCTGGAGTTCAGAATTGCCTTTTTATGGCCCAAACCCTCATTTTTAGGGTCCAAACACCTCCTTTGGGGCTCAAAGCTTCATTTTTAGGGTCCACAGCTTTGAGTCTAGAGTTCAGAACTGCCTTTTTATGGCCCAAACCCTCATTTTGAGGGTGTAAACCCTTCTTTCGGGGCTCAAAGCTTCATTTTTAGGGTACACACCTTTGATTTTAGAGTTCAAAACTGCCTTTTTACGGCCAAAACCGTCATTTTTGTGGTGTAAACCCCTCTTTTGGGGCTCAAAGCTTCACTTTTAGGGTCCACAGCTTTGAGTCTGGAGTTCAGAATTGCCTTTTTATGGCCCAAACCCTCATTTTTAGGGTCCAAACCCCTCTTTTGGGGCTCCAAGCTTCATTTTTAGGGTCCACAGCTTTGATTCTAGACTTCAGAATTGCCTTTTTTATGGTGCAAACCCTCATTTTTAAGGTCCAAAGGCTCCATTTCAGTTTACAAAGTCTCATTTTTAGAGTCCAAAGCTGCATTTTTAGTTTCTGAAGTCTGATTTTCAGGCTCCAAAGGCTCAGTTTTAGGATAAAGCCAGTCGTTTTTAGGGTCCAAGCCATATACTGAGTTTCCAAACCCTCATTTTTGGGGCCCAACCCCTCTTTTGGGGCTCAAAGCTTCATTTCTGGGGTCCACAGCTCGGATTCTAGACTTCAGAATTGCCCTTTTATGGCCCAAACCCTCATTTTTAGCGTCCAAACCCCTCTTTTGGGGCTCAAAGCTTCATTTTCAGGGTACACAGCTTTGAGTCTAGAGTTCAGAATTGCCTTTTTATGGCCCAAACCCTCATTTTTAGGGTCCAAAGGCTCCATTTCAGTTTACGATGTCTCAGTTTAGAGTCCAAAGCTGCATTTTTAGTTTCTGAAGTCTGATTTTCAGGCTCCAAAGGCTCAGTTTTAGGATCCAGCCAGTCGTTTTTAGGCTCCAAGCCATATACTGAGTTTCTAAACCCTCATTTTTATGGTGTAAACCCCTCTTTTGGGGCTCAAAGCTTCATTTTTAGGGTCCACAGCTTTGAGTCTAGAGTTCAGAATTGCCTTTTTATGGCCCAAACCCTCATTTTGAGGGTCCAAACCCCTCTTTTGGGGCTCAAAGCTCCACTTTTACGGTCCACAGCTTTGAGTCTGGAGTTCAGAATTGCCTTTTTATGGCCCAAACCCTCATTTTTGTAGTGTAAACCCCTCTTTTGGGGCTCAAAGCTCCACTTTTAGGGTCCACAGCTTTGATTCTAGACTTCAGAATTGCCTTTTTATGGCCCAAACCCTCATTTTTAAGGTCCAAAGGCTCCATTTCAGTTTACAAAGTCTCAGTTTAGAGTCCAAAGCTGCATTTTTAGTTTCTGAAGTCTGATTTTCAGGCTCCAAAGGCTCAGTTTTAGGATCCAGCCAGTCGTTTTTAGGCTCCAAGCCATATACTGAGTTTCCAAACCCTCATTTTTACGGTCTAACCCCTCTTCTGGGGCTCAAAGCTTCATTTTTAGGGTCCACAGCTTTGAGTCTGGAGTTCAGAACTGCCTTTTTATGGCCCCAACCCTCATTTTGAGGGTGTAAACCCTTCTTTCGGGGCTCAAAGCTTCATTTTTAGGGTACACACCTTTGATTTTAGAGTTCAAAACTGCCTTTTTACGGCCAAAACCGTCATTTTTGTGGTGTAAACCCCTCTTTTGGGGCTCAAAGCTCCACTTTTAGGGTCCACAGCTTTGAGTCTGGAGTTCAGAATTGCCTTTTTATGGCCCAAACCCTCATTTTTAGCGTCGAAACCCCTCTTTTGGGGCTCCAAGCTTCATTTTTAGGGTCCACAGCTTTGATTCTAGACTTCAGAATTGCCTTTTTTATGGTGCAAACCCTCATTTTTAAGGTCCAAAGGCTCCATTTCAGTTTACAAAGTCTCATTTTTAGAGTCCAAAGCTGCATTTTTAGTTTCTGAAGTCTGATTTTCAGGCTCCAAAGGCTCAGTTTTAGGATAAAGCCAGTCGTTTTTAGGGTCCAAGCCATATACTGAGTTTCCAAACCCTCATTTTTGGGGTCCAACCCCTCTTTTGGGGCTCAAAGCTTCATTTTTAGGGTCCACAGCTCGGATTCTAGACTTCAGAATTGCCTTTTTATGGCCCAAACCCTCATTTTTAGGGTCCAAACCCCTCTTTTGGGGCTCCAAGCTTCATTTTTAGGGTCCACAGCTTTGAGTCTAGACTTCAGAATTGCCCTTTTATGGCCCAAACCCTCATTTTTAGCGTCCAAACCCCTCTTTTGGGGCTCAAAGCTTCATTTTCAGGGTCCACAGCTTTGAGTCTAGAGTTCAGAATTGCCTTTTTATGGCCCAAACCCTCATTTTTAGGGTCCAAAGGCTCCATTTCAGTTTACAAAGTCTCAGTTTAGAGTCCAAAGCTGCATTTTTAGTTTCTGAAGTCTGATTTTCAGGCTCCAAAGGCTCAGTTTTAGGATCCAGCCAGTCGTTTTTAGGCTCCAAGCCATATACTGAGTTTCCAAACCCTCATTTTTACGGTCTAACCCCTCTTCTGGGGCTCAAAGCTTCATTTTTAGGGTCCACAGCTTTGAGTCTGGAGTTCAGAACTGCCTTTTTATGGCCCCAACCCTCATTTTGAGGGTGTAAACCCTTCTTTCGGGGCTCAAAGCTTCATTTTTAGGGTACACACCTTTGATTTTAGAGTTCAAAACTGCCTTTTTACGGCCAAAACCGTCATTTTTGTGGTGTAAACCCCTCTTTTGGGGCTCAAAGCTCCACTTTTAGGGTCCACAGCTTTGAGTCTAGACTTCAGAATTGCCTTTTTATGGCCCAAACCCTCATTTTTAGGGTGTAATCCCCTCTTTTGGGGCTCCAAGCTTCATTTTCAGGGTCCACAGCTTGGATTCTAGACTTCAGAATTGCCTTTTTATGGCCCAAACCCTCATTTTTAGGGTCCAAAGGCTCCATTTCAGTTTACGATGTCTCAGTTTAGAGTCCAAAGCTGCATTTTTAGTTTCTGAAGTCTGATTTTCAGGCTCCAAAGGCTCAGTTTTAGGATCCAGCCAGTCGTTTTTAGGCTCCAAGCCATATACTGAGTTTCCAAACCCTCATTTTTGGGGTCCAACCCCTCTTCTGGGGCTCAAAGCTTCATTTTTAGGGTCCACAGCTTTGAGTCTAGACTTCAGAATTGCCCTTTTATGGCCCAAACCCTCATTTTTAGGGTCCAAACACCTCCTTTGGGGCTCAAAGCTTCATTTTTAGGGTCCACAGCTTTGAGTCTAGAGTTCAGAACTGCCTTTTTATGGCCCCAACCCTCATTTTGAGGGTGTAAACCCTTCTTTCGGGGCTCAAAGCTTCATTTTTAGGGTACACACCTTTGATTTTAGAGTTCAAAACTGCCTTTTTACGGCCAAAACCGTCATTTTTGTGGTGTAAACCCCTCTTTTGGGGCTCAAAGCTCCACTTTTAGGGTCCACAGCTTTGAGTCTGGAGTTCAGAATTGCCTTTTTATGGCCCAAACCCTCATTTTTAGGGTCCAAACCCCTCTTTTGGGGCTCCAAGCTTCATTTTTAGGGTCCACAGCTTTGATTCTAGACTTCAGAATTGCCTTTTTTATGGTGCAAACCCTCATTTTTAAGGTCCAAAGGCTCCATTTCAGTTTACAAAGTCTCATTTTTAGAGTCCAAAGCTGCATTTTTAGTTTCTGAAGTCTGATTTTCAGGCTCCAAAGGCTCAGTTTTAGGATAAAGCCAGTCGTTTTTAGGCTCCAAGCCATATACTGAGTTTCCAAACCCTCATTTTTGGGGTCCAACCCCTCTTTTGGGGCTCAAAGCTTCATTTTTAGGGTCCACAGCTCGGATTCTAGACTTCAGAATTGCCTTTTTATGGCCCAAACCCTCATTTTTAGGGTCCAAACCCCTCTTTTGGGGCTCAAAGCTTCATTTTTAGGGTCCACAGCTTTGAGTCTAGACTTCAGAATTGCCCTTTTATGGCCCAAACCCTCATTTTTAGCGTCCAAACCCCTCTTTTGGGGCTCAAAGCTTCATTTTCAGGGTCCACAGCTTTGAGTCTAGAGTTCAGAATTGCCTTTTTATGGCCCAAACCCTCATTTTTAGGGTCCAAAGGCTCCATTTCAGTTTACGATGTCTCAGTTTAGAGTCCAAAGCTGCATTTTTAGTTTCTGAAGTCTGATTTTCAGGCTCCAAAGGCTCAGTTTTAGGATCCAGCCAGTCGTTTTTAGGCTCCAAGCCATATACTGAGTTTCTAAACCCTCATTTTTATGGTGTAAACCCCTCTTTTGGGGCTCAAAGCTTCATTTTTAGGGTCCACAGCTTGGATTCTAGACTTCAGAATTGCCTTTTTATGGCCCAAACCCTCATTTTTAGGGTCCCAACCCCTCTTTTGGGGCTCAAAGCTCCACTTTTACGGTCCACAGCTTTGAGTCTGGAGTTCAGAATTGCCTTTTTATGGCCCAAACCCTCATTTTTGTAGTGTAAACCCCTCTTTTGGGGCTCAAAGCTCCACTTTTAGGGTCCACAGCTTTGATTCTAGACTTCAGAATTGCCTTTTTTATGGCCCAAACCCTCATTTTTAGGGTGTAATCCCCTCTTTTGGGGCTCCAAGCTTCATTTTCAGGGTCCACAGCTTGGATTCTAGACTTCAGAATTGCCTTTTTATGGTCCAAACCCTCATTTTTAAGGTCCAAAGGCTCCATTTCAGTTTACAAAGTCTCATTTTTAGAGTCCAAAGCTGCATTTTTAGTTTCTGAAGTCTGATTTTCAGGCTCCAAAGGCTCAGTTTTAGGATCCAGCCAGTCGTTTTTAGGCTCCAAGCCATATACTGAGTTTCCAAACCCTCATTTTTACGGTCTAACCCCTCTTCTGGGGCTCAAAGCTTCATTTTTAGGGTCCACAGCTTTGAGTCTAGACTTCAGAATTGCCCTTTTATGGCCCAAACCCTCATTTTTAGGGTCCAAACACCTCCTTTGGGGCTCAAAGCTTCATTTTTAGGGTCCACAGCTTTGAGTCTAGAGTTCAGAACTGCCTTTTTATGGCCCCAACCCTCATTTTGAGGGTGTAAACCCTTCTTTCGGGGCTCAAAGCTTCATTTTTAGGGTACACACCTTTGATTTTAGAGTTCAAAACTGCCTTTTTACGGCCAAAACCGTCATTTTTGTGGTGTAAACCCCTCTTTTGGGGCTCAAAGCTCCACTTTTAGGGTCCACAGCTTTGAGTCTGGAGTTCAGAATTGCCTTTTTATGGCCCAAACCCTCATTTTTAGCGTCGAAACCCCTCTTTTGGGGCTCCAAGCTTCATTTTTAGGGTCCACAGCTTTGATTCTAGACTTCAGAATTGCCTTTTTTATGGTGCAAACCCTCATTTTTAAGGTCCAAAGGCTCCATTTCAGTTTACAAAGTCTCATTTTTAGAGTCCAAAGCTGCATTTTTAGTTTCTGAAGTCTGATTTTCAGGCTCCAAAGGCTCAGTTTTAGGATAAAGCCAGTCGTTTTTAGGGTCCAAGCCATATACTGAGTTTCCAAACCCTCATTTTTGGGGTCCAACCCCTCTTTTGGGGCTCAAAGCTTCATTTTTAGGGTCCACAGCTTGGATTCTAGACTTCAGAATTGCCTTTTTATGGCCCAAACCCTCATTTTTAGGGTCCAAACCCCTCTTTTGGGGCTCAAAGCTTCATTTTTAGGGTCCACAGCTTTGAGTCTAGACTTCAGAATTGCCCTTTTATGGCCCAAACCCTCATTTTTAGCGTCCAAACCCCTCTTTTGGGGCTCAAAGCTTCATTTTCAGGGTCCACAGCTTTGAGTCTAGAGTTCAGAATTGCCTTTTTATGGCCCAAACCCTCATTTTTAGGGTCCAAAGGCTCCATTTCAGTTTACGATGTCTCAGTTTAGAGTCCAAAGCTGCATTTTTAGTTTCTGAAGTCTGATTTTCAGGCTCCAAAGGCTCAGTTTTAGGATCCAGCCAGTCGTTTTTAGGCTCCAAGCCATATACTGAGTTTCTAAACCCTCATTTTTATGGTGTAAACCCCTCTTTTGGGGCTCAAAGCTTCATTTTTAGGGTCCACAGCTTTGAGTCTAGAGTTCAGAATTGCCTTTTTATGGCCCAAACCCTCATTTTGAGGGTCCAAACCCCTCTTTTGGGGCTCAAAGCTCCACTTTTACGGTCCACAGCTTTGAGTCTGGAGTTCAGAATTGCCTTTTTATGGCCCAAACCCTCATTTTTGTAGTGTAAACCCCTCTTTTGGGGCTCAAAGCTCCACTTTTAGGGTCCACAGCTTTGATTCTAGACTTCAGAATTGCCTTTTTATGGCCCAAACCCTCATTTTTAGGGTCCAAACCCCTCTTTTGGGGCTCCAAGCTTCATTTTTAGGGTCCACAGCTTTGAGTCTAGACTTCAGAATTGCCCTTTTATGGCCCAAACCCTCATTTTTAGCGTCCAAACCCCTCTTTTGGGGCTCAAAGCTTCATTTTCAGGGTCCACAGCTTTGAGTCTAGAGTTCAGAATTGCCTTTTTATGGCCCAAACCCTCATTTTTAGGGTCCAAAGGCTCCATTTCAGTTTACGATGTCTCAGTTTAGAGTCCAAAGCTGCATTTTTAGTTTCTGAAGTCTGATTTTCAGGCTCCAAAGGCTCAGTTTTAGGATCCAGCCAGTCGTTTTTAGGCTCCAAGCCATATACTGAGTTTCCAAACCCTCATTTTTACGGTCTAACCCCTCTTCTGGGGCTCAAAGCTTCATTTTTAGGGTCCACAGCTTTGAGTCTGGAGTTCAGAACTGCCTTTTTATGGCCCCAACCCTCATTTTGAGGGTGTAAACCCTTCTTTCGGGGCTCAAAGCTTCATTTTTAGGGTACACACCTTTGATTTTAGAGTTCAAAACTGCCTTTTTACGGCCAAAACCGTCATTTTTGTGGTGTAAACCCCTCTTTTGGGGCTCAAAGCTCCACTTTTAGGGTCCACAGCTTTGAGTCTGGAGTTCAGAATTGCCTTTTTATGGCCCAAACCCTCATTTTTAGGGTCCAAACCCCTCTTTTGGGGCTCCAAGCTTCATTTTTAGGGTCCACAGCTTTGATTCTAGACTTCAGAATTGCCTTTTTTATGGTGCAAACCCTCATTTTTAAGGTCCAAAGGCTCCATTTCAGTTTACAAAGTCTCATTTTTAGAGTCCAAAGCTGCATTTTTAGTTTCTGAAGTCTGATTTTCAGGCTCCAAAGGCTCAGTTTTAGGATAAAGCCAGTCGTTTTTAGGCTCCAAGCCATATACTGAGTTTCCAAACCCTCATTTTTGGGGTCCAACCCCTCTTTTGGGGCTCAAAGCTTCATTTTTAGGGTCCACAGCTCGGATTCTAGACTTCAGAATTGCCTTTTTATGGCCCAAACCCTCATTTTTAGGGTCCAAACCCCTCTTTTGGGGCTCAAAGCTTCATTTTTAGGGTCCACAGCTTTGAGTCTAGACTTCAGAATTGCCCTTTTATGGCCCAAACCCTCATTTTTAGCGTCCAAACCCCTCTTTTGGGGCTCAAAGCTTCATTTTCAGGGTCCACAGCTTTGAGTCTAGAGTTCAGAATTGCCTTTTTATGGCCCAAACCCTCATTTTTAGGGTCCAAAGGCTCCATTTCAGTTTACAAAGTCTCAGTTTAGAGTCCAAAGCTGCATTTTTAGTTTCTGAAGTCTGATTTTCAGGCTCCAAAGGCTCAGTTTTAGGATCCAGCCAGTCGTTTTTAGGCTCCAAGCCATATACTGAGTTTCTAAACCCTCATTTTTATGGTGTAAACCCCTCTTTTGGGGCTCAAAGCTTCATTTTTAGGGTCCACAGCTTGGATTCTAGACTTCAGAATTGCCTTTTTATGGCCCAAACCCTCATTTTTAGGGTCCCAACCCCTCTTTTGGGGCTCAAAGCTCCACTTTTACGGTCCACAGCTTTGAGTCTGGAGTTCAGAATTGCCTTTTTATGGCCCAAACCCTCATTTTTGTAGTGTAAACCCCTCTTTTGGGGCTCAAAGCTCCACTTTTAGGGTCCACAGCTTTGATTCTAGACTTCAGAATTGCCTTTTTTATGGCCCAAACCCTCATTTTTAGGGTGTAATCCCCTCTTTTGGGGCTCCAAGCTTCATTTTCAGGGTCCACAGCTTGGATTCTAGACTTCAGAATTGCCTTTTTATGGTCCAAACCCTCATTTTTAAGGTCCAAAGGCTCCATTTCAGTTTACAAAGTCTCATTTTTAGAGTCCAAAGCTGCATTTTTAGTTTCTGAAGTCTGATTTTCAGGCTCCAAAGGCTCAGTTTTAGGATCCAGCCAGTCGTTTTTAGGCTCCAAGCCATATACTGAGTTTCCAAACCCTCATTTTTACGGTCTAACCCCTCTTCTGGGGCTCAAAGCTTCATTTTTAGGGTCCACAGCTTTGAGTCTAGACTTCAGAATTGCCCTTTTATGGCCCAAACCCTCATTTTTAGGGTCCAAACACCTCCTTTGGGGCTCAAAGCTTCATTTTTAGGGTCCACAGCTTTGAGTCTAGAGTTCAGAACTGCCTTTTTATGGCCCAAACCCTCATTTTGAGGGTGTAAACCCTTCTTTCGGGGCTCAAAGCTTCATTTTTAGGGTACACACCTTTGATTTTAGAGTTCAAAACTGCCTTTTTACGGCCAAAACCGTCATTTTTGTGGTGTAAACCCCTCTTTTGGGGCTCAAAGCTTCACTTTTAGGGTCCACAGCTTTGAGTCTGGAGTTCAGAATTGCCTTTTTATGGCCCAAACCCTCATTTTTAGGGTCCAAACCCCTCTTTTGGGGCTCCAAGCTTCATTTTTAGGGTCCACAGCTTTGATTCTAGACTTCAGAATTGCCTTTTTTATGGTGCAAACCCTCATTTTTAAGGTCCAAAGGCTCCATTTCAGTTTACAAAGTCTCATTTTTAGAGTCCAAAGCTGCATTTTTAGTTTCTGAAGTCTGATTTTCAGGCTCCAAAGGCTCAGTTTTAGGATAAAGCCAGTCGTTTTTAGGGTCCAAGCCATATACTGAGTTTCCAAACCCTCATTTTTGGGGTCCAACCCCTCTTTTGGGGCTCAAAGCTTCATTTTTAGGGTCCACAGCTCGGATTCTAGACTTCAGAATTGCCCTTTTATGGCCCAAACCCTCATTTTTAGCGTCCAAACCCCTCTTTTGGGGCTCAAAGCTTCATTTTCAGGGTACACAGCTTTGAGTCTAGAGTTCAGAATTGCCTTTTTATGGCCCAAACCCTCATTTTTAGGGTCCAAAGGCTCCATTTCAGTTTACGATGTCTCAGTTTAGAGTCCAAAGCTGCATTTTTAGTTTCTGAAGTCTGATTTTCAGGCTCCAAAGGCTCAGTTTTAGGATCCAGCCAGTCGTTTTTAGGCTCCAAGCCATATACTGAGTTTCTAAACCCTCATTTTTATGGTGTAAACCCCTCTTTTGGGGCTCAAAGCTTCATTTTTAGGGTCCACAGCTTTGAGTCTAGAGTTCAGAATTGCCTTTTTATGGCCCAAACCCTCATTTTGAGGGTCCAAACCCCTCTTTTGGGGCTCAAAGCTCCACTTTTACGGTCCACAGCTTTGAGTCTGGAGTTCAGAATTGCCTTTTTATGGCCCAAACCCTCATTTTTGTAGTGTAAACCCCTCTTTTGGGGCTCAAAGCTCCACTTTTAGGGTCCACAGCTTTGATTCTAGACTTCAGAATTGCCTTTTTATGGCCCAAACCCTCATTTTTAAGGTCCAAAGGCTCCATTTCAGTTTACAAAGTCTCATTTTAGAGTCCAAAGCTGCATTTTTAGTTTCTGAAGTCTGATTTTCAGGCTCCAAAGGCTCAGTTTTAGGATCCAGCCAGTCGTTTTTAGGCTCCAAGCCATATACTGAGTTTCCAAACCCTCATTTTTACGGTCTAACCCCTCTTCTGGGGCTCAAAGCTTCATTTTTAGGGTCCACAGCTTTGAGTCTGGAGTTCAGAACTGCCTTTTTATGGCCCCAACCCTCATTTTGAGGGTGTAAACCCTTCTTTCGGGGCTCAAAGCTTCAGTTTTAGGGTACACACCTTTGATTTTAGAGTTCAAAACTGCCTTTTTACGGCCAAAACCGTCATTTTTGTGGTGTAAACCCCTCTTTTGGGGCTCAAAGCTCCACTTTTAGGGTCCACAGCTTTGAGTCTGGAGTTCAGAATTGCCTTTTTATGGCCCAAACCCTCATTTTTAGCGTCGAAACCCCTCTTTTGGGGCTCCAAGCTTCATTTTTAGGGTCCACAGCTTTGATTCTAGACTTCAGAATTGCCTTTTTTATGGTGCAAACCCTCATTTTTAAGGTCCAAAGGCTCCATTTCAGTTTACAAAGTCTCATTTTTAGAGTCCAAAGCTGCATTTTTAGTTTCTGAAGTCTGATTTTCAGGCTCCAAAGGCTCAGTTTTAGGATAAAGCCAGTCGTTTTTAGGGTCCAAGCCATATACTGAGTTTCCAAACCCTCATTTTTGGGGCCCAACCCCTCTTTTGGGGCTCAAAGCTTCATTTTTAGGGTCCACAGCTCGGATTCTAGACTTCAGAATTGCCCTTTTATGGCCCAAACCCTCATTTTTAGCGTCCAAACCCCTCTTTTGGGGCTCAAAGCTTCATTTTCAGGGTACACAGCTTTGAGTCTAGAGTTCAGAATTGCCTTTTTATGGCCCAAACCCTCATTTTTAGGGTCCAAAGGCTCCATTTCAGTTTACGATGTCTCAGTTTAGAGTCCAAAGCTGCATTTTTAGTTTCTGAAGTCTGATTTTCAGGCTCCAAAGGCTCAGTTTTAGGATCCAGCCAGTCGTTTTTAGGCTCCAAGCCATATACTGAGTTTCTAAACCCTCATTTTTATGGTGTAAACCCCTCTTTTGGGGCTCAAAGCTTCATTTTTAGGGTCCACAGCTTTGAGTCTAGAGTTCAGAATTGCCTTTTTATGGCCCAAACCCTCATTTTGAGGGTCCAAACCCCTCTTTTGGGGCTCAAAGCTCCACTTTTACGGTCCACAGCTTTGAGTCTGGAGTTCAGAATTGCCTTTTTATGGCCCAAACCCTCATTTTTGTAGTGTAAACCCCTCTTTTGGGGCTCCAAGCTTCATTTTCAGGGTCCACAGCTTGGATTCTAGACTTCAGAATTGCCTTTTTATGGCCCAAACCCTCATTTTTAGGGTCCAAAGGCTCCATTTCAGTTTACAAAGTCTCAGTTTAGAGTCCAAAGCTGCATTTTTAGTTTCTGAAGTCTGATTTTCAGGCTCCAAAGGCTCAGTTTTAGGATCCAGCCAGTCGTTTTTAGGCTCCAAGCCATATACTGAGTTTCCAAACCCTCATTTTTACAGTCTAACCCCTCTTCTGGGGCTCAAAGCTTCATTTTTAGGGTCCACAGCTTTGAGTCTGGAGTTCAGAACTGCCTTTTTATGGCCCCAACCCTCATTTTGAGGGTGTAAACCCTTCTTTCGGGGCTCAAAGCTTCATTTTTAGGGTACACACCTTTGATTTTAGAGTTCAAAACTGCCTTTTTACGGCCAAAACCGTCATTTTTGTGGTGTAAACCCCTCTTTTGGGGCTCAAAGCTCCACTTTTAGGGTCCACAGCTTTGAGTCTGGAGTTCAGAATTGCCTTTTTATGGCCCAAACCCTCATTTTTAGCGTCCAAACCCCTCTTTTGGGGCTCCAAGCTTCATTTTTAGGGTCCACAGCTTGGATTCTAGACTTCAGAATTGCCTTTTTTATGGTGCAAACCCTCATTTTTAAGGTCCAAAGGCTCCATTTCAGTTTACAAAGTCTCATTTTTAGAGTCCAAAGCTGCATTTTTAGTTTCTGAAGTCTGATTTTCAGGCTCCAAAGGCTCAGTTTTAGGATAAAGCCAGTCGTTTTTAGGGTCCAAGCCATATACTGAGTTTCCAAACCCTCATTTTTGGGGTCCAACCCCTCTTTTGGGGCTCAAAGCTTCATTTTTAGGGTCCACAGCTCGGATTCTAGACTTCAGAATTGCCTTTTTATGGCCCAAACCCTCATTTTGAGGGTCCAAACCCCTCTTTTGGGGCTCCAAGCTTCATTTTTAGGGTCTACAGCTTTGAGTCTAGACTTCAGAATTGCCCTTTTATGGCCCAAACCCTCATTTTTAGCGTCCAAACCCCTCTTTTGGGGCTCAAAGCTTCATTTTCAGGGTCCACAGCTTTGAGTCTAGAGTTCAGAATTGCCTTTTTATGGCCCAAACCCTCATTTTTAGGGTCCAAAGGCTCCATTTCAGTTTACGATGTCTCAGTTTAGAGTCCAAAGCTGCATTTTTAGTTTCTGAAGTCTGATTTTCAGGCTCCAAAGGCTCAGTTTTAGGATCCAGCCAGTCGTTTTTAGGCTCCAAGCCATATACTGAGTTTCCAAACCCTCATTTTTGGGGTCCAACCCCTCTTCTGGGGCTCAAAGCTTCATTTTTAGGGTCCACAGCTTTGAGTCTAGACTTCAGAATTGCCCTTTTATGGCCCAAACCCTCATTTTTAGGGTCCAAACACCTCCTTTGGGGCTCAAAGCTTCATTTTTAGGGTCCACAGCTTTGAGTCTAGAGTTCAGAACTGCCTTTTTATGGCCCCAACCCTCATTTTGAGGGTGTAAACCCTTCTTTCGGGGCTCAAAGCTTCATTTTTAGGGTACACACCTTTGATTTTAGAGTTCAAAACTGCCTTTTTACGGCCAAAACCGTCATTTTTGTGGTGTAAACCCCTCTTTTGGGGCTCAAAGCTCCACTTTTAGGGTCCACAGCTTTGAGTCTGGAGTTCAGAATTGCCTTTTTATGGCCCAAACCCTCATTTTTAGGGTCCAAACCCCTCTTTTGGGGCTCCAAGCTTCATTTTTAGGGTCCACAGCTTTGATTCTAGACTTCAGAATTGCCTTTTTTATGGTGCAAACCCTCATTTTTAAGGTCCAAAGGCTCCATTTCAGTTTACAAAGTCTCATTTTTAGAGTCCAAAGCTGCATTTTTAGTTTCTGAAGTCTGATTTTCAGGCTCCAAAGGCTCAGTTTTAGGATAAAGCCAGTCGTTTTTAGGCTCCAAGCCATATACTGAGTTTCCAAACCCTCATTTTTGGGGTCCAACCCCTCTTTTGGGGCTCAAAGCTTCATTTTTAGGGTCCACAGCTCGGATTCTAGACTTCAGAATTGCCTTTTTATGGCCCAAACCCTCATTTTTAGGGTCCAAACCCCTCTTTTGGGGCTCAAAGCTTCATTTTTAGGGTCCACAGCTTTGAGTCTAGACTTCAGAATTGCCCTTTTATGGCCCAAACCCTCATTTTTAGCGTCCAAACCCCTCTTTTGGGGCTCAAAGCTTCATTTTCAGGGTCCACAGCTTTGAGTCTAGAGTTCAGAATTGCCTTTTTATGGCCCAAACCCTCATTTTTAGGGTCCAAAGGCTCCATTTCAGTTTACGATGTCTCAGTTTAGAGTCCAAAGCTGCATTTTTAGTTTCTGAAGTCTGATTTTCAGGCTCCAAAGGCTCAGTTTTAGGATCCAGCCAGTCGTTTTTAGGCTCCAAGCCATATACTGAGTTTCTAAACCCTCATTTTTATGGTGTAAACCCCTCTTTTGGGGCTCAAAGCTTCATTTTTAGGGTCCACAGCTTGGATTCTAGACTTCAGAATTGCCTTTTTATGGCCCAAACCCTCATTTTTAGGGTCCCAACCCCTCTTTTGGGGCTCAAAGCTCCACTTTTACGGTCCACAGCTTTGAGTCTGGAGTTCAGAATTGCCTTTTTATGGCCCAAACCCTCATTTTTGTAGTGTAAACCCCTCTTTTGGGGCTCAAAGCTCCACTTTTAGGGTCCACAGCTTTGATTCTAGACTTCAGAATTGCCTTTTTTATGGCCCAAACCCTCATTTTTAGGGTGTAATCCCCTCTTTTGGGGCTCCAAGCTTCATTTTCAGGGTCCACAGCTTGGATTCTAGACTTCAGAATTGCCTTTTTATGGTCCAAACCCTCATTTTTAAGGTCCAAAGGCTCCATTTCAGTTTACAAAGTCTCAGTTTAGAGTCCAAAGCTGCATTTTTAGTTTCTGAAGTCTGATTTTCAGGCTCCAAAGGCTCAGTTTTAGGATCCAGCCAGTCGTTTTTAGGGTCCAAGCCATATACTGAGTTTCCAAACCCTCATTTTTGGGGTCCAACCCCTCTTCTGGGGCTCAAAGCTTCATTTTTAGGGTCCACAGCTTTGAGTCTAGACTTCAGAATTGCCCTTTTATGGCCCAAACCCTCATTTTTAGGGTCCAAACACCTCCTTTGGGGCTCAAAGCTTCATTTTTAGGGTCCACAGCTTTGAGTCTAGAGTTCAGAACTGCCTTTTTATGGCCCCAACCCTCATTTTGAGGGTGTAAACCCTTCTTTCGGGGCTCAAAGCTTCATTTTTAGGGTACACACCTTTGATTTTAGAGTTCAAAACTGCCTTTTTACGGCCAAAACCGTCATTTTTGTGGTGTAAACCCCTCTTTTGGGGCTCAAAGCTCCACTTTTAGGGTCCACAGCTTTGAGTCTGGAGTTCAGAATTGCCTTTTTATGGCCCAAACCCTCATTTTTAGGGTCCAAACCCCTCTTTTGGGGCTCCAAGCTTCATTTTTAGGGTCCACAGCTTTGATTCTAGACTTCAGAATTGCCTTTTTTATGGTGCAAACCCTCATTTTTAAGGTCCAAAGGCTCCATTTCAGTTTACAAAGTCTCATTTTTAGAGTCCAAAGCTGCATTTTTAGTTTCTGAAGTCTGATTTTCAGGCTCCAAAGGCTCAGTTTTAGGATAAAGCCAGTCGTTTTTAGGCTCCAAGCCATATACTGAGTTTCCAAACCCTCATTTTTGGGGTCCAACCCCTCTTTTGGGGCTCAAAGCTTCATTTTTAGGGTCCACAGCTCGGATTCTAGACTTCAGAATTGCCTTTTTATGGCCCAAACCCTCATTTTTAGGGTCCAAACCCCTCTTTTGGGGCTCAAAGCTTCATTTTTAGGGTCCACAGCTTTGAGTCTAGACTTCAGAATTGCCCTTTTATGGCCCAAACCCTCATTTTTAGCGTCCAAACCCCTCTTTTGGGGCTCAAAGCTTCATTTTCAGGGTCCACAGCTTTGAGTCTAGAGTTCAGAATTGCCTTTTTATGGCCCAAACCCTCATTTTTAGGGTCCAAAGGCTCCATTTCAGTTTACGATGTCTCAGTTTAGAGTCCAAAGCTGCATTTTTAGTTTCTGAAGTCTGATTTTCAGGCTCCAAAGGCTCAGTTTTAGGATCCAGCCAGTCGTTTTTAGGCTCCAAGCCATATACTGAGTTTCTAAACCCTCATTTTTATGGTGTAAACCCCTCTTTTGGGGCTCAAAGCTTCATTTTTAGGGTCCACAGCTTGGATTCTAGACTTCAGAATTGCCTTTTTATGGCCCAAACCCTCATTTTTAGGGTCCCAACCCCTCTTTTGGGGCTCAAAGCTCCACTTTTACGGTCCACAGCTTTGAGTCTGGAGTTCAGAATTGCCTTTTTATGGCCCAAACCCTCATTTTTGTAGTGTAAACCCCTCTTTTGGGGCTCAAAGCTCCACTTTTAGGGTCCACAGCTTTGATTCTAGACTTCAGAATTGCCTTTTTTATGGCCCAAACCCTCATTTTTAGGGTGTAATCCCCTCTTTTGGGGCTCCAAGCTTCATTTTCAGGGTCCACAGCTTGGATTCTAGACTTCAGAATTGCCTTTTTATGGTCCAAACCCTCATTTTTAAGGTCCAAAGGCTCCATTTCAGTTTACAAAGTCTCATTTTTAGAGTCCAAAGCTGCATTTTTAGTTTCTGAAGTCTGATTTTCAGGCTCCAAAGGCTCAGTTTTAGGATCCAGCCAGTCGTTTTTAGGCTCCAAGCCATATACTGAGTTTCCAAACCCTCATTTTTACGGTCTAACCCCTCTTCTGGGGCTCAAAGCTTCATTTTTAGGGTCCACAGCTTTGAGTCTAGACTTCAGAATTGCCCTTTTATGGCCCAAACCCTCATTTTTAGGGTCCAAACACCTCCTTTGGGGCTCAAAGCTTCATTTTTAGGGTCCACAGCTTTGAGTCTAGAGTTCAGAACTGCCTTTTTATGGCCCCAACCCTCATTTTGAGGGTGTAAACCCTTCTTTCGGGGCTCAAAGCTTCATTTTTAGGGTACACACCTTTGATTTTAGAGTTCAAAACTGCCTTTTTACGGCCAAAACCGTCATTTTTGTGGTGTAAACCCCTCTTTTGGGGCTCAAAGCTCCACTTTTAGGGTCCACAGCTTTGAGTCTGGAGTTCAGAATTGCCTTTTTATGGCCCAAACCCTCATTTTTAGCGTCGAAACCCCTCTTTTGGGGCTCCAAGCTTCATTTTTAGGGTCCACAGCTTTGATTCTAGACTTCAGAATTGCCTTTTTTATGGTGCAAACCCTCATTTTTAAGGTCCAAAGGCTCCATTTCAGTTTACAAAGTCTCATTTTTAGAGTCCAAAGCTGCATTTTTAGTTTCTGAAGTCTGATTTTCAGGCTCCAAAGGCTCAGTTTTAGGATAAAGCCAGTCGTTTTTAGGGTCCAAGCCATATACTGAGTTTCCAAACCCTCATTTTTGGGGTCCAACCCCTCTTTTGGGGCTCAAAGCTTCATTTTTAGGGTCCACAGCTTGGATTCTAGACTTCAGAATTGCCTTTTTATGGCCCAAACCCTCATTTTTAGGGTCCAAACACCTCTTTTGGGGCTCAAAGCTTCATTTTTAGGGTCCACAGCTTTGAGTCTAGACTTCAGAATTGCCCTTTTATGGCCCAAACCCTCATTTTTAGCGTCCAAACCCCTCTTTTGGGGCTCAAAGCTTCATTTTCAGGGTCCACAGCTTTGAGTCTAGAGTTCAGAATTGCCTTTTTATGGCCCAAACCCTCATTTTTAGGGTCCAAAGGCTCCATTTCAGTTTACGATGTCTCAGTTTAGAGTCCAAAGCTGCATTTTTAGTTTCTGAAGTCTGATTTTCAGGCTCCAAAGGCTCAGTTTTAGGATCCAGCCAGTCGTTTTTAGGCTCCAAGCCATATACTGAGTTTCTAAACCCTCATTTTTATGGTGTAAACCCCTCTTTTGGGGCTCAAAGCTTCATTTTTAGGGTCCACAGCTTTGAGTCTAGAGTTCAGAATTGCCTTTTTATGGCCCAAACCCTCATTTTGAGGGTCCAAACCCCTCTTTTGGGGCTCAAAGCTCCACTTTTACGGTCCACAGCTTTGAGTCTGGAGTTCAGAATTGCCTTTTTATGGCCCAAACCCTCATTTTTGTAGTGTAAACCCCTCTTTTGGGGCTCAAAGCTCCACTTTTAGGGTCCACAGCTTTGAGTCTAGAGTTCAGAATTGCCTTTTTATGGCCCAAACCCTCATTTTTAGGGTGTAATCCCCTCTTTTGGGGCTCCAAGCTTCATTTTCAGGGTCCACAGCTTGGATTCTAGACTTCAGAATTGCCTTTTTATGGTCCAAACCCTCATTTTTAAGGTCCAAAGGCTCCATTTCAGTTTACAAAGTCTCAGTTTAGAGTCCAAAGCTGCATTTTTAGTTTCTGAAGTCTGATTTTCAGGCTCCAAAGGCTCAGTTTTAGGATCCAGCCAGTCGTTTTTAGGCTCCAAGCCATATACTGAGTTTCCAAACCCTCATTTTTACGGTCTAACCCCTCTTCTGGGGCTCAAAGCTTCATTTTTAGGGTCCACAGCTTTGAGTCTAGACTTCAGAATTGCCCTTTTATGGCCCAAACCCTCATTTTTAGGGTCCAAACCCCTCTTTTGGGGCTCAAAGCTTCATTTTTAGGGTCCACAGCTTTGAGTCTAGAGTTCAGAACTGCCTTTTTATGGCCCCAACCCTCATTTTGAGGGTGTAAACCCTTCTTTCGGGGCTCAAAGCTTCATTTTTAGGGTACACACCTTTGATTTTAGAGTTCAAAACTGCCTTTTTACGGCCAAAACCGTCATTTTTGTGGTGTAAACCCCTCTTTTGGGGCTCAAAGCTCCACTTTTAGGGTCCACAGCTTTGAGTCTGGAGTTCAGAATTGCCTTTTTATGGCCCAAACCCTCATTTTTAGCGTCCAAACCCCTCTTTTGGGGCTCCAAGCTTCATTTTTAGGGTCCACAGCTTTGATTCTAGACTTCAGAATTGCCTTTTTTATGGTGCAAACCCTCATTTTTAAGGTCCAAAGGCTCCATTTCAGTTTACAAAGTCTCATTTTTAGAGTCCAAAGCTGCATTTTTAGTTTCTGAAGTCTGATTTTCAGGCTCCAAAGGCTCAGTTTTAGGATCCAGCCAGTCGTTTTTAGGCTCCAAGCCATATACTGAGTTTCTAAACCCTCATTTTTATGGTGTAAACCCCTCTTTTGGGGCTCAAAGCTTCATTTTTAGGGTCCACAGCTTTGAGTCTAGAGTTCAGAATTGCCTTTTTATGGCCCAAACCCTCATTTTGAGGGTCCAAACCCCTCTTTTGGGGCTCAAAGCTCCACTTTTACGGTCCACAGCTTTGAGTCTGGAGTTCAGAATTGCCTTTTTATGGCCCAAACCCTCATTTTTGTAGTGTAAACCCCTCTTTTGGGGCTCAAAGCTCCACTTTTAGGGTCCACAGCTTTGATTCTAGACTTCAGAATTGCCTTTTTATGGCCCAAACCCTCATTTTTAGGGTGTAATCCCCTCTTTTGGGGCTCCAAGCTTCATTTTCAGGGTCCACAGCTTGGATTCTAAACTTCAGAATTGCCTTTTTATGGTCCAAACCCTCATTTTTAAGGTCCAAAGGCTCCATTTCAGTTTACAAAGTCTCAGTTTAGAGTCCAAAGCTGCATTTTTAGTTTCTGAAGTCTGATTTTCAGGCTTCAAAGGCTCAGTTTTAGGATCCAGCCAGTCGTTTTTAGGCTCCAAGCCATATACTGAGTTTCCAAACCCTCATTTTTAGGGTCCACAGCTTTGATTCTAGAGTTCAGAATTGCCCTTTTATGGCCCAAACCCTCATTTTTACGGTCTAACCCCTCTTCTGGGGCTCAAAGCTTCATTTTTAGGGTCCACAGCTTTGAGTCTAGACTTCAGAATTGCCCTTTTATGGCCCAAACCCTCATTTTTAGGGTCCAAACACCTCCTTTGGGGCTCAAAGCTTCATTTTTAGGGTCCACAGCTTTGAGTCTAGAGTTCAGAACTGCCTTTTTATGGCCCAAACCCTCATTTTGAGGGTGTAAACCCTTCTTTCGGGGCTCAAAGCTTCATTTTTAGGGTACACACCTTTGATTTTAGAGTTCAAAACTGCCTTTTTACGGCCAAAACCGTCATTTTTGTGGTGTAAACCCCTCTTTTGGGGCTCAAAGCTTCACTTTTAGGGTCCACAGCTTTGAGTCTGGAGTTCAGAATTGCCTTTTTATGGCCCAAACCCTCATTTTTAGGGTCCAAACCCCTCTTTTGGGGCTCCAAGCTTCATTTTTAGGGTCCACAGCTTTGATTCTAGACTTCAGAATTGCCTTTTTTATGGTGCAAACCCTCATTTTTAAGGTCCAAAGGCTCCATTTCAGTTTACAAAGTCTCATTTTTAGAGTCCAAAGCTGCATTTTTAGTTTCTGAAGTCTGATTTTCAGGCTCCAAAGGCTCAGTTTTAGGATAAAGCCAGTCGTTTTTAGGGTCCAAGCCATATACTGAGTTTCCAAACCCTCATTTTTGGGGTCCAACCCCTCTTTTGGGGCTCAAAGCTTCATTTTTAGGGTCCACAGCTCGGATTCTAGACTTCAGAATTGCCTTTTTATGGCCCAAACCCTCATTTTGAGGGTCCAAACCCCTCTTTTGGGGCTCAAAGCTTCATTTTTAGGGTCCACAGCTTTGAGTCTAGACTTCAGAATTGCCCTTTTATGGCCCAAACCCTCATTTTTAGCGTCCAAACCCCTCTTTTGGGGCTCAAAGCTTCATTTTCAGGGTCCACAGCTTTGAGTCTAGAGTTCAGAATTGCCTTTTTATGGCCCAAACCCTCATTTTTAGGGTCCAAAGGCTCCATTTCAGTTTACGATGTCTCAGTTTAGAGTCCAAAGCTGCATTTTTAGTTTCTGAAGTCTGATTTTCAGGCTCCAAAGGCTCAGTTTTAGGATCCAGCCAGTCGTTTTTAGGCTCCAAGCCATATACTGAGTTTCTAAACCCTCATTTTTATGGTGTAAACCCCTCTTTTGGGGCTCAAAGCTTCATTTTTAGGGTCCACAGCTTTGAGTCTAGAGTTCAGAATTGCCTTTTTATGGCCCAAACCCTCATTTTGAGGGTCCAAACCCCTCTTTTGGGGCTCAAAGCTCCACTTTTACAGTCCACAGCTTTGAGTCTGGAGTTCAGAATTGCCTTTTTATGGCCCAAACCCTCATTTTTGTAGTGTAAACCCCTCTTTTGGGGCTCAAAGCTCCACTTTTAGGGTCCACAGCTTTGATTCTAGACTTCAGAATTGCCTTTTTATGGCCCAAACCCTCATTTTTAGGGTCCAAACCCCTCTTTTGGGGCTCCAAGCTTCATTTTCAGGGTCCACAGCTTGGATTCTAAACTTCAGAATTGCCTTTTTATGGTCCAAACCCTCATTTTTAAGGTCCAAAGGCTCCATTTCAGTTTACAAAGTCTCAGTTTAGAGTCCAAAGCTGCATTTTTAGTTTCTGAAGTCTGATTTTCAGGCTTCAAAGGCTCAGTTTTAGGATCCAGCCAGTCGTTTTTAGGCTCCAAGCCATATACTGAGTTTCCAAACCCTCATTTTTAGGGTCCACAGCTTTGATTCTAGAGTTCAGAATTGCCCTTTTATGGCCCAAACCCTCATTTTTACGGTCTAACCCCTCTTCTGGGGCTCAAAGCTTCATTTTTAGGGTCCACAGCTTTGAGTCTAGACTTCAGAATTGCCCTTTTATGGCCCAAACCCTCATTTTTAGGGTCCAAACACCTCCTTTGGGGCTCAAAGCTTCATTTTTAGGGTCCACAGCTTTGAGTCTAGAGTTCAGAACTGCCTTTTTATGGCCCAAACCCTCATTTTGAGGGTGTAAACCCTTCTTTCGGGGCTCAAAGCTTCATTTTTAGGGTACACACCTTTGATTTTAGAGTTCAAAACTGCCTTTTTACGGCCAAAACCGTCATTTTTGTGGTGTAAACCCCTCTTTTGGGGCTCAAAGCTTCACTTTTAGGGTCCACAGCTTTGAGTCTGGAGTTCAGAATTGCCTTTTTATGGCCCAAACCCTCATTTTTAGCGTCCAAACCCCTCTTTTGGGGCTCCAAGCTTCATTTTTAGGGTCCACAGCTTTGATTCTAGACTTCAGAATTGCCTTTTTTATGGTGCAAACCCTCATTTTTAAGGTCCAAAGGCTCCATTTCAGTTTACAAAGTCTCATTTTTAGAGTCCAAAGCTGCATTTTTAGTTTCTGAAGTCTGATTTTCAGGCTCCAAAGGCTCAGTTTTAGGATAAAGCCAGTCGTTTTTAGGGTCCAAGCCATATACTGAGTTTCCAAACCCTCATTTTTGGGGCCCAACCCCTCTTTTGGGGCTCAAAGCTTCATTTTTAGGGTCCACAGCTCGGATTCTAGACTTCAGAATTGCCCTTTTATGGCCCAAACCCTCATTTTTAGTGTCCAAACCCCTCTTTTGGGGCTCAAAGCTTCATTTTCAGGGTACACAGCTTTGAGTCTAGAGTTCAGAATTGCCTTTTTATGGCCCAAACCCTCATTTTTAGGGTCCAAAGGCTCCATTTCAGTTTACGATGTCTCAGTTTAGAGTCCAAAGCTGCATTTTTAGTTTCTGAAGTCTGATTTTCAGGCTCCAAAGGCTCAGTTTTAGGATCCAGCCAGTCGTTTTTAGGCTCCAAGCCATATACTGAGTTTCTAAACCCTCATTTTTATGGTGTAAACCCCTCTTTTGGGGCTCAAAGCTTCATTTTTAGGGTCCACAGCTTTGAGTCTAGAGTTCAGAATTGCCTTTTTATGGCCCAAACCCTCATTTTGAGGGTCCAAACCCCTCTTTTGGGGCTCAAAGCTCCACTTTTACGGTCCACAGCTTTGAGTCTGGAGTTCAGAATTGCCTTTTTATGGCCCAAACCCTCATTTTTAGGGTGTAAACCCCTCTTTTGGGGCTCAAAGCTCCACTTTTAGGGTCCACAGCTTTGAGTCTAGAGTTCAGAACTGCCTTTTTATGGCCCCAACCCTCATTTTGAGGGTGTAAACCCTTCTTTCGGGGCTCAAAGCTTCAGTTTTAGGGTACACACCTTTGATTTTAGAGTTCAAAACTGCCTTTTTACGGCCAAAACCGTCATTTTTGTGGTGTAAACCCCTCTTTTGGGGCTCAAAGCTCCACTTTTAGGGTCCACAGCTTTGAGTCTGGAGTTCAGAATTGCCTTTTTATGGCCCAAACCCTCATTTTTAGCGTCGAAACCCCTCTTTTGGGGCTCCAAGCTTCATTTTTAGGGTCCACAGCTTTGATTCTAGACTTCAGAATTGCCTTTTTTATGGTGCAAACCCTCATTTTTAAGGTCCAAAGGCTCCATTTCAGTTTACAAAGTCTCATTTTTAGAGTCCAAAGCTGCATTTTTAGTTTCTGAAGTCTGATTTTCAGGCTCCAAAGGCTCAGTTTTAGGATAAAGCCAGTCGTTTTTAGGCTCCAAGCCATATACTGAGTTTCCAAACCCTCATTTTTGGGGTCCAACCCCTCTTTTGGGGCTCAAAGCTTCATTTTTAGGGTCCACAGCTCGGATTCTAGACTTCAGAATTGCCTTTTTATGGCCCAAACCCTCATTTTTAGGGTCCAAACCCCTCTTTTGGGGCTCCAAGCTTCATTTTTAGGGTCCACAGCTTTGAGTCTAGACTTCAGAATTGCCCTTTTATGGCCCAAACCCTCATTTTTAGCGTCCAAACCCCTCTTTTGGGGCTCAAAGCTTCATTTTCAGGGTCCACAGCTTTGAGTCTAGCCTTCAGAATTGCCTTTTTATGGCCCAAACCCTCATTTTTAGGGTCCAAAGGCTCCATTTCAGTTTACAAAGTCTCAGTTTAGAGTCCAAAGCTGCATTTTTAGTTTCTGAAGTCTGATTTTCAGGCTCCAAAGGCTCAGTTTTAGGATCCAGCCAGTCGTTTTTAGGCTCCAAGCCATATACTGAGTTTCCAAACCCTCATTTTTACGGTCTAACCCCTCTTCTGGGGCTCAAAGCTTCATTTTTAGGGTCCACAGCTTTGAGTCTGGAGTTCAGAACTGCCTTTTTATGGCCCCAACCCTCATTTTGAGGGTGTAAACCCTTCTTTCGGGGCTCAAAGCTTCATTTTTAGGGTACACACCTTTGATTTTAGAGTTCAAAACTGCCTTTTTACGGCCAAAACCGTCATTTTTGTGGTGTAAACCCCTCTTTTGGGGCTCAAAGCTCCACTTTTAGGGTCCACAGCTTTGAGTCTAGACTTCAGAATTGCCTTTTTATGGCCCAAACCCTCATTTTTAGGGTGTAATCCCCTCTTTTGGGGCTCCAAGCTTCATTTTCAGGGTCCACAGCTTGGATTCTAGACTTCAGAATTGCCTTTTTATGGCCCAAACCCTCATTTTTAGGGTCCAAAGGCTCCATTTCAGTTTACGATGTCTCAGTTTAGAGTCCAAAGCTGCATTTTTAGTTTCTGAAGTCTGATTTTCAGGCTCCAAAGGCTCAGTTTTAGGATCCAGCCAGTCGTTTTTAGGGTCCAAGCCATATACTGAGTTTCCAAACCCTCATTTTTGGGGTCCAACCCCTCTTCTGGGGCTCAAAGCTTCATTTTTAGGGTCCACAGCTTGGATCCTAGACTTCAGAATTGCCCTTTTATGGCCCAAACCCTCATTTTTAGGGTCCAAACACCTCCTTTGGGGCTCAAAGCTTCATTTTTAGGGTCCACAGCTTTGAGTCTAGAGTTCAGAACTGCCTTTTTATGGCCCCAACCCTCATTTTGAGGGTGTAAACCCTTCTTTCGGGGCTCAAAGCTTCAGTTTTAGGGTACACACCTTTGATTTTAGAGTTCAAAACTGCCTTTTTACGGCCAAAACCGTCATTTTTGTGGTGTAAACCCCTCTTTTGGGGCTCAAAGCTCCACTTTTAGGGTCCACAGCTTTGAGTCTGGAGTTCAGAATTGCCTTTTTATGGCCCAAACCCTCATTTTTAGGGTCCAAACCCCTCTTTTGGGGCTCCAAGCTTCATTTTTAGGGTCCACAGCTTTGATTCTAGACTTCAGAATTGCCTTTTTTATGGTGCAAACCCTCATTTTTAAGGTCCAAAGGCTCCATTTCAGTTTACAAAGTCTCATTTTTAGAGTCCAAAGCTGCATTTTTAGTTTCTGAAGTCTGATTTTCAGGCTCCAAAGGCTCAGTTTTAGGATAAAGCCAGTCGTTTTTAGGCTCCAAGCCATATACTGAGTTTCCAAACCCTCATTTTTGGGGTCCAACCCCTCTTTTGGGGCCCAAAGCTTCATTTTTAGGGTCCACAGCTCGGATTCTAGACTTCAGAATTGCCTTTTTATGGCCCAAACCCTCATTTTTAGGGTCCAAACCCCTCTTTTGGGGCTCAAAGCTTCATTTTTAGGGTCCACAGCTTTGAGTCTAGACTTCAGAATTGCCCTTTTATGGCCCAAACCCTCATTTTTAGCGTCCAAACCCCTCTTTTGGGGCTCAAAGCTTCATTTTCAGGGTCCACAGCTTTGAGTCTAGAGTTCAGAATTGCCTTTTTATGGCCCAAACCCTCATTTTTAGGGTCCAAAGGCTCCATTTCAGTTTACGATGTCTCAGTTTAGAGTCCAAAGCTGCATTTTTAGTTTCTGAAGTCTGATTTTCAGGCTCCAAAGGCTCAGTTTTAGGATCCAGCCAGTCGTTTTTAGGCTCCAAGCCATATACTGAGTTTCTAAACCCTCATTTTTATGGTGTAAACCCCTCTTTTGGGGCTCAAAGCTTCATTTTTAGGGTCCACAGCTTGGATTCTAGACTTCAGAATTGCCTTTTTATGGCCCAAACCCTCATTTTTAGGGTCCCAACCCCTCTTTTGGGGCTCAAAGCTCCACTTTTACGGTCCACAGCTTTGAGTCTGGAGTTCAGAATTGCCTTTTTATGGCCCAAACCCTCATTTTTGTAGTGTAAACCCCTCTTTTGGGGCTCAAAGCTCCACTTTTAGGGTCCACAGCTTTGATTCTAGACTTCAGAATTGCCTTTTTATGGCCCAAACCCTCATTTTTAGGGTCCAAACCCCTCTTTTGGGGCTCCAAGCTTCATTTTCAGGGTCCACAGCTTGGATTCTAAACTTCAGAATTGCCTTTTTATGGTCCAAACCCTCATTTTTAAGGTCCAAAGGCTCCATTTCAGTTTACAAAGTCTCAGTTTAGAGTCCAAAGCTGCATTTTTAGTTTCTGAAGTCTGATTTTCAGGCTTCAAAGGCTCAGTTTTAGGATCCAGCCAGTCGTTTTTAGGCTCCAAGCCATATACTGAGTTTCCAAACCCTCATTTTTAGGGTCCACAGCTTTGATTCTAGAGTTCAGAATTGCCCTTTTATGGCCCAAACCCTCATTTTTACGGTCTAACCCCTCTTCTGGGGCTCAAAGCTTCATTTTTAGGGTCCACAGCTTTGAGTCTAGACTTCAGAATTGCCCTTTTATGGCCCAAACCCTCATTTTTAGGGTCCAAACACCTCCTTTGGGGCTCAAAGCTTCATTTTTAGGGTCCACAGCTTTGAGTCTAGAGTTCAGAACTGCCTTTTTATGGCCCAAACCCTCATTTTGAGGGTGTAAACCCTTCTTTCGGGGCTCAAAGCTTCATTTTTAGGGTACACACCTTTGATTTTAGAGTTCAAAACTGCCTTTTTACGGCCAAAACCGTCATTTTTGTGGTGTAAACCCCTCTTTTGGGGCTCAAAGCTTCACTTTTAGGGTCCACAGCTTTGAGTCTGGAGTTCAGAATTGCCTTTTTATGGCCCAAACCCTCATTTTTAGGGTCCAAACCCCTCTTTTGGGGCTCCAAGCTTCATTTTTAGGGTCCACAGCTTTGATTCTAGACTTCAGAATTGCCTTTTTTATGGTGCAAACCCTCATTTTTAAGGTCCAAAGGCTCCATTTCAGTTTACAAAGTCTCATTTTTAGAGTCCAAAGCTGCATTTTTAGTTTCTGAAGTCTGATTTTCAGGCTCCAAAGGCTCAGTTTTAGGATAAAGCCAGTCGTTTTTAGGGTCCAAGCCATATACTGAGTTTCCAAACCCTCATTTTTGGGGCCCAACCCCTCTTTTGGGGCTCAAAGCTTCATTTTTAGGGTCCACAGCTCGGATTCTAGACTTCAGAATTGCCCTTTTATGGCCCAAACCCTCATTTTTAGTGTCCAAACCCCTCTTTTGGGGCTCAAAGCTTCATTTTCAGGGTACACAGCTTTGAGTCTAGAGTTCAGAATTGCCTTTTTATGGCCCAAACCCTCATTTTTAGGGTCCAAAGGCTCCATTTCAGTTTACGATGTCTCAGTTTAGAGTCCAAAGCTGCATTTTTAGTTTCTGAAGTCTGATTTTCAGGCTCCAAAGGCTCAGTTTTAGGATCCAGCCAGTCGTTTTTAGGCTCCAAGCCATATACTGAGTTTCTAAACCCTCATTTTTATGGTGTAAACCCCTCTTTTGGGGCTCAAAGCTTCATTTTTAGGGTCCACAGCTTTGAGTCTAGAGTTCAGAATTGCCTTTTTATGGCCCAAACCCTCATTTTGAGGGTCCAAACCCCTCTTTTGGGGCTCAAAGCTCCACTTTTACGGTCCACAGCTTTGAGTCTGGAGTTCAGAATTGCCTTTTTATGGCCCAAACCCTCATTTTTGTAGTGTAAACCCCTCTTTTGGGGCTCAAAGCTCCACTTTTAGGGTCCACAGCTTTGAGTCTGGAGTTCAGAATTGCCTTTTTATGGCCCAAACCCTCATTTTTAAGGTCCAAAGGCTCCATTTCAGTTTACAAAGTCTCAGTTTAGAGTCCAAAGCTGCATTTTTAGTTTCTGAAGTCTGATTTTCAGGCTCCAAAGGCTCAGTTTTAGGATCCAGCCAGTCGTTTTTAGGCTCCAAGCCATATACTGAGTTTCCAAACCCTCATTTTTACGGTCTAACCCCTCTTCTGGGGCTCAAAGCTTCATTTTTAGGGTCCACAGCTTTGAGTCTGGAGTTCAGAACTGCCTTTTTATGGCCCCAACCCTCATTTTGAGGGTGTAAACCCTTCTTTCGGGGCTCAAAGCTTCATTTTTAGGGTACACACCTTTGATTTTAGAGTTCAAAACTGCCTTTTTACGGCCAAAACCGTCATTTTTGTGGTGTAAGCCCCTCTTTTGGGGCTCAAAGCTCCACTTTTAGGGTCCACAGCTTTGAGTCTGGAGTTCAGAATTGCCTTTTTATGGCCCAAACCCTCATTTTTAGCGTCGAAACCCCTCTTTTGGGGCTCCAAGCTTCATTTTTAGGGTCCACAGCTTTGATTCTAGACTTCAGAATTGCCTTTTTTATGGTGCAAACCCTCATTTTTAAGGTCCAAAGGCTCCATTTCAGTTTACAAAGTCTCATTTTTAGAGTCCAAAGCTGCATTTTTAGTTTCTGAAGTCTGATTTTCAGGCTCCAAAGGCTCAGTTTTAGGATAAAGCCAGTCGTTTTTAGGGTCCAAGCCATATACTGAGTTTCCAAACCCTCATTTTTGGGGTCCAACCCCTCTTTTGGGGCTCAAAGCTTCATTTTTAGGGTCCACAGCTCGGATTCTAGACTTCAGAATTGCCTTTTTATGGCCCAAACCCTCATTTTTAGGGTCCAAACCCCTCTTTTGGGGCTCAAAGCTTCATTTTTAGGGTCCACAGCTTTGAGTCTAGACTTCAGAATTGCCCTTTTATGGCCCAAACCCTCATTTTTAGCGTCCAAACCCCTCTTTTGGGGCTCAAAGCTTCATTTTCAGGGTCCACAGCTTTGAGTCTAGAGTTCAGAATTGCCTTTTTATGGCCCAAACCCTCATTTTTAGGGTCCAAAGGCTCCATTTCAGTTTACAAAGTCTCAGTTTAGAGTCCAAAGCTGCATTTTTAGTTTCTGAAGTCTGATTTTCAGGCTCCAAAGGCTCAGTTTTAGGATCCAGCCAGTCGTTTTTAGGCTCCAAGCCATATACTGAGTTTCCAAACCCTCATTTTTACGGTCTAACCCCTCTTCTGGGGCTCAAAGCTTCATTTTTAGGGTCCACAGCTTTGAGTCTGGAGTTCAGAACTGCCTTTTTATGGCCCCAACCCTCATTTTGAGGGTCCAAACACCTCCTTTGGGGCTCAAAGCTTCATTTTTAGGGTCCACAGCTTTGAGTCTAGAGTTCAGAACTGCCTTTTTATGGCCCCAACCCTCATTTTGAGGGTGTAAACCCTTCTTTCGGGGCTCAAAGCTTCATTTTTAGGGTACACACCTTTGATTTTAGAGTTCAAAACTGCCTTTTTACGGCCAAAACCGTCATTTTTGTGGTGTAAACCCCTCTTTTGGGGCTCAAAGCTCCACTTTTAGGGTCCACAGCTTTGAGTCTAGACTTCAGAATTGCCTTTTTATGGCCCAAACCCTCATTTTTAGGGTGTAATCCCCTCTTTTGGGGCTCCAAGCTTCATTTTCAGGGTCCACAGCTTGGATTCTAGACTTCAGAATTGCCTTTTTATGGCCCAAACCCTCATTTTTAGGGTCCAAAGGCTCCATTTCAGTTTACGATGTCTCAGTTTAGAGTCCAAAGCTGCATTTTTAGTTTCTGAAGTCTGATTTTCAGGCTCCAAAGGCTCAGTTTTAGGATCCAGCCAGTCGTTTTTAGGGTCCAAGCCATATACTGAGTTTCCAAACCCTCATTTTTGGGGTCCAACCCCTCTTCTGGGGCTCAAAGCTTCATTTTTAGGGTCCACAGCTTTGAGTCTAGACTTCAGAATTGCCCTTTTATGGCCCAAACCCTCATTTTTAGGGTCCAAACACCTCCTTTGGGGCTCAAAGCTTCATTTTTAGGGTCCACAGCTTTGAGTCTAGAGTTCAGAACTGCCTTTTTATGGCCCCAACCCTCATTTTGAGGGTGTAAACCCTTCTTTCGGGGCTCAAAGCTTCATTTTTAGGGTACACACCTTTGATTTTAGAGTTCAAAACTGCCTTTTTACGGCCAAAACCGTCATTTTTGTGGTGTAAACCCCTCTTTTGGGGCTCAAAGCTCCACTTTTAGGGTCCACAGCTTTGAGTCTGGAGTTCAGAATTGCCTTTTTATGGCCCAAACCCTCATTTTTAGGGTCCAAACCCCTCTTTTGGGGCTCCAAGCTTCATTTTTAGGGTCCACAGCTTTGATTCTAGACTTCAGAATTGCCTTTTTTATGGTGCAAACCCTCATTTTTAAGGTCCAAAGGCTCCATTTCAGTTTACAAAGTCTCATTTTTAGAGTCCAAAGCTGCATTTTTAGTTTCTGAAGTCTGATTTTCAGGCTCCAAAGGCTCAGTTTTAGGATAAAGCCAGTCGTTTTTAGGCTCCAAGCCATATACTGAGTTTCCAAACCCTCATTTTTGGGGTCCAACCCCTCTTTTGGGGCCCAAAGCTTCATTTTTAGGGTCCACAGCTCGGATTCTAGACTTCAGAATTGCCTTTTTATGGCCCAAACCCTCATTTTTAGGGTCCAAACCCCTCTTTTGGGGCTCAAAGCTTCATTTTTAGGGTCCACAGCTTTGAGTCTAGACTTCAGAATTGCCCTTTTATGGCCCAAACCCTCATTTTTAGCGTCCAAACCCCTCTTTTGGGGCTCAAAGCTTCATTTTCAGGGTCCACAGCTTTGAGTCTAGAGTTCAGAATTGCCTTTTTATGGCCCAAACCCTCATTTTTAGGGTCCAAAGGCTCCATTTCAGTTTACGATGTCTCAGTTTAGAGTCCAAAGCTGCATTTTTAGTTTCTGAAGTCTGATTTTCAGGCTCCAAAGGCTCAGTTTTAGGATCCAGCCAGTCGTTTTTAGGCTCCAAGCCATATACTGAGTTTCTAAACCCTCATTTTTATGGTGTAAACCCCTCTTTTGGGGCTCAAAGCTTCATTTTTAGGGTCCACAGCTTGGATTCTAGACTTCAGAATTGCCTTTTTATGGCCCAAACCCTCATTTTTAGGGTCCCAACCCCTCTTTTGGGGCTCAAAGCTTCATTTTTAGGGTCCACAGCTCGGATTCTAGACTTCAGAATTGCCTTTTTATGGCCCAAACCCTCATTTTTAGGGTCCCAACCCCTCTTTTGGGGCTCAAAGCTCCACTTTTACGGTCCACAGCTTTGAGTCTGGAGTTCAGAATTGCCTTTTTATGGCCCAAACCCTCATTTTTGTAGTGTAAACCCCTCTTTTGGGGCTCAAAGCTCCACTTTTAGGGTCCACAGCTTTGATTCTAGACTTCAGAATTGCCTTTTTTATGGCCCAAACCCTCATTTTTAGGGTGTAATCCCCTCTTTTGGGGCTCCAAGCTTCATTTTCAGGGTCCACAGCTTGGATTCTAGACTTCAGAATTGCCTTTTTATGGTCCAAACCCTCATTTTTAAGGTCCAAAGGCTCCATTTCAGTTTACAAAGTCTCATTTTTAGAGTCCAAAGCTGCATTTTTAGTTTCTGAAGTCTGATTTTCAGGCTCCAAAGGCTCAGTTTTAGGATCCAGCCAGTCGTTTTTAGGCTCCAAGCCATATACTGAGTTTCCAAACCCTCATTTTTACGGTCTAACCCCTCTTCTGGGGCTCAAAGCTTCATTTTTAGGGTCCACAGCTTTGAGTCTAGACTTCAGAATTGCCCTTTTATGGCCCAAACCCTCATTTTTAGGGTCCAAACACCTCCTTTGGGGCTCAAAGCTTCATTTTTAGGGTCCACAGCTTTGAGTCTAGAGTTCAGAACTGCCTTTTTATGGCCCCAACCCTCATTTTGAGGGTGTAAACCCTTCTTTCGGGGCTCAAAGCTTCAGTTTTAGGGTACACACCTTTGATTTTAGAGTTCAAAACTGCCTTTTTACGGCCAAAACCGTCATTTTTGTGGTGTAAACCCCTCTTTTGGGGCTCAAAGCTCCACTTTTAGGGTCCACAGCTTTGAGTCTGGAGTTCAGAATTGCCTTTTTATGGCCCAAACCCTCATTTTTAGCGTCGAAACCCCTCTTTTGGGGCTCCAAGCTTCATTTTTAGGGTCCACAGCTTTGATTCTAGACTTCAGAATTGCCTTTTTTATGGTGCAAACCCTCATTTTTAAGGTCCAAAGGCTCCATTTCAGTTTACAAAGTCTCATTTTTAGAGTCCAAAGCTGCATTTTTAGTTTCTGAAGTCTGATTTTCAGGCTCCAAAGGCTCAGTTTTAGGATAAAGCCAGTCGTTTTTAGGGTCCAAGCCATATACTGAGTTTCCAAACCCTCATTTTTGGGGTCCAACCCCTCTTTTGGGGCTCAAAGCTTCATTTTTAGGGTCCACAGCTTGGATCCTAGACTTCAGAATTGCCTTTTTATGGCCCAAACCCTCATTTTTAGGGTCCAAACCCCTCTTTTGGGGCTCAAAGCTTCATTTTTAGGGTCCACAGCTTTGAGTCTAGACTTCAGAATTGCCCTTTTATGGCCCAAACCCTCATTTTTAGCGTCCAAACCCCTCTTTTGGGGCTCAAAGCTTCATTTTCAGGGTCCACAGCTTTGAGTCTAGAGTTCAGAATTGCCTTTTTATGGCCCAAACCCTCATTTTTAGGGTCCAAAGGCTCCATTTCAGTTTACGATGTCTCAGTTTAGAGTCCAAAGCTGCATTTTTAGTTTCTGAAGTCTGATTTTCAGGCTCCAAAGGCTCAGTTTTAGGATCCAGCCAGTCGTTTTTAGGCTCCAAGCCATATACTGAGTTTCTAAACCCTCATTTTTATGGTGTAAACCCCTCTTTTGGGGCTCAAAGCTTCATTTTTAGGGTCCACAGCTTTGAGTCTAGAGTTCAGAATTGCCTTTTTATGGCCCAAACCCTCATTTTGAGGGTCCAAACCCCTCTTTTGGGGCTCAAAGCTCCACTTTTACGGTCCACAGCTTTGAGTCTGGAGTTCAGAATTGCCTTTTTATCGCCCAAACCCTCATTTTTGTAGTGTAAACCCCTCTTTTGGGGCTCAAAGCTCCACTTTTAGGGTCCACAGCTTTGAGTCTAGAGTTCAGAATTGCCTTTTTATGGCCCAAACCCTCATTTTTAGGGTGTAATCCCCTCTTTTGGGGCTCCAAGCTTCATTTTCAGGGTCCACAGCTTGGATTCTAGACTTCAGAATTGCCTTTTTATGGTCCAAACCCTCATTTTTAAGGTCCAAAGGCTCCATTTCAGTTTACAAAGTCTCAGTTTAGAGTCCAAAGCTGCATTTTTAGTTTCTGAAGTCTGATTTTCAGGCTCCAAAGGCTCAGTTTTAGGATCCAGCCAGTCGTTTTTAGGCTCCAAGCCATATACTGAGTTTCCAAACCCTCATTTTTACGGTCTAACCCCTCTTCTGGGGCTCAAAGCTTCATTTTTAGGGTCCACAGCTTTGAGTCTAGACTTCAGAATTGCCCTTTTATGGCCCAAACCCTCATTTTTAGCGTCCAAAACCCTCTTTTGGGGCTCAAAGCTTCATTTTTAGGGTCCACAGCTTTGAGTCTAGAGTTCAGAACTGCCTTTTTATGGCCCCAACCCTCATTTTGAGGGTGTAAACCCTTCTTTCGGGGCTCAAAGCTTCATTTTTAGGGTACACACCTTTGATTTTAGAGTTCAAAACTGCCTTTTTACGGCCAAAACCGTCATTTTTGTGGTGTAAACCCCTCTTTTGGGGCTCAAAGCTCCACTTTTAGGGTCCACAGCTTTGAGTCTGGAGTTCAGAATTGCCTTTTTATGGCCCAAACCCTCATTTTTAGCGTCCAAACCCCTCTTTTGGGGCTCCAAGCTTCATTTTTAGGGTCCACAGCTTTGATTCTAGACTTCAGAATTGCCTTTTTTATGGTGCAAACCCTCATTTTTAAGGTCCAAAGGCTCCATTTCAGTTTACAAAGTCTCATTTTTAGAGTCCAAAGCTGCATTTTTAGTTTCTGAAGTCTGATTTTCAGGCTCCAAAGGCTCAGTTTTAGGATAAAGCCAGTCGTTTTTAGGGTCCAAGCCATATACTGAGTTTCCAAACCCTCATTTTTGGGGTCCAACCCCTCTTTTGGGGCTCAAAGCTTCATTTTTAGGGTCCACAGCTTGGATCCTAGACTTCAGAATTGCCTTTTTATGGCCCAAACCCTCATTTTTAGGGTCCAAACCCCTCTTTTGGGGCTCAAAGCTTCATTTTTAGGGTCCACAGCTTTGAGTCTAGACTTCAGAATTGCCCTTTTATGGCCCAAACCCTCATTTTTAGCGTCCAAACCCCTCTTTTGGGGCTCAAAGCTTCATTTTCAGGGTCCACAGCTTTGAGTCTAGAGTTCAGAATTGCCTTTTTATGGCCCAAACCCTCATTTTTAGGGTCCAAAGGCTCCATTTCAGTTTACGATGTCTCAGTTTAGAGTCCAAAGCTGCATTTTTAGTTTCTGAAGTCTGATTTTCAGGCTCCAAAGGCTCAGTTTTAGGATCCAGCCAGTTGTTTTTAGGCTCCAAGCCATATACTGAGTTTCTAAACCCTCATTTTTATGGTGTAAACCCCTCTTTTGGGGCTCAAAGCTTCATTTTTAGGGTCCACAGCTTGGATTCTAGACTTCAGAATTGCCTTTTTATGGCCCAAACCCTCATTTTTAGGGTCCCAACCCCTCTTTTGGGGCTCAAAGCTCCACTTTTACGGTCCACAGCTTTGAGTCTGGAGTTCAGAATTGCCTTTTTATGGCCCAAACCCTCATTTTTGTAGTGTAAACCCCTCTTTTGGGGCTCAAAGCTCCACTTTTAGGGTCCACAGCTTTGATTCTAGACTTCAGAATTGCCTTTTTTATGGCCCAAACCCTCATTTTTAGGGTGTAATCCCCTCTTTTGGGGCTCCAAGCTTCATTTTCAGGGTCCACAGCTTGGATTCTAGACTTCAGAATTGCCTTTTTATGGTCCAAACCCTCATTTTTAAGGTCCAAAGGCTCCATTTCAGTTTACAAAGTCTCATTTTTAGAGTCCAAAGCTGCATTTTTAGTTTCTGAAGTCTGATTTTCAGGCTCCAAAGGCTCAGTTTTAGGATCCAGCCAGTCGTTTTTAGGCTCCAAGCCATATACTGAGTTTCCAAACCCTCATTTTTACGGTCTAACCCCTCTTCTGGGGCTCCAAGCTTCATTTTTAGGGTCCACAGCTTTGAGTCTAGACTTCAGAATTGCCTTTTTATGGCCCAAACCCTCATTTTTAGGGTCCAAACACCTCCTTTGGGGCTCAAAGCTTCATTTTTAGGGTCCACAGCTTTGAGTCTAGAGTTCAGAACTGCCTTTTTATGGCCCCAACCCTCATTTTGAGGGTGTAAACCCTTCTTTCGGGGCTCAAAGCTTCATTTTTAGGGTACACACCTTTGATTTTAGAGTTCAAAACTGCCTTTTTACGGCCAAAACCGTCATTTTTGTGGTGTAAACCCCTCTTTTGGGGCTCAAAGCTCCACTTTTAGGGTCCACAGCTTTGAGTCTGGAGTTCAGAATTGCCTTTTTATGGCCCAAACCCTCATTTTTAGCGTCGAAACCCCTCTTTTGGGGCTCCAAGCTTCATTTTTAGGGTCCACAGCTTTGATTCTAGACTTCAGAATTGCCTTTTTTATGGTGCAAACCCTCATTTTTAAGGTCCAAAGGCTCCATTTCAGTTTACAAAGTCTCATTTTTAGAGTCCAAAGCTGCATTTTTAGTTTCTGAAGTCTGATTTTCAGGCTCCAAAGGCTCAGTTTTAGGATAAAGCCAGTCGTTTTTAGGGTCCAAGCCATATACTGAGTTTCCAAACCCTCATTTTTGGGGTCCAACCCCTCTTTTGGGGCTCAAAGCTTCATTTTTAGGGTCCACAGCTCGGATTCTAGACTTCAGAATTGCCTTTTTATGGCCCAAACCCTCATTTTTAGGGTCCAAACCCCTCTTTTGGGGCTCAAAGCTTCATTTTTAGGGTCCACAGCTTTGAGTCTAGACTTCAGAATTGCCCTTTTATGGCCCAAACCCTCATTTTTAGCGTCCAAACCCCTCTTTTGGGGCTCAAAGCTTCATTTTCAGGGTCCACAGCTTTGAGTCTAGAGTTCAGAATTGCCTTTTTATGGCCCAAACCCTCATTTTTAGGGTCCAAAGGCTCCATTTCAGTTTACGATGTCTCAGTTTAGAGTCCAAAGCTGCATTTTTAGTTTCTGAAGTCTGATTTTCAGGCTCCAAAGGCTCAGTTTTAGGATCCAGCCAGTCGTTTTTAGGCTCCAAGCCATATACTGAGTTTCTAAACCCTCATTTTTATGGTGTAAACCCCTCTTTTGGGGCTCAAAGCTTCATTTTTAGGGTCCACAGCTTTGAGTCTAGAGTTCAGAATTGCCTTTTTATGGCCCAAACCCTCATTTTGAGGGTCCAAACCCCTCTTTTGGGGCTCAAAGCTCCACTTTTACGGTCCACAGCTTTGAGTCTGGAGTTCAGAATTGCCTTTTTATGGCCCAAACCCTCATTTTTGTAGTGTAAACCCCTCTTTTGGGGCTCAAAGCTCCACTTTTAGGGTCCACAGCTTTGATTCTAGACTTCAGAATTGCCTTTTTATGGCCCAAACCCTCATTTTTAGGGTCCAAACCCCTCTTTTGGGGCTCCAAGCTTCATTTTCAGGGTCCACAGCTTGGATTCTAAACTTCAGAATTGCCTTTTTATGGTCCAAACCCTCATTTTTAAGGTCCAAAGGCTCCATTTCAGTTTACAAAGTCTCAGTTTAGAGTCCAAAGCTGCATTTTTAGTTTCTGAAGTCTGATTTTCAGGCTTCAAAGGCTCAGTTTTAGGATCCAGCCAGTCGTTTTTAGGCTCCAAGCCATATACTGAGTTTCCAAACCCTCATTTTTAGGGTCCACAGCTTTGATTCTAGAGTTCAGAATTGCCCTTTTATGGCCCAAACCCTCATTTTTACGGTCTAACCCCTCTTCTGGGGCTCAAAGCTTCATTTTTAGGGTCCACAGCTTTGAGTCTAGACTTCAGAATTGCCCTTTTATGGCCCAAACCCTCATTTTTAGGGTCCAAACACCTCCTTTGGGGCTCAAAGCTTCATTTTTAGGGTCCACAGCTTTGAGTCTAGAGTTCAGAACTGCCTTTTTATGGCCCAAACCCTCATTTTGAGGGTGTAAACCCTTCTTTCGGGGCTCAAAGCTTCATTTTTAGGGTACACACCTTTGATTTTAGAGTTCAAAACTGCCTTTTTACGGCCAAAACCGTCATTTTTGTGGTGTAAACCCCTCTTTTGGGGCTCAAAGCTTCACTTTTAGGGTCCACAGCTTTGAGTCTGGAGTTCAGAATTGCCTTTTTATGGCCCAAACCCTCATTTTTAGGGTCCAAACCCCTCTTTTGGGGCTCCAAGCTTCATTTTTAGGGTCCACAGCTTTGATTCTAGACTTCAGAATTGCCTTTTTTATGGTGCAAACCCTCATTTTTAAGGTCCAAAGGCTCCATTTCAGTTTACAAAGTCTCATTTTTAGAGTCCAAAGCTGCATTTTTAGTTTCTGAAGTCTGATTTTCAGGCTCCAAAGGCTCAGTTTTAGGATAAAGCCAGTCGTTTTTAGGGTCCAAGCCATATACTGAGTTTCCAAACCCTCATTTTTGGGGCCCAACCCCTCTTTTGGGGCTCAAAGCTTCATTTTTAGGGTCCACAGCTCGGATTCTAGACTTCAGAATTGCCCTTTTATGGCCCAAACCCTCATTTTTAGCGTCCAAACCCCTCTTTTGGGGCTCAAAGCTTCATTTTCAGGGTACACAGCTTTGAGTCTAGAGTTCAGAATTGCCTTTTTATGGCCCAAACCCTCATTTTTAGGGTCCAAAGGCTCCATTTCAGTTTACGATGTCTCAGTTTAGAGTCCAAAGCTGCATTTTTAGTTTCTGAAGTCTGATTT
The DNA here is from genome assembly GCF_964195595.1 of Calonectris borealis. Lineage (NCBI taxonomy): Eukaryota > Metazoa > Chordata > Aves > Procellariiformes > Procellariidae > Calonectris > Calonectris borealis. The sequence goes on along the minus strand of NW_027441474.1, from coordinate 462,526 downwards.
TCAGGCTCCAAAGGCTCAGTTTTAGGATCCAGCCAGTCGTTTTTAGGCTCCAAGCCATATACTGAGTTTCTAAACCCTCATTTTTATGGTGTAAACCCCTCTTTTGGGGCTCAAAGCTTCATTTTTAGGGTCCACAGCTTTGAGTCTAGAGTTCAGAATTGCCTTTTTATGGCCCAAACCCTCATTTTGAGGGTCCAAACCCCTCTTTTGGGGCTCAAAGCTCCACTTTTACGGTCCACAGCTTTGAGTCTGGAGTTCAGAATTGCCTTTTTATGGCCCAAACCCTCATTTTTGTAGTGTAAACCCCTCTTTTGGGGCTCAAAGCTCCACTTTTAGGGTCCACAGCTTTGATTCTAGACTTCAGAATTGCCTTTTTATGGCCCAAACCCTCATTTTTAAGGTCCAAAGGCTCCATTTCAGTTTACAAAGTCTCAGTTTAGAGTCCAAAGCTGCATTTTTAGTTTCTGAAGTCTGATTTTCAGGCTCCAAAGGCTCAGTTTTAGGATCCAGCCAGTCGTTTTTAGGCTCCAAGCCATATACTGAGTTTCCAAACCCTCATTTTTACGGTCTAACCCCTCTTCTGGGGCTCAAAGCTTCATTTTTAGGGTCCACAGCTTTGAGTCTGGAGTTCAGAACTGCCTTTTTATGGCCCCAACCCTCATTTTGAGGGTGTAAACCCTTCTTTCGGGGCTCAAAGCTTCATTTTTAGGGTACACACCTTTGATTTTAGAGTTCAAAACTGCCTTTTTACGGCCAAAACCGTCATTTTTGTGGTGTAAACCCCTCTTTTGGGGCTCAAAGCTCCACTTTTAGGGTCCACAGCTTTGAGTCTGGAGTTCAGAATTGCCTTTTTATGGCCCAAACCCTCATTTTTAGCGTCCAAACCCCTCTTTTGGGGCTCCAAGCTTCATTTTTAGGGTCCACAGCTTTGAGTCTAGACTTCAGAATTGCCTTTTTTATGGTGCAAACCCTCATTTTTAAGGTCCAAAGGCTCCATTTCAGTTTACAAAGTCTCATTTTTAGAGTCCAAAGCTGCATTTTTAGTTTCTGAAGTCTGATTTTCAGGCTCCAAAGGCTCAGTTTTAGGATAAAGCCAGTCGTTTTTAGGGTCCAAGCCATATACTGAGTTTCCAAACCCTCATTTTTGGGGTCCAACCCCTCTTTTGGGGCTCAAAGCTTCATTTTTAGGGTCCACAGCTCGGATTCTAGACTTCAGAATTGCCTTTTTATGGCCCAAACCCTCATTTTTAGGGTCCAAACCCCTCTTTTGGGGCTCCAAGCTTCATTTTTAGGGTCCACAGCTTTGAGTCTAGACTTCAGAATTGCCCTTTTATGGCCCAAACCCTCATTTTTAGCGTCCAAACCCCTCTTTTGCGGCTCAAAGCTTCATTTTCAGGGTCCACAGCTTTGAGTCTAGAGTTCAGAATTGCCTTTTTATGGCCCAAACCCTCATTTTTAGGGTCCAAAGGCTCCATTTCAGTTTACAAAGTCTCAGTTTAGAGTCCAAAGCTGCATTTTTAGTTTCTGAAGTCTGATTTTCAGGCTCCAAAGGCTCAGTTTTAGGATCCAGCCAGTCGTTTTTAGGCTCCAAGCCATATACTGAGTTTCCAAACCCTCATTTTTACGGTCTAACCCCTCTTCTGGGGCTCAAAGCTTCATTTTTAGGGTCCACAGCTTTGAGTCTGGAGTTCAGAACTGCCTTTTTATGGCCCCAACCCTCATTTTGAGGGTGTAAACCCTTCTTTCGGGGCTCAAAGCTTCATTTTTAGGGTACACACCTTTGATTTTAGAGTTCAGAATTGCCTTTTTATGGCCCAAACCCTCATTTTTGTAGTGTAAACCCCTCTTTTGGGGCTCAAAGCTCCACTTTTAGGGTCCACAGCTTTGAGTCTAGACTTCAGAATTGCCTTTTTTATGGCCCAAACCCTCATTTTTAGGGTGTAATCCCCTCTTTTGGGGCTCCAAGCTTCATTTTCAGGGTCCACAGCTTGGATTCTAGACTTCAGAATTGCTTTTTTATGGTCCAAACCCTCATTTTTAAGGTCCAAAGGCTCCATTTCAGTTTACAAAGTCTCATTTTTAGAGTCCAAAGCTGCATTTTTAGTTTCTGAAGTCTGATTTTCAGGCTCCAAAGGCTCAGTTTTAGGATAAAGCCAGTCGTTTTTAGGGTCCAAGCCATATACTGAGTTTCCAAACCCTCATTTTTGGGGTCCAACCCCTCTTTTGGGGCTCAAAGCTTCATTTTTAGGGTCCACAGCTCGGATTCTAGACTTCAGAATTGCCTTTTTATGGCCCAAACCCTCATTTTTAGGGTCCAAACCCCTCTTTTGGGGCTCAAAGCTTCATTTTTAGGGTCCACAGCTTTGAGTCTAGACTTCAGAATTGCCCTTTTATGGCCCAAACCCTCATTTTTAGCGTCCAAACCCCTCTTTTGGGGCTCAAAGCTTCATTTTCAGGGTCCACAGCTTTGAGTCTAGAGTTCAGAATTGCCTTTTTATGGCCCAAACCCTCATTTTTAGGGTCCAAAGGCTCCATTTCAGTTTACGATGTCTCAGTTTAGAGTCCAAAGCTGCATTTTTAGTTTCTGAAGTCTGATTTTCAGGCTCCAAAGGCTCAGTTTTAGGATCCAGCCAGTCGTTTTTAGGCTCCAAGCCATATACTGAGTTTCTAAACCCTCATTTTTATGGTGTAAACCCCTCTTTTGGGGCTCAAAGCTTCATTTTTAGGGTCCACAGCTTGGATTCTAGACTTCAGAATTGCCTTTTTATGGCCCAAACCCTCATTTTTAGGGTCCCAACCCCTCTTTTGGGGCTCAAAGCTCCACTTTTACGGTCCACAGCTTTGAGTCTGGAGTTCAGAATTGCCTTTTTATGGCCCAAACCCTCATTTTTGTAGTGTAAACCCCTCTTTTGGGGCTCAAAGCTCCACTTTTAGGGTCCACAGCTTTGATTCTAGACTTCAGAATTGCCTTTTTTATGGCCCAAACCCTCATTTTTAGGGTGTAATCCCCTCTTTTGGGGCTCCAAGCTTCATTTTCAGGGTCCACAGCTTGGATTCTAGACTTCAGAATTGCCTTTTTATGGTCCAAACCCTCATTTTTAAGGTCCAAAGGCTCCATTTCAGTTTACAAAGTCTCATTTTTAGAGTCCAAAGCTGCATTTTTAGTTTCTGAAGTCTGATTTTCAGGCTCCAAAGGCTCAGTTTTAGGATCCAGCCAGTCGTTTTTAGGCTCCAAGCCATATACTGAGTTTCCAAACCCTCATTTTTACGGTCTAACCCCTCTTCTGGGGCTCAAAGCTTCATTTTTAGGGTCCACAGCTTTGAGTCTAGACTTCAGAATTGCCCTTTTATGGCCCAAACCCTCATTTTTAGGGTCCAAACACCTCCTTTGGGGCTCAAAGCTTCATTTTTAGGGTCCACAGCTTTGAGTCTAGAGTTCAGAACTGCCTTTTTATGGCCCAAACCCTCATTTTGAGGGTGTAAACCCTTCTTTCGGGGCTCAAAGCTTCAGTTTTAGGGTACACACCTTTGATTTTAGAGTTCAAAACTGCCTTTTTACGGCCAAAACCGTCATTTTTGTGGTGTAAACCCCTCTTTTGGGGCTCAAAGCTCCACTTTTAGGGTCCACAGCTTTGAGTCTGGAGTTCAGAATTGCCTTTTTATGGCCCAAACCCTCATTTTTAGCGTCGAAACCCCTCTTTTGGGGCTCCAAGCTTCATTTTTAGGGTCCACAGCTTTGATTCTAGACTTCAGAATTGCCTTTTTTATGGTGCAAACCCTCATTTTTAAGGTCCAAAGGCTCCATTTCAGTTTACAAAGTCTCATTTTTAGAGTCCAAAGCTGCATTTTTAGTTTCTGAAGTCTGATTTTCAGGCTCCAAAGGCTCAGTTTTAGGATAAAGCCAGTCGTTTTTAGGGTCCAAGCCATATACTGAGTTTCCAAACCCTCATTTTTGGGGTCCAACCCCTCTTTTGGGGCTCAAAGCTTCATTTTTAGGGTCCACAGCTTGGATTCTAGACTTCAGAATTGCCCTTTTATGGCCCAAACCCTCATTTTTAGGGTCCAAACCCCTCTTTTGGGGCTCAAAGCTTCATTTTTAGGGTCCACAGCTCGGATTCTAGACTTCAGAATTGCCCTTTTATGGCCCAAACCCTCATTTTTATCGTCCAAACCCCTCTTTTGGGGCTCAAAGCTTCATTTTCAGGGTCCACAGCTTTGAGTCTAGAGTTCAGAATTGCCTTTTTATGGCCCAAACCCTCATTTTTAGGGTCCAAAGGCTCCATTTCAGTTTACGATGTCTCAGTTTAGAGTCCAAAGCTGCATTTTTAGTTTCTGAAGTCTGATTTTCAGGCTCCAAAGGCTCAGTTTTAGGATCCAGCCAGTCGTTTTTAGGCTCCAAGCCATATACTGAGTTTCTAAACCCTCATTTTTATGGTGTAAACCCCTCTTTTGGGGCTCAAAGCTTCATTTTTAGGGTCCACAGCTTTGAGTCTAGAGTTCAGAATTGCCTTTTTATGGCCCAAACCCTCATTTTGAGGGTCCAAACCCCTCTTTTGGGGCTCAAAGCTCCACTTTTACGGTCCACAGCTTTGAGTCTGGAGTTCAGAATTGCCTTTTTATGGCCCAAACCCTCATTTTTGTAGTGTAAACCCCTCTTTTGGGGCTCAAAGCTCCACTTTTAGGGTCCACAGCTTTGATTCTAGACTTCAGAATTGCCTTTTTATGGCCCAAACCCTCATTTTTAAGGTCCAAAGGCTCCATTTCAGTTTACAAAGTCTCAGTTTAGAGTCCAAAGCTGCATTTTTAGTTTCTGAAGTCTGATTTTCAGGCTCCAAAGGCTCAGTTTTAGGATCCAGCCAGTCGTTTTTAGGCTCCAAGCCATATACTGAGTTTCCAAACCCTCATTTTTACGGTCTAACCCCTCTTCTGGGGCTCAAAGCTTCATTTTTAGGGTCCACAGCTTTGAGTCTGGAGTTCAGAACTGCCTTTTTATGGCCCCAACCCTCATTTTGAGGGTGTAAACCCTTCTTTCGGGGCTCAAAGCTTCATTTTTAGGGTACACACCTTTGATTTTAGAGTTCAAAACTGCCTTTTTACGGCCAAAACCGTCATTTTTGTGGTGTAAACCCCTCTTTTGGGGCTCAAAGCTCCACTTTTAGGGTCCACAGCTTTGAGTCTGGAGTTCAGAATTGCCTTTTTATGGCCCAAACCCTCATTTTTAGCGTCCAAACCCCTCTTTTGGGGCTCCAAGCTTCATTTTTAGGGTCCACAGCTTTGAGTCTAGACTTCAGAATTGCCTTTTTTATGGTGCAAACCCTCATTTTTAAGGTCCAAAGGCTCCATTTCAGTTTACAAAGTCTCATTTTTAGAGTCCAAAGCTGCATTTTTAGTTTCTGAAGTCTGATTTTCAGGCTCCAAAGGCTCAGTTTTAGGATAAAGCCAGTCGTTTTTAGGGTCCAAGCCATATACTGAGTTTCCAAACCCTCATTTTTGGGGTCCAACCCCTCTTTTGGGGCTCAAAGCTTCATTTTTAGGGTCCACAGCTCGGATTCTAGACTTCAGAATTGCCTTTTTATGGCCCAAACCCTCATTTTTAGGGTCCAAACCCCTCTTTTGGGGCTCCAAGCTTCATTTTTAGGGTCCACAGCTTTGAGTCTAGACTTCAGAATTGCCCTTTTATGGCCCAAACCCTCATTTTTAGCGTCCAAACCCCTCTTTTGCGGCTCAAAGCTTCATTTTCAGGGTCCACAGCTTTGAGTCTAGAGTTCAGAATTGCCTTTTTATGGCCCAAACCCTCATTTTTAGGGTCCAAAGGCTCCATTTCAGTTTACAAAGTCTCAGTTTAGAGTCCAAAGCTGCATTTTTAGTTTCTGAAGTCTGATTTTCAGGCTCCAAAGGCTCAGTTTTAGGATCCAGCCAGTCGTTTTTAGGCTCCAAGCCATATACTGAGTTTCCAAACCCTCATTTTTACGGTCTAACCCCTCTTCTGGGGCTCAAAGCTTCATTTTTAGGGTCCACAGCTTTGAGTCTGGAGTTCAGAACTGCCTTTTTATGGCCCCAACCCTCATTTTGAGGGTGTAAACCCTTCTTTCGGGGCTCAAAGCTTCATTTTTAGGGTACACACCTTTGATTTTAGAGTTCAGAATTGCCTTTTTATGGCCCAAACCCTCATTTTTGTAGTGTAAACCCCTCTTTTGGGGCTCAAAGCTCCACTTTTAGGGTCCACAGCTTTGAGTCTAGACTTCAGAATTGCCTTTTTTATGGCCCAAACCCTCATTTTTAGGGTGTAATCCCCTCTTTTGGGGCTCCAAGCTTCATTTTCAGGGTCCACAGCTTGGATTCTAGACTTCAGAATTGCCTTTTTATGGTCCAAACCCTCATTTTTAAGGTCCAAAGGCTCCATTTCAGTTTACAAAGTCTCATTTTTAGAGTCCAAAGCTGCATTTTTAGTTTCTGAAGTCTGATTTTCAGGCTCCAAAGGCTCAGTTTTAGGATCCAGCCAGTCGTTTTTAGGGTCCAAGCCATATACTGAGTTTCCAAACCCTCATTTTTGGGGTCCAACCCCTCTTCTGGGGCTCAAAGCTTCATTTTTAGGGTCCACAGCTTTGAGTCTAGACTTCAGAATTGCCCTTTTATGGCCCAAACCCTCATTTTTAGGGTCCAAACACCTCCTTTGGGGCTCAAAGCTTCATTTTTAGGGTCCACAGCTTTGAGTCTAGAGTTCAGAACTGCCTTTTTATGGCCCCAACCCTCATTTTGAGGGTGTAAACCCTTCTTTCGGGGCTCAAAGCTTCATTTTTAGGGTACACACCTTTGATTTTAGAGTTCAAAACTGCCTTTTTACGGCCAAAACCGTCATTTTTGTGGTGTAAACCCCTCTTTTGGGGCTCAAAGCTCCACTTTTAGGGTCCACAGCTTTGAGTCTGGAGTTCAGAATTGCCTTTTTATGGCCCAAACCCTCATTTTTAGCGTCCAAACCCCTCTTTTGGGGCTCCAAGCTTCATTTTTAGGGTCCACAGCTTTGATTCTAGACTTCAGAATTGCCTTTTTTATGGTGCAAACCCTCATTTTTAAGGTCCAAAGGCTCCATTTCAGTTTACAAAGTCTCATTTTTAGAGTCCAAAGCTGCATTTTTAGTTTCTGAAGTCTGATTTTCAGGCTCCAAAGGCTCAGTTTTAGGATAAAGCCAGTCGTTTTTAGGGTCCAAGCCATATACTGAGTTTCCAAACCCTCATTTTTGGGGTCCAACCCCTCTTTTGGGGCTCAAAGCTTCATTTTTAGGGTCCACAGCTCGGATTCTAGACTTCAGAATTGCCTTTTTATGGCCCAAACCCTCATTTTTAGGGTCCAAACCCCTCTTTTGGGGCTCAAAGCTTCATTTTTAGGGTCCACAGCTTTGAGTCTAGACTTCAGAATTGCCCTTTTATGGCCCAAACCCTCATTTTTAGCGTCCAAACCCCTCTTTTGGGGCTCAAAGCTTCATTTTCAGGGTCCACAGCTTTGAGTCTAGAGTTCAGAATTGCCTTTTTATGGCCCAAACCCTCATTTTTAGGGTCCAAAGGCTCCATTTCAGTTTACGATGTCTCAGTTTAGAGTCCAAAGCTGCATTTTTAGTTTCTGAAGTCTGATTTTCAGGCTCCAAAGGCTCAGTTTTAGGATCCAGCCAGTCGTTTTTAGGCTCCAAGCCATATACTGAGTTTCTAAACCCTCATTTTTATGGTGTAAACCCCTCTTTTGGGGCTCAAAGCTTCATTTTTAGGGTCCACAGCTTGGATTCTAGACTTCAGAATTGCCTTTTTATGGCCCAAACCCTCATTTTTAGGGTCCCAACCCCTCTTTTGGGGCTCAAAGCTCCACTTTTACGGTCCACAGCTTTGAGTCTGGAGTTCAGAATTGCCTTTTTATGGCCCAAACCCTCATTTTTGTAGTGTAAACCCCTCTTTTGGGGCTCAAAGCTCCACTTTTAGGGTCCACAGCTTTGATTCTAGACTTCAGAATTGCCTTTTTTATGGCCCAAACCCTCATTTTTAGGGTGTAATCCCCTCTTTTGGGGCTCCAAGCTTCATTTTCAGGGTCCACAGCTTGGATTCTAGACTTCAGAATTGCCTTTTTATGGTCCAAACCCTCATTTTTAAGGTCCAAAGGCTCCATTTCAGTTTACAAAGTCTCATTTTTAGAGTCCAAAGCTGCATTTTTAGTTTCTGAAGTCTGATTTTCAGGCTCCAAAGGCTCAGTTTTAGGATCCAGCCAGTCGTTTTTAGGCTCCAAGCCATATACTGAGTTTCCAAACCCTCATTTTTACGGTCTAACCCCTCTTCTGGGGCTCAAAGCTTCATTTTTAGGGTCCACAGCTTTGAGTCTAGACTTCAGAATTGCCCTTTTATGGCCCAAACCCTCATTTTTAGGGTCCAAACACCTCCTTTGGGGCTCAAAGCTTCATTTTTAGGGTCCACAGCTTTGAGTCTAGAGTTCAGAACTGCCTTTTTATGGCCCAAACCCTCATTTTGAGGGTGTAAACCCTTCTTTCGGGGCTCAAAGCTTCAGTTTTAGGGTACACACCTTTGATTTTAGAGTTCAAAACTGCCTTTTTACGGCCAAAACCGTCATTTTTGTGGTGTAAACCCCTCTTTTGGGGCTCAAAGCTCCACTTTTAGGGTCCACAGCTTTGAGTCTGGAGTTCAGAATTGCCTTTTTATGGCCCAAACCCTCATTTTTAGCGTCGAAACCCCTCTTTTGGGGCTCCAAGCTTCATTTTTAGGGTCCACAGCTTTGATTCTAGACTTCAGAATTGCCTTTTTTATGGTGCAAACCCTCATTTTTAAGGTCCAAAGGCTCCATTTCAGTTTACAAAGTCTCATTTTTAGAGTCCAAAGCTGCATTTTTAGTTTCTGAAGTCTGATTTTCAGGCTCCAAAGGCTCAGTTTTAGGATAAAGCCAGTCGTTTTTAGGGTCCAAGCCATATACTGAGTTTCCAAACCCTCATTTTTGGGGTCCAACCCCTCTTTTGGGGCTCAAAGCTTCATTTTTAGGGTCCACAGCTTGGATTCTAGACTTCAGAATTGCCCTTTTATGGCCCAAACCCTCATTTTTAGGGTCCAAACCCCTCTTTTGGGGCTCAAAGCTTCATTTTTAGGGTCCACAGCTTTGAGTCTAGACTTCAGAATTGCCCTTTTATGGCCCAAACCCTCATTTTTAGCGTCCAAACCCCTCTTTTGGGGCTCAAAGCTTCATTTTCAGGGTCCACAGCTTTGAGTCTAGAGTTCAGAATTGCCTTTTTATGGCCCAAACCCTCATTTTTAGGGTCCAAAGGCTCCATTTCAGTTTACGATGTCTCAGTTTAGAGTCCAAAGCTGCATTTTTAGTTTCTGAAGTCTGATTTTCAGGCTCCAAAGGCTCAGTTTTAGGATCCAGCCAGTCGTTTTTAGGCTCCAAGCCATATACTGAGTTTCTAAACCCTCATTTTTATGGTGTAAACCCCTCTTTTGGGGCTCAAAGCTTCATTTTTAGGGTCCACAGCTTTGAGTCTAGAGTTCAGAATTGACTTTTTATGGCCCAAACCCTCATTTTGAGGGTCCAAACCCCTCTTTTGGGGCTCAAAGCTCCACTTTTACGGTCCACAGCTTTGAGTCTGGAGTTCAGAATTGCCTTTTTATGGCCCAAACCCTCATTTTTGTAGTGTAAACCCCTCTTTTGGGGCTCAAAGCTCCACTTTTAGGGTCCACAGCTTTGAGTCTAGAGTTCAGAATTGCCTTTTTATGGCCCAAACCCTCATTTTTAGGGTGTAATCCCCTCTTTTGGGGCTCCAAGCTTCATTTTCAGGGTCCACAGCTTGGATTCTAGACTTCAGAATTGCCTTTTTATGGTCCAAACCCTCATTTTTAAGGTCCAAAGGCTCCATTTCAGTTTACAAAGTCTCAGTTTAGAGTCCAAAGCTGCATTTTTAGTTTCTGAAGTCTGATTTTCAGGCTCCAAAGGCTCAGTTTTAGGATCCAGCCAGTCGTTTTTAGGCTCCAAGCCATATACTGAGTTTCCAAACCCTCATTTTTACGGTCTAACCCCTCTTCTGGGGCTCAAAGCTTCATTTTTAGGGTCCACAGCTTTGAGTCTAGACTTCAGAATTGCCCTTTTATGGCCCAAACCCTCATTTTTAGCGTCCAAAACCCTCTTTTGGGGCTCAAAGCTTCATTTTTAGGGTCCACAGCTTTGAGTCTAGAGTTCAGAACTGCCTTTTTATGGCCCCAACCCTCATTTTGAGGGTGTAAACCCTTCTTTCGGGGCTCAAAGCTTCATTTTTAGGGTACACACCTTTGATTTTAGAGTTCAAAACTGCCTTTTTACGGCCAAAACCGTCATTTTTGTGGTGTAAACCCCTCTTTTGGGGCTCAAAGCTCCACTTTTAGGGTCCACAGCTTTGAGTCTGGAGTTCAGAATTGCCTTTTTATGGCCCAAACCCTCATTTTTAGCGTCCAAACCCCTCTTTTGGGGCTCCAAGCTTCATTTTTAGGGTCCACAGCTTTGATTCTAGACTTCAGAATTGCCTTTTTTATGGTGCAAACCCTCATTTTTAAGGTCCAAAGGCTCCATTTCAGTTTACAAAGTCTCATTTTTAGAGTCCAAAGCTGCATTTTTAGTTTCTGAAGTCTGATTTTCAGGCTCCAAAGGCTCAGTTTTAGGATAAAGCCAGTCGTTTTTAGGCTCCAAGCCATATACTGAGTTTCCAAACCCTCATTTTTGGGGTCCAACCCCTCTTTTGGGGCTCAAAGCTTCATTTTTAGTGTCCACAGCTTTGAGTCTAGACTTCAGAATTGCCTTTTTATGGCCCAAACCCTCATTTTTAGGGTCCAAACCCCTCTTTTGGGGCTCAAAGCTTCATTTTTAGGGTCCACAGCTTTGAGTCTAGACTTCAGAATTGCCCTTTTATGGCCCAAACCCTCATTTTTAGCGTCCAAACCCCTCTTTTGGGGCTCAAAGCTTCATTTTCAGGGTCCACAGCTTTGAGTCTAGAGTTCAGAATTGCCTTTTTATGGCCCAAACCCTCATTTTTAGGGTCCAAAGGCTCCATTTCAGTTTACGATGTCTCAGTTTAGAGTCCAAAGCTGCATTTTTAGTTTCTGAAGTCTGATTTTCAGGCTCCAAAGGCTCAGTTTTAGGATCCAGCCAGTCGTTTTTAGGCTCCAAGCCATATACTGAGTTTCTAAACCCTCATTTTTATGGTGTAAACCCCTCTTTTGGGGCTCAAAGCTTCATTTTTAGGGTCCACAGCTTGGATTCTAGACTTCAGAATTGCCTTTTTATGGCCCAAACCCTCATTTTTAGGGTCCCAACCCCTCTTTTGGGGCTCAAAGCTCCACTTTTACGGTCCACAGCTTTGAGTCTGGAGTTCAGAATTGCCTTTTTATGGCCCAAACCCTCATTTTTGTAGTGTAAACCCCTCTTTTGGGGCTCAAAGCTCCACTTTTAGGGTCCACAGCTTTGATTCTAGACTTCAGAATTGCCTTTTTTATGGCCCAAACCCTCATTTTTAGGGTGTAATCCCCTCTTTTGGGGCTCCAAGCTTCATTTTCAGGGTCCACAGCTTGGATTCTAGACTTCAGAATTGCCTTTTTATGGTCCAAACCCTCATTTTTAAGGTCCAAAGGCTCCATTTCAGTTTACAAAGTCTCATTTTTAGAGTCCAAAGCTGCATTTTTAGTTTCTGAAGTCTGATTTTCAGGCTCCAAAGGCTCAGTTTTAGGATCCAGCCAGTCGTTTTTAGGCTCCAAGCCATATACTGAGTTTCCAAACCCTCATTTTTACGGTCTAACCCCTCTTCTGGGGCTCAAAGCTTCATTTTTAGGGTCCACAGCTTTGAGTCTAGACTTCAGAATTGCCCTTTTATGGCCCAAACCCTCATTTTTAGGGTCCAAACACCTCCTTTGGGGCTCAAAGCTTCATTTTTAGGGTCCACAGCTTTGAGTCTAGAGTTCAGAACTGCCTTTTTATGGCCCCAACCCTCATTTTGAGGGTGTAAACCCTTCTTTCGGGGCTCAAAGCTTCATTTTTAGGGTACACACCTTTGATTTTAGAGTTCAAAACTGCCTTTTTACGGCCAAAACCGTCATTTTTGTGGTGTAAACCCCTCTTTTGGGGCTCAAAGCTCCACTTTTAGGGTCCACAGCTTTGAGTCTGGAGTTCAGAATTGCCTTTTTATGGCCCAAACCCTCATTTTTAGCGTCCAAACCCCTCTTTTGGGGCTCCAAGCTTCATTTTTAGGGTCCACAGCTTTGATTCTAGACTTCAGAATTGCCTTTTTTATGGTGCAAACCCTCATTTTTAAGGTCCAAAGGCTCCATTTCAGTTTACAAAGTCTCATTTTTAGAGTCCAAAGCTGCATTTTTAGTTTCTGAAGTCTGATTTTCAGGCTCCAAAGGCTCAGTTTTAGGATAAAGCCAGTCGTTTTTAGGGTCCAAGCCATATACTGAGTTTCCAAACCCTCATTTTTGGGGTCCAACCCCTCTTTTGGGGCTCAAAGCTTCATTTTTAGGGTCCACAGCTTGGATTCTAGACTTCAGAATTGCCTTTTTATGGCCCAAACCCTCATTTTTAGGGTCCAAACCCCTCTTTTGGGGCTCAAAGCTTCATTTTTAGGGTCCACAGCTTTGAGTCTAGAGTTCAGAATTGCCTTTTTATGGCCCAAACCCTCATTTTTAGGGTCCAAAGGCTCCATTTCAGTTTACGATGTCTCAGTTTAGAGTCCAAAGCTGCATTTTTAGTTTCTGAAGTCTGATTTTCAGGCTCCAAAGGCTCAGTTTTAGGATCCAGCCAGTCGTTTTTAGGCTCCAAGCCATATACTGAGTTTCTAAACCCTCATTTTTATGGTGTAAACCCCTCTTTTGGGGCTCAAAGCTTCATTTTTAGGGTCCACAGCTTTGAGTCTAGAGTTCAGAATTGCCTTTTTATGGCCCAAACCCTCATTTTGAGGGTCCAAACCCCTCTTTTGGGGCTCAAAGCTCCACTTTTACGGTCCACAGCTTTGAGTCTGGAGTTCAGAATTGCCTTTTTATGGCCCAAACCCTCATTTTTGTAGTGTAAACCCCTCTTTTGGGGCTCAAAGCTCCACTTTTAGGGTCCACAGCTTTGATTCTAGACTTCAGAATTGCCTTTTTATGGCCCAAACCCTCATTTTTAGGGTGTAATCCCCTCTTTTGGGGCTCCAAGCTTCATTTTCAGGGTCCACAGCTTGGATTCTAGACTTCAGAATTGCCTTTTTATGGTCCAAACCCTCAATTTTAAGGTCCAAAGGCTCCATTTCAGTTTACAAAGTCTCAGTTTAGAGTCCAAAGTTGCATTTTTAGTTTCTGAAGTCTGATTTTCAGGCTCCAAAGGCTCAGTTTTAGGATCCAGCCAGTCGTTTTTAGGCTCCAAGCCATATACTGAGTTTCCAAACCCTCATTTTTACGGTCTAACCCCTCTTCTGGGGCTCAAAGCTTCATTTTTAGGGTCCACAGCTTTGAGTCTAGACTTCAGAATTGCCCTTTTATGGCCCAAACCCTCATTTTTAGCGTCCAAACCCCTCTTTTGGGGCTCCAAGCTTCATTTTTAGGGTCCACAGCTTTGATTCTAGACTTCAGAATTGCCTTTTTTATGGTGCAAACCCTCATTTTTAAGGTCCAAAGGCTCCATTTCAGTTTACAAAGTCTCATTTTTAGAGTCCAAAGCTGCATTTTTAGTTTCTGAAGTCTGATTTTCAGGCTCCAAAGGCTCAGTTTTAGGATAAAGCCAGTCGTTTTTAGGGTCCAAGCCATATACTGAGTTTCCAAACCCTCATTTTTGGGGTCCAACCCCTCTTTTGGGGCTCAAAGCTTCATTTTTAGGGTCCACAGCTCGGATTCTAGACTTCAGAATTGCCTTTTTATGGCCCAAACCCTCATTTTGAGGGTCCAAACCCCTCTTTTGGGGCTCAAAGCTTCATTTTTAGGGTCCACAGCTTTGAGTCTAGACTTCAGAATTGCCCTTTTATGGCCCAAACCCTCATTTTTAGCGTCCAAACCCCTCTTTTGGGGCTCAAAGCTTCATTTTCAGGGTCCACAGCTTTGAGTCTAGAGTTCAGAATTGCCTTTTTATGGCCCAAACCCTCATTTTTAGGGTCCAAAGGCTCCATTTCAGTTTACGATGTCTCAGTTTAGAGTCTAAAGCTGCATTTTTAGTTTCTGAAGTCTGATTTTCAGGCTCCAAAGGCTCAGTTTTAGGATCCAGCCAGTCGTTTTTAGGCTCCAAGCCATATACTGAGTTTCCAAACCCTCATTTTTACGGTCTAACCCCTCTTCTGGGGCTCAAAGCTTCATTTTTAGGGTCCACAGCTTTGAGTCTGGAGGTCAGAACTGCCTTTTTATGGCCCAAACCCTCATTTTGAGGGTGTAAACCCTTCTTTCGGGGCTCAAAGCTTCATTTTTAGGGTACACACCTTTGATTTTAGAGTTCTAAACTGCCTTTTTACGGCCAAAACTGTCATTTTTGTGGTGTAAACCCCTCTTTTGGGGCTCAAAGCTCCACTTTTAGGGTCCACAGCTTTGAGTCTGGAGTTCAGAATTGCCTTTTTATGGCCCAAACCCTCATTTTTAGCGTCCAAACCCCTCTTTTGGGGCTCCAAGCTTCATTTTTAGGGTCCACAGCTTTGATTCTAGACTTCAGAATTGCCTTTTTTATGGTGCAAACCCTCATTTTTAAGGTCCAAAGGCTCCATTTCAGTTTACAAAGTCTCATTTTTAGAGTCCAAAGCTGCATTTTTAGTTTCTGAAGTCTGATTTTCAGGCTCCAAAGGCTCAGTTTTAGGATAAAGCCAGTCGTTTTTAGGGTCCAAGCCATATACTGAGTTTCCAAACCCTCATTTTTGGGGTCCAACCCCTCTTTTGGGGCTCAAAGCTTCATTTTTAGGGTCCACAGCTCGGATTCTAGACTTCAGAATTGCCTTTTTATGGCCCAAACCCTCATTTTTAGGGTCCAAACCCCTCTTTTGGGGCTCAAAGCTTCATTTTTAGGGTCCACAGCTTTGAGTCTAGAGTTCAGAATTGCCCTTTTATGGCCCAAACCCTCATTTTTAGGGTCCAAACCCCTCTTTTGGGGCTCCAAGCTTCATTTTTAGGGTCCACAGCTTTGAGTCTAGACTTCAGAATTGCCCTTTTATGGCCCAAACCCTCATTTTTAGTGTCCAAACCCCTCTTTTGGGGCTCAAAGCTTCATTTTTAGGGTCCACAGCTTTGAGTCTAGAGTTCAGAATTGCCTTTTTATGGCCCAAACCCTCATTTTTAGGGTCCAAAGGCTCCATTTCAGTTTACGATGTCTCAGTTTAGAGTCTAAAGCTGCATTTTTAGTTTCTGAAGTCTGATTTTCAGGCTCCAAAGGCTCAGTTTTAGGATCCAGCCAGTCGTTTTTAGGCTCCAAGCCATATACTGAGTTTCTAAACCCTCATTTTTATGGTGTAAACCCCTCTTTTGGGGCTCAAAGCTTCATTTTTAGGGTCCACAGCTTTGAGTCTAGAGTTCAGAATTGCCTTTTTATGGCCCAAACCCTCATTTTGAGGGTCCAAACCCCTCTTTTGGGGCTCAAAGCTCCACTTTTACGGTCCACAGCTTTGAGTCTGGAGTTCAGAATTGCCTTTTTATGGCCCAAACCCTCATTTTTAGGGTGTAATCCCCTCTTTTGGGGCTCAAAGCTTCATTTTCAGGGTCCACAGCTTGGATTCTAGACTTCAGAATTGCCTTTTTATGGTCCAAACCCTCATTTTTAAGGTCCAAAGGCTCCATTTCAGTTTACAAAGTCTCAGTTTAGAGTCCAAAGCTGCATTTTTAGTTTCTGAAGTCTGATTTTCAGGCTCCAAAGCTCAGTTTTAGGATCCAGCCAGTCGTTTTTAGGCTCCAAGCCATATACTGAGTTTCCAAACCCTCATTTTTACGGTCTAACCCCTCTTCTGGGGCTCAAAGCTTCATTTTTAGGGTCCACAGCTTTGAGTCTAGACTTCAGAACTGCCTTTTTATGGCCCAAACCCTCATTTTGAGGGTGTAAACCCTTCTTTCGGGGCTCAAAGCTTCATTTTTAGGGTACACACCTTTGATTTTAGAGTTCAAAACTGCCTTTTTACGGCCAAAACCGTCATTTTTAGGGTCCAAACCCCTCTTTTGGGGATCAAAGCTCCACTTCTAGGGTCCACAGCTTTGAGTCTGGAGTTCAGAATTGCCTTTTTATGGCCCAAACCCTCATTTTTAGCGTCGAAACCCCTCTTTTGGGGCTCCAAGCTTCATTTTTAGGGTCCACAGCTTTGATTCTAGACTTCAGAATTGCCTTTTTTATGGTGCAAACCCTCATTTTTAAGGTCCAAAGGCTCCATTTCAGCTTACAAAGTCTCATTTTTAGTGTCCAAAGCTGCATTTTTAGTTTCTGAAGTCTGATTTTCAGGCTCCAAAGGCTCAGTTTTAGGATAAAGCCAGTCGTTTTTAGGGTCCAAGCCATATACTGAGTTTCCAAACCCTCATTTTTGGGGTCCAACCCCTCTTTTGGGGCCCAAAGCTTCATTTTTAGGGTCCACAGCTCGGATTCTAGACTTCAGAATTGCCTTTTTATGGCCCAAACCCTCATTTTTAGGGTCCAAACCCCTCTTTTGGGGCTCCAAGCTTCATTTTTAGGGTCACAGCTTTGAGTCTAGACTTCAGAATTGCCCTTTTATGGCCCAAACCCTCATTTTTAGCGTCCAAACCCCTCTTTTGGGGCTCAAAGCTTCATTTTCAGGGTCCACAGCTTTGAGTCTAGAGTTCAGAATTGCCTTTTTATGGCCCAAACCCTCATTTTTAGGGTCCAAAGGCTCCATTTCAGTTTACGATGTCTCAGTTTAGAGTCTAAAGCTGCATTTTTAGTTTCTGAAGTCTGATTTTCAGGCTCCAAAGGCTCAGTTTTAGGATCCAGCCAGTCGTTTTTAGGCTCCAAGCCATATACTGAGTTTCTAAACCCTCATTTTTATGGTGTAAACCCCTCTTTTGGGGCTCAAAGCTTCATTTTTAGGGTCCACAGCTTTGAGTCTAGACTTCAGAATTGCCCTTTTATGGCCCAAACCCTCATTTTTAGCGTCCAAACCCCTCTTTTGGGGCTCAAAGCTTCATTTTTAGGGTCCACAGCTTTGAGTCTAGAGTTCAGAATTGCCTTTTTATGGCCCAAACCCTCATTTTTAGGGTCCAAAGGCTCCATTTCAGTTTACGATGTCTCAGTTTAGAGTCCAAAGCTGCATTTTTAGTTTCTGAAGTCTGATTTTCAGGCTCCAAAGGCTCAGTTTTAGGATCCAGCCAGTCGTTTTTAGGCTCCAAGCCATATACTGAGTTTCCAAACCCTCATTTTTACGGTCTAACCCCTCTTCTGGGGCTCAAAGCTTCATTTTTAGGGTCCACAGCTTTGAGTCTAGACTTCAGAATTGCCCTTTTATGGCCCAAACCCTCATTTTTAGGGTCCAAACACCTCTTTTGGGGCTCAAAGCTTCATTTTTAGGGTCCACAGCTTTGAGTCTAGAGTTCAGAACTGCCTTTTTATGGCCCAAACCCTAATTTTGAGGATGTAAACCCTTCTTTCGGGGCTCAAAGCTTCATTTTTAGGGTACACACCTTTGATTTTAGAGTTCTAAACTGCCTTTTTACGGCCAAAACCGTCATTTTTGTGGTGTAAACCCCTCTTTTGGGGCTCAAAGCTCCACTTTTAGGGTCCACAGCTTTGAGTCTGGAGTTCAGAATTGCCCTTTTATGGCCCAAACCCTCATTTTTACCATCCAAACCCCTCTTTTGGGGCTCCAAGCTTCATTTTTAGGGTCCACAGCTTTGATTCTAGACTTCAGAATTGCCTTTTTTATGGTGCAAACCCTCATTTTTAAGGTCCAAAGGCTCCATTTCAGTTTACAAAGTCTCATTTTTAGAGTCCAAAGCTGCATTTTTAGTTTCTGAAGTCTGATTTTCAGGCTCCAAAGGCTCAGTTTTAGGATAAAGCCAGTCGTTTTTAGGGTCCAAGCCATATACTGAGTTTCCAAACCCTCATTTTTGGGGTCCAACCCCTCTTTTGGGGCTCAAAGCTTCATTTTTAGGGTCCACAGCTCGGATTCTAGACTTCAGAATTGCCTTTTTATGGCCCAAACCCTCATTTTTAGGGTCCAAACCCCTCTTTTGGGGCTCAAAGCTTCATTTTTAGGGTCCACAGCTTTGAGTCTAGAGTTCAGAATTGCCCTTTTATGGCCCAAACCCTCATTTTTAGGGTCCAAACCCCTCTTTTGGGGCTCCAAGCTTCATTTTTAGGGTCCACAGCTTTGAGTCTAGACTTCAGAATTGCCCTTTTATGGCCCAAACCCTCATTTTTAGCGTCCAAACCCCTCTTTTGGGGCTCAAAGCTTCATTTTTAGGGTCCACAGCTTTGAGTCTAGAGTTCAGAATTGCCTTTTTATGGCCCAAACCCTCATTTTTAGGGTCCAAAGGCTCCATTTCAGTTTACGATGTCTCAGTTTAGAGTCTAAAGCTGCATTTTTATTTTCTGAAGTCTGATTTTCAGGCTCCAAAGGCTCAGTTTTAGGATCCAGCCAGTCGTTTTTAGGCTCCAAGCCATATACTGAGTTTCTAAACCCTCATTTTTATGGTGTAAACCCCTCTTTTGGGGCTCAAAGCTTCATTTTTAGGGTCCACAGCTTTGAGTCTAGAGTTCAGAATTGCCTTTTTATGGCCCAAACCCTCATTTTGAGGGTCCAAACCCCTCTTTTGGGGCTCAAAGCTCCACTTTTACGGTCCACAGCTTTGAGTCTGGAGTTCAGAATTGCCCTTTTATGGCCCAAACCCTCATTTTTAGGGTGTAATCCCCTCTTTTGGGGCTCCAAGCTTCATTTTCAGGGTCCACAGCTTGGATTCTAGACTTCAGAATTGCCTTTTTATGGTCCAAACCCTCATTTTTAAGGTCCAAAGGCTCCATTTCAGTTTACAAAGTCTCAGTTTAGAGTCCAAAGCTGCATTTTTAGTTTCTGAAGTCTGATTTTCAGGCTCCAAAGGCTCAGTTTTAGGATCCAGCCAGTCGTTTTTAGGCTCCAAGCCATATACTGAGTTTCCAAACCCTCATTTTTACGGTCTAACCCCTCTTCTGGGGCTCAAAGCTTCATTTTTAGGGTCCACAGCTTTGAGTCTAGACTTCAGAACTGCCTTTTTATGGCCCAAACCCTCATTTTGAGGGTGTAAACCCTTCTTTCGGGGCTCAAAGCTTCATTTTTAGGGTACACACCTTTGATTTTAGAGTTCAAAACTGCCTTTTTACGGCCAAAACCGTCATTTTTAGGGTCCAAACCCCTCTTTTGGGGATCAAAGCTCCACTTTTAGGGTCCACAGCTTTGAGTCTGGAGTTCAGAATTGCCTTTTTATGGCCCAAACCCTCATTTTTAGCGTCGAAACCCCTCTTTTGGGGCTCCAAGCTTCATTTTTACGGTCCACAGCTTTGATTCTAGACTTCAGAATTGCCTTTTTTATGGTGCAAACCCTCATTTTTAAGGTCCAAAGGCTCCATTTCAGTTTACAAAGTCTCATTTTTAGAGTCCAAAGCTGCATTTTTAGTTTCTGAAGTCTGATTTTCAGGCTCCAAAGGCTCAGTTTTAGGATAAAGCCAGTCGTTTTTAGGGTCCAAGCCATATACTGAGTTTCCAAACCCTCATTTTTGGGGTCCAACCCCTCTTTTGGGGCTCAAAGCTTCATTTTTAGGGTCCACAGCTTTGAGTCTAGACTTCAGAATTGCCCTTTTATGGCCCAAACCCTCATTTTTAGCGTCCAAACCCCTCTTTTGGGGCTCCAAGCTTCATTTTTAGGGTCCACAGCTTTGAGTCTAGAGTTCAGAATTGCCTTTTTATGGCCCAAACCCTCATTTTTAGGGTCCAAAGGCTCCATTTCAGTTTACGATGTCTCAGTTTAGAGTCTAAAGCTGCATTTTTAGTTTCTGAAGTCTCATTTTCAGGCTCCAAAGGCTCAGTTTTAGGATCCAGCCAGTCGTTTTTAGGCTCCAAGCCATATACTGAGTTTCCAAACCCTCATTTTTACGGTCTAACCCCTCTTCTGGGGCTCAAAGCTTCATTTTTAGGGTCCACAGCTTTGAGTCTGGAGTTCAGAACTGCCTTTTTATGGCCCAAACCCTCATTTTGAGGGTGTAAACCCTTCTTTCGGGGCTCAAAGCTTCATTTTTAGGGTACACACCTTTGATTTTAGAGTTCTAATCTGCCTTTTTACGGCCAAAACCGTCATTTTTGTGGTGTAAACCCCTCTTTTGGGGCTCAAAGCTCCACTTTTAGGGTCCACAGCTTTGAGTCTGGAGTTCAGAATTGCCTTTTTATGGCCCAAACCCTCATTTTTAGCGTCCAAACCCCTCTTTTGGGGCTCCAAGCTTCATTTTTAGGGTCCACAGCTTTGATTCTAGACTTCAGAATTGCCTTTTTTATGGTGCAAACCCTCATTTTTAAGGTCCAAAGGCTCCATTTCAGTTTACAAAGTCTCATTTTTAGAGTCCAAAGCTGCATTTTTAGTTTCTGAAGTCTGATTTTCAGGCTCCAAAGGCTCAGTTTTAGGATAAAGCCAGTCGTTTTTAGGGTCCAAGCCATATACTGAGTTTCCAAACCCTCATTTTTGGGGTCCAACCCCTCTTTTGGGGCTCAAAGCTTCATTTTTAGGGTCCACAGCTCGGATTCTAGACTTCAGAATTGCCTTTTTATGGCCCAAACCCTCATTTTTAGGGTCCAAACCCCTCTTTTGGGGCTCAAAGCTTCATTTTTAGGGTCCACAGCTTTGAGTCTAGACTTCAGAATTGCCCTTTTATGGCCCAAACCCTCATTTTTAGCGTCCAAACCCCTCTTTTGGGGCTCAAAGCTTCATTTTCAGGGTCCACAGCTTTGAGTCTAGAGTTCAGAATTGCCTTTTTATGGCCCAAACCCTCATTTTTAGGGTCCAAAGGCTCCATTTCAGTTTACGATGTCTCAGTTTAGAGTCCAAAGCTGCATTTTTAGTTTCTGAAGTCTGATTTTCAGGCTCCAAAGGCTCAGTTTTAGGATCCAGCCAGTCGTTTTTAGGCTCCAAGCCATATACTGAGTTTCTAAACCCTCATTTTTATGGTGTAAACCCCTCTTTTGGGTCTCAAAGCTTCATTTTTAGGGTCCACAGCTTTGAGTCTAGAGTTCAGAATTGCCTTTTTATGGCCCAAACCCTCATTTTGAGGGTCCAAACCCCTCTTTTGGGGCTCAAAGCTCCACTTTTACGGTCCACAGCTTTGAGTCTGGAGTTCAGAATTGCCTTTTTATGGCCCAAACCCTCATTTTTGTAGTGTAAACCCCTCTTTTGGGGCTCAAAGCTCCACTTTTAGGGTCCACAGCTTTGATTCTAGACTTCAGAATTGCCTTTTTTATGGCCCAAACCCTCATTTTAGGGTGTAATCCCCTCTTTTGGGGCTCCAAGCTTCATTTTCAGGGTCCACAGCTTGGATTCTAGACTTCAGAATTGCCTTTTTATGGTCCAAACCCTCATTTTTAAGGTCCAAAGGCTCCATTTCAGTTTACAAAGTCTCATTTTTAGAGTCCAAAGCTGCATTTTTAGTTTCTGAAGTCTGATTTTCAGGCTCCAAAGGCTCAGTTTTAGGATCCAGCCAGTCGTTTTTAGGCTCCAAGCCATATACTGAGTTTCCAAACCCTCATTTTTACGGTCTAACCCCTCTTCTGGGGCTCAAAGCTTCATTTTTAGGGTCCACAGCTTTGAGTCTAGACTTCAGAATTGCCCTTTTATGGCCCAAACCCTCATTTTTAGGGTCCAAACACCTCCTTTGGGGCTCAAAGCTTCATTTTTAGGGTCCACAGCTTTGAGTCTAGAGTTCAGAACTGCCTTTTTATGGCCCCAACCCTCATTTTGAGGGTGTAAACCCTTCTTTCGGGGCTCAAAGCTTCATTTTTAGGGTACACACCTTTGATTTTAGAGTTCAAAACTGCCTTTTTACGGCCAAAACCGTCATTTTTGTGGTGTAAACCCCTCTTTTGGGGCTCAAAGCTCCACTTTTAGGGTCCACAGCTTTGAGTCTGGAGTTCAGAATTGCCTTTTTATGGCCCAAACCCTCATTTTGAGGGTCCAAACCCCTCTTTTGGGGCTCAAAGCTCCACTTTTACGGTCCACAGCTTTGAGTCTGGAGTTCAGAATTGCCTTTTTATGGCCCAAACCCTCATTTTTGTAGTGTAAACCCCTCTTTTGGGGCTCAAAGCTCCACTTTTAGGGTCCACAGCTTTGAGTCTGGAGTTCAGAATTGCCTTTTTATGGCCCAAACCCTCATTTTTAGCGTCCAAACCCCTCTTTTGGGGCTCCAAGCTTCATTTTTAGGGTCCACAGCTTGGATTCTAGACTTCAGAATTGCCTTTTTTATGGTGCAAACCCTCATTTTTAAGGTCCAAAGGCTCCATTTCAGTTTACAAAGTCTCATTTTTAGAGTCCAAAGCTGCATTTTTAGTTTCTGAAGTCTGATTTTCAGGCTCCAAAGGCTCAGTTTTAGGATAAAGCCAGTCGTTTTTAGGCTCCAAGCCATATACTGAGTTTCCAAACCCTCATTTATAGGGTCCAACCCCTCTTCTGGGGCTCAAAGCTTCATTTTTAGGGTCCATAGCTTTGAGTCTAGAGTTCAGAATTGCCTTTTTATGGCCCAAACCCTCATTTTTAGCGTCCAAACCCCTCTTTTGGGGCTCCAAGCTTCATTTTTAGGGTCCACAGCTTGGATTCTAGACTTCAGAATTGCCTTTTTTATGGTGCAAACCCTCATTTTTAAGGTCCAAAGGCTCCATTTCAGTTTACAAAGTCTCATTTTTAGAGTCCAAAGCTGCATTTTTAGTTTCTGAAGTCTGATTTTCAGGCTCCAAAGGCTCAGTTTTAGGATCCAGCCAGTCGTTTTTAGGCTCCAAGCCATATACTGAGTTTCTAAACCCTCATTTTTATGGTGTAAACCCCTCTTTTGGGGCTCAAAGCTTCATTTTTAGGGTCCACAGCTTTGAGTCTAGAGTTCAGAATTGCCTTTTTATGGCCCAAACCCTCATTTTGAGGGTCCAAACCCCTCTTTTGGGGCTCAAAGCTCCACTTTTACGGTCCACAGCTTTGAGTCTGGAGTTCAGAATTGCCTTTTTATGGCCCAAACCCTCATTTTTGTAGTGTAAACCCCTCTTTTGGGGCTCAAAGCTCCACTTTTAGGGTCCACAGCTTTGATTCTAGACTTCAGAATTGCCTTTTTTATGGCCCAAACCCTCATTTTTAGGATGTAATCCCCTCTTTTGGGGCTCCAAGCTTCATTTTCAGGGTCCACAGCTTGGATTCTAGAGTTCAGAATTGCCTTTTTATGGTCCAAACCCTCATTTTTAAGGTCCAAAGGCTCCATTTCAGTTTACAAAGTCTCATTTTTAGAGTCCAAAGCTGCATTTTTAGTTTCTGAAGTCTGATTTTCAGGCTCCAAAGGCTCAGTTTTAGGATCCAGCCAGTCGTTTTTAGGCTCCAAGCCATATACTGAGTTTCCAAACCCTCATTTTTACGGTCTAACCCCTCTTCTGGGGCTCAAAGCTTCATTTTTAGGGTCCACAGCTTTGAGTCTAGAGTTCAGAATTGCCCTTTTATGGCCCAAACCCTCATTTTTAGGGTCCAAACACCTCCTTTGGGGCTCAAAGCTTCATTTTTAGGGTCCACAGCTTTGAGTCTAGAGTTCAGAACTGCCTTTTTATGGCCCCAACCCTCATTTTGAGGGTGTAAACCCTTCTTTCGGGGCTCAAAGCTTCATTTTTAGGGTACACACCTTTGATTTTAGAGTTCAAAACTGCCTTTTTACGGCCAAAACCGTCATTTTTGTGGTGTAAACCCCTCTTTTGGGGCTCAAAGCTCCACTTTTAGGGTCCACAGCTTTGAGTCTGGAGTTCAGAATTGCCTTTTTATGGCCCAAACCCTCATTTTGAGGGTCCAAACCCCTCTTTTGGGGCTCCAAGCTCCACTTTTACGGTCCACAGCTTTGAGTCTGGAGTTCAGAATTGCCTTTTTATGGCCCAAACCCTCATTTTTGTAGTGTAAACCCCTCTTTTGGGGCTCAAAGCTCCACTTTTAGGGTCCACAGCTTTGAGTCTGGAGTTCAGAATTGCCTTTTTATGGCCCAAACCCTCATTTTTAGCGTCGAAACCCCTCTTTTGGGGCTCCAAGCTTCATTTTTAGGGTCCACAGCTTTGATTCTAGACTTCAGAATTGCCTTTTTTATGGTGCAAACCCTCATTTTTAAGGTCCAAAGGCTCCATTTCAGTTTACAAAGTCTCATTTTTAGAGTCCAAAGCTGCATTTTTAGTTTCTGAAGTCTGATTTTCAGGCTCCAAAGGCTCAGTTTTAGGATAAAGCCAGTCGTTTTTAGGGTCCAAGCCATATACTGAGTTTCCAAACCCTCATTTTTGGGGTCCAACCCCTCTTTTGGGGCTCAAAGCTTCATTTTTAGGGTCCACAGCTTTGAGTCTAGACTTCAGAATTGCCCTTTTATGGCCCAAACCCTCATTTTTAGCGTCCAAACCCCTCTTTTGGGGCTCAAAGCTTCATTTTCAGGGTCCACAGCTTTGAGTCTAGAGTTCAGAATTGCCTTTTTATGGCCCAAACCCTCATTTTTAGGGTCCAAAGGCTCCATTTCAGTTTACGATGTCTCAGTTTAGAGTCCAAAGCTGCATTTTTAGTTTCTGAAGTCTGATTTTCAGGCTCCAAAGGCTCAGTTTTAGGATCCAGCCAGTCGTTTTTAGGCTCCAAGCCATATACTGAGTTTCTAAACCCTCATTTTTATGGTGTAAACCCCTCTTTTGGGTCTCAAAGCTTCATTTTTAGGGTCCACAGCTTTGAGTCTAGAGTTCAGAACTGCCTTTTTATGGCCCAAACCCTCATTTTGAGGGTCCAAACCCCTCTTTTGGGGCTCAAAGCTCCACTTTTACGGTCCACAGCTTTGAGTCTGGAGTTCAGAATTGCCTTTTTATGGCCCAAACCCTCATTTTTGTAGTGTAAACCCCTCTTTTGGGGCTCAAAGCTCCACTTTTAGCGTCCACAGCTTTGATTCTAGACTTCAGAATTGCCTTTTTATGGCCCAAACCCTCATTTTTAGGGTGTAATCCCCTCTTTTGGGGCTCCAAGCTTCATTTTCAGGGTCCACAGCTTGGATTCTAGACTTCAGAATTGCCTTTTTATGGTCCAAACCCTCATTTTTAAGGTCCAAAGGCTCCATTTCAGTTTACAAAGTCTCAGTTTAGAGTCCAAAGTTGCATTTTTGGTTTCTGAAGTCTGATTTTCAGGCTCCAAAGGCTCAGTTTTAGGATCCAGCCAGTCGTTTTTAGGCTCCAAGCCATATACTGAGTTTCCAAACCCTCATTTTTACGGTCTAACCCCTCTTCTGGGGCTCAAAGCTTCATTTTTAGGGTCCACAGCTTTGAGTCTAGACTTCAGAATTGCCCTTTTATGGCCCAAACCCTCATTTTTAGGGTCCAAACACCTCCTTTGGGGCTCAAAGCTTCATTTTTAGGGTCCACAGCTTTGAGTCTAGAGTTCAGAACTGCCTTTTTATGGCCCCAACCCTCATTTTGAGGGTGTAAACCCTTCTTTCGGGGCTCAAAGCTTCATTTTTAGGGTACACACCTTTGATTTTAGAGTTCAAAACTGCCTTTTTACGGCCAAAACCGTCATTTTTGTGGTGTAAACCCCTCTTTTGGGGCTCAAAGCTCCACTTTTAGGGTCCACAGCTTTGAGTCTGGAGTTCAGAATTGCCTTTTTATGGCCCAAACCCTCATTTTTAGCGTCCAAACCCCTCTTTTGGGGCTCCAAGCTTCATTTTTAGGGTCCACAGCTTTGATTCTAGACTTCAGAATTGCCTTTTTTATGGTGCAAACCCTCATTTTTAAGGTCCAAAGGCTCCATTTCAGTTTACAAAGTCTCATTTTTAGAGTCCAAAGCTGCATTTTTAGTTTCTGAAGTCTGATTTTCAGGCTCCAAAGGCTCAGTTTTAGGATAAAGCCAGTCGTTTTTAGGGTCCAAGCCATATACTGAGTTTCCAAACCCTCATTTTTGGGGTCCAACCCCTCTTTTGGGGCTCAAAGCTTCATTTTTAGGGTCCACAGCTTGGATTCTAGACTTCAGAATTGCCTTTTTATGGCCCAAACCCTCATTTTTAGGGTCCAAACCCCTCTTTTGGGGCTCAAAGCTTCATTTTTAGGGTCCACAGCTTTGAGTCTAGACTTCAGAATTGCCCTTTTATGGCCCAAACCCTCATTTTTAGCGTCCAAACCCCTCTTTTGGGGCTCAAAGCTTCATTTTCAGGGTCCACAGCTTTGAGTCTAGAGTTCAGAATTGCCTTTTTATGGCCCAAACCCTCATTTTTAGGGTCCAAAGGCTCCATTTCAATTTACGATGTCTCAGTTTAGAGTCCAAAGCTGCATTTTTAGTTTCTGAAGTCTGATTTTCAGGCTCCAAAGGCTCAGTTTTAGGATCCAGCCAGTCGTTTTTAGGCTCCAAGCCATATACTGAGTTTCTAAACCCTCATTTTTATGGTGTAAACCCCTCTTTTGGGGCTCAAAGCTTCATTTTTAGGGTCCACAGCTTTGAGTCTAGACTTCAGAATTGCCTTTTTATGGCCCAAACCCTCATTTTGAGGGTCCAAACCCCTCTTTTGGGGCTCAAAGCTCCACTTTTACGGTCCACAGCTTTGAGTCTGGAGTTCAGAATTGCCTTTTTATGGCCCAAACCCTCATTTTTAGCGTCCAAACCCCTCTTTTGGGGCTCCAAGCTTCATTTTTAGGGTCCACAGCTTTGAGTCTAGACTTCAGAATTGCCTTTTTATGGCCCAAACCCTCATTTTTAGGGTCCAAACACCTCCTTTGGGGCTCAAAGCTTCATTTTTAGGGTCCACAGCTTTGAGTCTAGAGTTCAGAACTGCCTTTTTATGGCCCCAACCCTCATTTTGAGGGTGTAAACCCTTCTTTCGGGGCTCAAAGCTTCATTTTTAGGGTACACACCTTTGATTTTAGAGTTCAAAACTGCCTTTTTACGGCCAAAACCGTCATTTTTGTGGTGTAAACCCCTCTTTTGGGGCTCAAAGCTCCACTTTTAGGGTCCACAGCTTTGAGTCTGGAGTTCAGAATTGCCTTTTTATGGCCCAAACCCTCATTTTTAGCGTCCAAACCCCTCTTTTGGGGCTCCAAGCTTCATTTTTAGGGTCCACAGCTTTGATTCTAGACTTCAGAATTGCCTTTTTTATGGTGCAAACCCTCATTTTTAAGGTCCAAAGGCTCCATTTCAGTTTACAAAGTCTCATTTTTAGAGTCCAAAGCTGCATTTTTAGTTTCTGAAGTCTGATTTTCAGGCTCCAAAGGCTCAGTTTTAGGATAAAGCCAGTCGTTTTTAGGGTCCAAGCCATATACTGAGTTTCCAAACCCTCATTTTTGGGGTCCAACCCCTCTTTTGGGGCTCAAAGCTTCATTTTTAGGGTCCACAGCTTGGATTCTAGACTTCAGAATTGCCTTTTTATGGCCCAAACCCTCATTTTTAGGGTCCAAACCCCTCTTTTGGGGCTCCAAGCTTCATTTTTAGGGTCCACAGCTTTGAGTCTAGACTTCAGAATTGCCCTTTTATGGCCCAAACCCTCATTTTTAGCGTCCAAACCCCTCTTTTGGGGCTCAAAGCTTCATTTTCAGGGTCCACAGCTTTGAGTCTAGAGTTCAGAATTGCCTTTTTATGGCCCAAACCCTCATTTTTAGGGTCCAAAGGCTCCATTTCAGTTTACGATGTCTCAGTTTAGAGTCCAAAGCTGCATTTTTAGTTTCTGAAGTCTGATTTTCAGGCTCCAAAGGCTCAGTTTTAGGATCCAGCCAGTCGTTTTTAGGCTCCAAGCCATATACTGAGTTTCTAAACCCTCATTTTTATGGTGTAAACCCCTCTTTTGGGGCTCAAAGCTTCATTTTTAGGGTCCACAGCTTTGAGTCTAGAGTTCAGAATTGCCTTTTTATGGCCCAAACCCTCATTTTGAGGGTCCAAACCCCTCTTTTGGGGCTCAAAGCTCCACTTTTACGGTCCACAGCTTTGAGTCTGGAGTTCAGAATTGCCTTTTTATGGCCCAAACCCTCATTTTTGTAGTGTAAACCCCTCTTTTGGGGCTCAAAGCTCCACTTTTAGGGTCCACAGCTTTGATTCTAGACTTCAGAATTGCCTTTTTATGGCCCAAACCCTCATTTTTAGGGTGTAATCCCCTCTTTTGGGGCTCCAAGCTTCATTTTCAGGGTCCACAGCTTGGATTCTAGACTTCAGAATTGCCTTTTTATGGTCCAAACCCTCATTTTTAAGGTCCAAAGGCTCCATTTCAGTTTACAAAGTCTCAGTTTAGAGTCCAAAGTTGCATTTTTGGTTTCTGAAGTCTGATTTTCAGGCTCCAAAGGCTCAGTTTTAGGATCCAGCCAGTCGTTTTTAGGGTCCAAGCCATATACTGAGTTTCCAAACCCTCATTTTTACGGTCTAACCCCTCTTCTGGGGCTCAAAGCTTCATTTTTAGGGTCCACAGCTTTGAGTCTAGACTTCAGAATTGCCCTTTTATGGCCCAAACCCTCATTTTTAGGGTCCAAACACCTCCTTTGGGGCTCAAAGCTTCATTTTTAGGGTCCACAGCTTTGAGTCTAGAGTTCAGAACTGCCTTTTTATGGCCCCAACCCTCATTTTGAGGGTGTAAACCCTTCTTTCGGGGCTCAAAGCTTCATTTTTAGGGTACACACCT
The DNA here is from genome assembly GCF_964195595.1 of Calonectris borealis. Lineage (NCBI taxonomy): Eukaryota > Metazoa > Chordata > Aves > Procellariiformes > Procellariidae > Calonectris > Calonectris borealis. The sequence continues at coordinate 433,735 of NW_027441474.1, read as the reverse complement.
TTGATTTTAGAGTTCAAAACTGCCTTTTTACGGCCAAAACCGTCATTTTTGTGGTGTAAACCCCTCTTTTGGGGCTCAAAGCTCCACTTTTAGGGTCCACAGCTTTGAGTCTGGAGTTCAGAATTGCCTTTTTATGGCCCAAACCCTCATTTTTAGCGTCCAAACCCCTCTTTTGGGGCTCAAAGCTTCATTTTTAGGGTCCACAGCTTTGATTCTAGACTTCAGAATTGCCTTTTTTATGGTGCAAACCCTCATTTTTAAGGTCCAAAGGCTCCATTTCAGTTTACAAAGTCTCATTTTTAGAGTCCAAAGCTGCATTTTTAGTTTCTGAAGTCTGATTTTCAGGCTCCAAAGGCTCAGTTTTAGGATAAAGCCAGTCGTTTTTAGGGTCCAAGCCATATACTGAGTTTCCAAACCCTCATTTTTGGGGTCCAACCCCTCTTTTGGGGCTCAAAGCTTCATTTTTAGGGTCCACAGCTTGGATTCTAGACTTCAGAATTGCCTTTTTATGGCCCAAACCCTCATTTTTAGGGTCCAAACCCCTCTTTTGGGGCTCAAAGCTTCATTTTTAGGGTCCACAGCTTTGAGTCTAGACTTCAGAATTGCCCTTTTATGGCCCAAACCCTCATTTTTAGCGTCCAAACCCCTCTTTTGGGGCTCAAAGCTTCATTTTCAGGGTCCACAGCTTTGAGTCTAGAGTTCAGAATTGCCTTTTTATGGCCCAAACCCTCATTTTTAGGGTCCAAAGGCTCCATTTCAATTTACGATGTCTCAGTTTAGAGTCCAAAGCTGCATTTTTAGTTTCTGAAGTCTGATTTTCAGGCTCCAAAGGCTCAGTTTTAGGATCCAGCCAGTCGTTTTTAGGCTCCAAGCCATATACTGAGTTTCTAAACCCTCATTTTTATGGTGTAAACCCCTCTTTTGGGGCTCAAAGCTTCATTTTTAGGGTCCACAGCTTTGAGTCTAGAGTTCAGAATTGCCTTTTTATGGCCCAAACCCTCATTTTGAGGGTCCAAACCCCTCTTTTGGGGCTCAAAGCTCCACTTTTACGGTCCACAGCTTTGAGTCTGGAGTTCAGAATTGCCTTTTTATGGCCCAAACCCTCATTTTTAGCGTCCAAACCCCTCTTTTGGGGCTCCAAGCTTCATTTTTAGGGTCCACAGCTTTGATTCTAGACTTCAGAATTGCCTTTTTATGGCCCAAACCCTCATTTTTAGGGTGTAATCCCCTCTTTTGGGGCTCCAAGCTTCATTTTCAGGGTCCACAGCTTGGATTCTAGACTTCAGAATTGCCTTTTTATGGTCCAAACCCTCATTTTTAAGGTCCAAAGGCTCCATTTCAGTTTACAAAGTCTCAGTTTAGAGTCCAAAGTTGCATTTTTGGTTTCTGAAGTCTGATTTTCAGGCTCCAAAGGCTCAGTTTTAGGATCCAGCCAGTCGTTTTTAGGCTCCAAGCCATATACTGAGTTTCCAAACCCTCATTTTTACGGTCTAACCCCTCTTCTGGGGCTCAAAGCTTCATTTTTAGGGTCCACAGCTTTGAGTCTAGAGTTCAGAATTGACTTTTTATGGCCCAAACCCTCATTTTGAGGGTCCAAACCCCTCTTTTGGGGCTCAAAGCTCCACTTTTACGGTCCACAGCTTTGAGTCTGGAGTTCAGAATTGCCTTTTTATGGCCCAAACCCTCATTTTTGTAATGTAAACCCCTCTTTTGGGGCTCAAAGCTCCACTTTTAGCGTCCACAGCTTTGATTCTAGATTTCAGAATTGCCTTTTTATGGCCAAAACCCTCATTTTTAGGGTGTAATCCCCTCTTTTGGGGCTCCAAGCTTCATTTTCAGGGTCCACAGCTTGGATTCTAGACTTCAGAATTGCCTTTTTATGGTCCAAACCCTCATTTTTAAGGTCCAAAGGCTCCATTTCAGTTTACAAAGTCTCAGTTTAGAGTCCAAAGCTGCATTTTTAGTTTCTGAAGTCTGATTTTCAGGCTCCAAAGGCTCAGTTTTAGGATCCAGCCAGTCGTTTTTAGGCTCCAAGCCATATACTGAGTTTCCAAACCCTCATTTTTGGGGTCCAACCCCTCTTCTGGGGCTCAAAGCTTCATTTTTAGGGTCCACAGCTTTGAGTCTAGACTTCAGAATTGCCCTTTTATGGCCCAAACCCTCATTTTTAGGGTCCAAACACCTCCTTTGGGGCTCAAAGCTTCATTTTTAGGGTCCACAGCTTTGAGTCTAGAGTTCAGAACTGCCTTTTTATGGCCCCAACCCTCATTTTGAGGGTGTAAACCCTTCTTTCGGGGCTCAAAGCTTCATTTTTAGGGTACACACCTTTGATTTTAGAGTTCAAAACTGCCTTTTTACGGCCAAAACCGTCATTTTTGTGGTGTAAACCCCTCTTTTGGGGCTCAAAGCTCCACTTTTAGGGTCCACAGCTTTGAGTCTGGAGTTCAGAATTGCCTTTTTATGGCCCAAACCCTCATTTTTAGCGTCCAAACCCCTCTTTTGGGGCTCCAAGCTTCATTTTTAGGGTCCACAGCTTTGATTCTAGACTTCAGAATTGCCTTTTTTATGGTGCAAACCCTCATTTTTAAGGTCCAAAGGCTCCATTTCAGTTTACAAAGTCTCATTTTTAGAGTCCAAAGCTGCATTTTTAGTTTCTGAAGTCTGATTTTCAGGCTCCAAAGGCTCAGTTTTAGGATAAAGCCAGTCGTTTTTAGGGTCCAAGCCATATACTGAGTTTCCAAACCCTCATTTTTGGGGTCCAACCCCTCTTTTGGGGCTCAAAGCTTCATTTTTAGGGTCCACAGCTTGGATTCTAGACTTCAGAATTGCCTTTTTATGGCCCAAACCCTCATTTTTAGGGTCCAAACCCCTCTTTTGGGGCTCAAAGCTTCATTTTTAGGGTCCACAGCTTTGAGTCTAGACTTCAGAATTGCCCTTTTATGGCCCAAACCCTCATTTTTAGCGTCCAAACCCCTCTTTTGGGGCTCAAAGCTTCATTTTCAGGGTCCACAGCTTTGAGTCTAGAGTTCAGAATTGCCTTTTTATGGCCCAAACCCTCATTTTTAGGGTCCAAAGGCTCCATTTCAATTTACGATGTCTCAGTTTAGAGTCCAAAGCTGCATTTTTAGTTTCTGAAGTCTGATTTTCAGGCTCCAAAGGCTCAGTTTTAGGATCCAGCCAGTCGTTTTTAGGCTCCAAGCCATATACTGAGTTTCTAAACCCTCATTTTTATGGTGTAAACCCCTCTTTTGGGTCTCAAAGCTTCATTTTTAGGGTCCACAGCTTTGAGTCTAGAGTTCAGAATTGCCTTTTTATGGCCCAAACCCTCATTTTGAGGGTCCAAACCCCTCTTTTGGGGCTCAAAGCTCCACTTTTACGGTCCACAGCTTTGAGTCTGGAGTTCAGAATTGCCTTTTTATGGCCCAAACCCTCATTTTTGTAGTGTAAACCCCTCTTTTGGGGCTCAAAGCTCCACTTTTAGCGTCCACAGCTTTGATTCTAGACTTCAGAATTGCCTTTTTATGGCCCAAACCCTCATTTTTAGGGTGTAATCCCCTCTTTTGGGGCTCCAAGCTTCATTTTCAGGGTCCACAGCTTGGATTCTAGACTTCAGAATTGCCTTTTTATGGTCCAAACCCTCATTTTTAAGGTCCAAAGGCTCCATTTCAGTTTACAAAGTCTCAGTTTAGAGTCCAAAGTTGCATTTTTGGTTTCTGAAGTCTGATTTTCAGGCTCCAAAGGCTCAGTTTTAGGATCCAGCCAGTCGTTTTTAGGGTCCAAGCCATATACTGAGTTTCCAAACCCTCATTTTTACGGTCTAACCCCTCTTCTGGGGCTCAAAGCTTCATTTTTAGGGTCCACAGCTTTGAGTCTAGACTTCAGAATTGCCCTTTTATGGCCCAAACCCTCATTTTTAGGGTCCAAACACCTCCTTTGGGGCTCAAAGCTTCATTTTTAGGGTCCACAGCTTTGAGTCTAGAGTTCAGAACTGCCTTTTTATGGCCCCAACCCTCATTTTGAGGGTGTAAACCCTTCTTTCGGGGCTCAAAGCTTCATTTTTAGGGTACACACCTTTGATTTTAGAGTTCAAAACTGCCTTTTTACGGCCAAAACCGTCATTTTTGTGGTGTAAACCCCTCTTTTGGGGCTCAAAGCTCCACTTTTAGGGTCCACAGCTTTGAGTCTGGAGTTCAGAATTGCCTTTTTATGGCCCAAACCCTCATTTTTAGCGTCCAAACCCCTCTTTTGGGGCTCCAAGCTTCATTTTTAGGGTCCACAGCTTTGATTCTAGACTTCAGAATTGCCTTTTTTATGGTGCAAACCCTCATTTTTAAGGTCCAAAGGCTCCATTTCAGTTTACAAAGTCTCATTTTTAGAGTCCAAAGCTGCATTTTTAGTTTCTGAAGTCTGATTTTCAGGCTCCAAAGGCTCAGTTTTAGGATAAAGCCAGTCGTTTTTAGGGTCCAAGCCATATACTGAGTTTCCAAACCCTCATTTTTGGGGTCCAACCCCTCTTTTGGGGCTCAAAGCTTCATTTTTAGGGTCCACAGCTTGGATTCTAGACTTCAGAATTGCCTTTTTATGGCCCAAACCCTCATTTTTAGGGTCCAAACCCCTCTTTTGGGGCTCAAAGCTTCATTTTTAGGGTCCACAGCTTTGAGTCTAGACTTCAGAATTGCCCTTTTATGGCCCAAACCCTCATTTTTAGCGTCCAAACCCCTCTTTTGGGGCTCAAAGCTTCATTTTCAGGGTCCACAGCTTTGAGTCTAGAGTTCAGAATTGCCTTTTTATGGCCCAAACCCTCATTTTTAGGGTCCAAAGGCTCCATTTCAATTTACGATGTCTCAGTTTAGAGTCCAAAGCTGCATTTTTAGTTTCTGAAGTCTGATTTTCAGGCTCCAAAGGCTCAGTTTTAGGATCCAGCCAGTCGTTTTTAGGCTCCAAGCCATATACTGAGTTTCTAAACCCTCATTTTTATGGTGTAAACCCCTCTTTTGGGGCTCAAAGCTTCATTTTTAGGGTCCACAGCTTTGAGTCTAGACTTCAGAATTGCCTTTTTATGGCCCAAACCCTCATTTTGAGGGTCCAAACCCCTCTTTTGGGGCTCAAAGCTCCACTTTTACGGTCCACAGCTTTGAGTCTGGAGTTCAGAATTGCCTTTTTATGGCCCAAACCCTCATTTTTAGCGTCCAAACCCCTCTTTTGGGGCTCCAAGCTTCATTTTTAGGGTCCACAGCTTTGAGTCTAGACTTCAGAATTGCCTTTTTATGGCCCAAACCCTCATTTTTAGGGTCCAAACACCTCCTTTGGGGCTCAAAGCTTCATTTTTAGGGTCCACAGCTTTGAGTCTAGAGTTCAGAACTGCCTTTTTATGGCCCCAACCCTCATTTTGAGGGTGTAAACCCTTCTTTCGGGGCTCAAAGCTTCATTTTTAGGGTACACACCTTTGATTTTAGAGTTCAAAACTGCCTTTTTACGGCCAAAACCGTCATTTTTGTGGTGTAAACCCCTCTTTTGGGGCTCAAAGCTCCACTTTTAGGGTCCACAGCTTTGAGTCTGGAGTTCAGAATTGCCTTTTTATGGCCCAAACCCTCATTTTTAGCGTCCAAACCCCTCTTTTGGGGCTCCAAGCTTCATTTTTAGGGTCCACAGCTTTGATTCTAGACTTCAGAATTGCCTTTTTTATGGTGCAAACCCTCATTTTTAAGGTCCAAAGGCTCCATTTCAGTTTACAAAGTCTCATTTTTAGAGTCCAAAGCTGCATTTTTAGTTTCTGAAGTCTGATTTTCAGGCTCCAAAGGCTCAGTTTTAGGATAAAGCCAGTCGTTTTTAGGGTCCAAGCCATATACTGAGTTTCCAAACCCTCATTTTTGGGGTCCAACCCCTCTTTTGGGGCTCAAAGCTTCATTTTTAGGGTCCACAGCTTGGATTCTAGACTTCAGAATTGCCTTTTTATGGCCCAAACCCTCATTTTGAGGGTCCAAACCCCTCTTTTGGGGCTCCAAGCTTCATTTTTAGGGTCCACAGCTTTGAGTCTAGACTTCAGAATTGCCCTTTTATGGCCCAAACCCTCATTTTTAGCGTCCAAACCCCTCTTTTGGGGCTCAAAGCTTCATTTTCAGGGTCCACAGCTTTGAGTCTAGAGTTCAGAATTGCCTTTTTATGGCCCAAACCCTCATTTTTAGGGTCCAAAGGCTCCATTTCAGTTTACGATGTCTCAGTTTAGAGTCCAAAGCTGCATTTTTAGTTTCTGAAGTCTGATTTTCAGGCTCCAAAGGCTCAGTTTTAGGATCCAGCCAGTCGTTTTTAGGCTCCAAGCCATATACTGAGTTTCTAAACCCTCATTTTTATGGTGTAAACCCCTCTTTTGGGGCTCAAAGCTTCATTTTTAGGGTCCACAGCTTTGAGTCTAGAGTTCAGAATTGCCTTTTTATGGCCCAAACCCTCATTTTGAGGGTCCAAACCCCTCTTTTGGGGCTCAAAGCTCCACTTTTACGGTCCACAGCTTTGAGTCTGGAGTTCAGAATTGCCTTTTTATGGCCCAAACCCTCATTTTTGTAGTGTAAACCCCTCTTTTGGGGCTCAAAGCTCCACTTTTAGGGTCCACAGCTTTGATTCTAGACTTCAGAATTGCCTTTTTATGGCCCAAACCCTCATTTTTAGGGTGTAATCCCCTCTTTTGGGGCTCCAAGCTTCATTTTCAGGGTCCACAGCTTGGATTCTAGACTTCAGAATTGCCTTTTTATGGTCCAAACCCTCATTTTTAAGGTCCAAAGGCTCCATTTCAGTTTACAAAGTCTCAGTTTAGAGTCCAAAGTTGCATTTTTGGTTTCTGAAGTCTGATTTTCAGGCTCCAAAGGCTCAGTTTTAGGATCCAGCCAGTCGTTTTTAGGCTCCAAGCCATATACTGAGTTTCCAAACCCTCATTTTTACGGTCTAACCCCTCTTCTGGGGCTCAAAGCTTCATTTTTAGGGTCCACAGCTTTGAGTCTAGACTTCAGAATTGCCCTTTTATGGCCCAAACCCTCATTTTTAGGGTCCAAACACCTCCTTTGGGGCTCAAAGCTTCATTTTTAGGGTCCACAGCTTTGAGTCTAGAGTTCAGAACTGCCTTTTTATGGCCCCAACCCTCATTTTGAGGGTGTAAACCCTTCTTTCGGGGCTCAAAGCTTCATTTTTAGGGTACACACCTTTGATTTTAGAGTTCAAAACTGCCTTTTTACGGCCAAAACCGTCATTTTTGTGGTGTAAACCCCTCTTTTGGGGCTCAAAGCTCCACTTTTAGGGTCCACAGCTTTGAGTCTGGAGTTCAGAATTGCCTTTTTATGGCCCAAACCCTCATTTTTAGCGTCCAAACCCCTCTTTTGGGGCTCCAAGCTTCATTTTTAGGGTCCACAGCTTTGATTCTAGACTTCAGAATTGCCTTTTTTATGGTGCAAACCCTCATTTTTAAGGTCCAAAGGCTCCATTTCAGTTTACAAAGTCTCATTTTTAGAGTCCAAAGCTGCATTTTTAGTTTCTGAAGTCTGATTTTCAGGCTCCAAAGGCTCAGTTTTAGGATAAAGCCAGTCGTTTTTAGGGTCCAAGCCATATACTGAGTTTCCAAACCCTCATTTTTGGGGTCCAACCCCTCTTTTGGGGCTCAAAGCTTCATTTTTAGGGTCCACAGCTTGGATTCTAGACTTCAGAATTGCCTTTTTATGGCCCAAACCCTCATTTTTAGGGTCCAAACCCCTCTTTTGGGGCTCAAAGCTTCATTTTTAGGGTCCACAGCTTTGAGTCTAGACTTCAGAATTGCCCTTTTATGGCCCAAACCCTCATTTTTAGCGTCCAAACCCCTCTTTTGGGGCTCAAAGCTTCATTTTCAGGGTCCACAGCTTTGAGTCTAGAGTTCAGAATTGCCTTTTTATGGCCCAAACCCTCATTTTTAGGGTCCAAAGGCTCCATTTCAATTTACGATGTCTCAGTTTAGAGTCCAAAGCTGCATTTTTAGTTTCTGAAGTCTGATTTTCAGGCTCCAAAGGCTCAGTTTTAGGATCCAGCCAGTCGTTTTTAGGCTCCAAGCCATATACTGAGTTTCTAAACCCTCATTTTTATGGTGTAAACCCCTCTTTTGGGGCTCAAAGCTTCATTTTTAGGGTCCACAGCTTTGAGTCTAGAGTTCAGAATTGCCTTTTTATGGCCCAAACCCTCATTTTGAGGGTCCAAACCCCTCTTTTGGGGCTCAAAGCTCCACTTTTACGGTCCACAGCTTTGAGTCTGGAGTTCAGAATTGCCTTTTTATGGCCCAAACCCTCATTTTTAGCGTCCAAACCCCTCTTTTGGGGCTCCAAGCTTCATTTTTAGGGTCCACAGCTTTGATTCTAGACTTCAGAATTGCCTTTTTATGGCCCAAACCCTCATTTTTAGGGTGTAATCCCCTCTTTTGGGGCTCCAAGCTTCATTTTCAGGGTCCACAGCTTGGATTCTAGACTTCAGAATTGCCTTTTTATGGTCCAAACCCTCATTTTTAAGGTCCAAAGGCTCCATTTCAGTTTACAAAGTCTCAGTTTAGAGTCCAAAGTTGCATTTTTGGTTTCTGAAGTCTGATTTTCAGGCTCCAAAGGCTCAGTTTTAGGATCCAGCCAGTCGTTTTTAGGCTCCAAGCCATATACTGAGTTTCCAAACCCTCATTTTTACGGTCTAACCCCTCTTCTGGGGCTCAAAGCTTCATTTTTAGGGTCCACAGCTTTGAGTCTAGACTTCAGAATTGCCCTTTTATGGCCCAAACCCTCATTTTTAGGGTCCAAACACCTCCTTTGGGGCTCAAAGCTTCATTTTTAGGGTCCACAGCTTTGAGTCTAGAGTTCAGAACTGCCTTTTTATGGCCCCAACCCTCATTTTGAGGGTGTAAACCCTTCTTTCGGGGCTCAAAGCTTCATTTTTAGGGTACACACCTTTGATTTTAGAGTTCAAAACTGCCTTTTTACGGCCAAAACCGTCATTTTTGTGGTGTAAACCCCTCTTTTGGGGCTCAAAGCTCCACTTTTAGGGTCCACAGCTTTGAGTCTGGAGTTCAGAATTGCCTTTTTATGGCCCAAACCCTCATTTTTAGCGTCCAAACCCCTCTTTTGGGGCTCCAAGCTTCATTTTTAGGGTCCACAGCTTTGATTCTAGACTTCAGAATTGCCTTTTTTATGGTGCAAACCCTCATTTTTAAGGTCCAAAGGCTCCATTTCAGTTTACAAAGTCTCATTTTTAGAGTCCAAAGCTGCATTTTTAGTTTCTGAAGTCTGATTTTCAGGCTCCAAAGGCTCAGTTTTAGGATAAAGCCAGTCGTTTTTAGGGTCCAAGCCATATACTGAGTTTCCAAACCCTCATTTTTGGGGTCCAACCCCTCTTTTGGGGCTCAAAGCTTCATTTTTAGGGTCCACAGCTCGGATTCTAGACTTCAGAATTGCCTTTTTATGGCCCAAACCCTCATTTTTAGGGTCCAAACCCCTCTTTTGGGGCTCAAAGCTTCATTTTTAGGGTCCACAGCTTTGAGTCTAGACTTCAGAATTGCCCTTTTATGGCCCAAACCCTCATTTTTAGCGTCCAAACCCCTCTTTTGGGGCTCAAAGCTTCATTTTCAGGGTCCACAGCTTTGAGTCTAGAGTTCAGAATTGCCTTTTTATGGCCCAAACCCTCATTTTTAGGGTCCAAAGGCTCCATTTCAGTTTACGATGTCTCAGTTTAGAGTCCAAAGCTGCATTTTTAGTTTCTGAAGTCTGATTTTCAGGCTCCAAAGGCTCAGTTTTAGGATCCAGCCAGTCGTTTTTAGGCTCCAAGCCATATACTGAGTTTCTAAACCCTCATTTTTATGGTGTAAACCCCTCTTTTGGGGCTCAAAGCTTCATTTTTAGGGTCCACAGCTTTGAGTCTAGAGTTCAGAATTGCCTTTTTATGGCCCAAACCCTCATTTTGAGGGTCCAAACCCCTCTTTTGGGGCTCAAAGCTCCACTTTTACGGTCCACAGCTTTGAGTCTGGAGTTCAGAATTGCCTTTTTATGGCCCAAACCCTCATTTTTGTAGTGTAAACCCCTCTTTTGGGGCTCAAAGCTCCACTTTTAGCGTCCACAGCTTTGATTCTAGACTTCAGAATTGCCTTTTTATGGCCCAAACCCTCATTTTTAGGGTGTAATCCCCTCTTTTGGGGCTCCAAGCTTCATTTTCAGGGTCCACAGCTTGGATTCTAGACTTCAGAATTGCCTTTTTATGGTCCAAACCCTCATTTTTAAGGTCCAAAGGCTCCATTTCAGTTTACAAAGTCTCAGTTTAGAGTCCAAAGTTGCATTTTTGGTTTCTGAAGTCTGATTTTCAGGCTCCAAAGGCTCAGTTTTAGGATCCAGCCAGTCGTTTTTAGGCTCCAAGCCATATACTGAGTTTCCAAACCCTCATTTTTACGGTCTAACCCCTCTTCTGGGGCTCAAAGCTTCATTTTTAGGGTCCACAGCTTTGAGTCTAGACTTCAGAATTGCCCTTTTATGGCCCAAACCCTCATTTTTAGGGTCCAAACACCTCCTTTGGGGCTCAAAGCTTCATTTTTAGGGTCCACAGCTTTGAGTCTAGAGTTCAGAACTGCCTTTTTATGGCCCCAACCCTCATTTTGAGGGTGTAAACCCTTCTTTCGGGGCTCAAAGCTTCATTTTTAGGGTACACACCTTTGATTTTAGAGTTCAAAACTGCCTTTTTACGGCCAAAACCGTCATTTTTGTGGTGTAAACCCCTCTTTTGGGGCTCAAAGCTCCACTTTTAGGGTCCACAGCTTTGAGTCTGGAGTTCAGAATTGCCTTTTTATGGCCCAAACCCTCATTTTTAGCGTCCAAACCCCTCTTTTGGGGCTCCAAGCTTCATTTTTAGGGTCCACAGCTTTGATTCTAGACTTCAGAATTGCCTTTTTTATGGTGCAAACCCTCATTTTTAAGGTCCAAAGGCTCCATTTCAGTTTACAAAGTCTCATTTTTAGAGTCCAAAGCTGCATTTTTAGTTTCTGAAGTCTGATTTTCAGGCTCCAAAGGCTCAGTTTTAGGATAAAGCCAGTCGTTTTTAGGGTCCAAGCCATATACTGAGTTTCCAAACCCTCATTTTTGGGGTCCAACCCCTCTTTTGGGGCTCAAAGCTTCATTTTTAGGGTCCACAGCTTGGATTCTAGACTTCAGAATTGCCTTTTTATGGCCCAAACCCTCATTTTTAGGGTCCAAACCCCTCTTTTGGGGCTCAAAGCTTCATTTTTAGGGTCCACAGCTTTGAGTCTAGACTTCAGAATTGCCCTTTTATGGCCCAAACCCTCATTTTTAGCGTCCAAACCCCTCTTTTGGGGCTCAAAGCTTCATTTTCAGGGTCCACAGCTTTGAGTCTAGAGTTCAGAATTGCCTTTTTATGGCCCAAACCCTCATTTTTAGGGTCCAAAGGCTCCATTTCAATTTACGATGTCTCAGTTTAGAGTCCAAAGCTGCATTTTTAGTTTCTGAAGTCTGATTTTCAGGCTCCAAAGGCTCAGTTTTAGGATCCAGCCAGTCGTTTTTAGGCTCCAAGCCATATACTGAGTTTCTAAACCCTCATTTTTATGGTGTAAACCCCTCTTTTGGGGCTCAAAGCTTCATTTTTAGGGTCCACAGCTTTGAGTCTAGAGTTCAGAATTGCCTTTTTATGGCCCAAACCCTCATTTTGAGGGTCCAAACCCCTCTTTTGGGGCTCAAAGCTCCACTTTTACGGTCCACAGCTTTGAGTCTGGAGTTCAGAATTGCCTTTTTATGGCCCAAACCCTCATTTTTAGCGTCCAAACCCCTCTTTTGGGGCTCCAAGCTTCATTTTTAGGGTCCACAGCTTTGATTCTAGACTTCAGAATTGCCTTTTTATGGCCCAAACCCTCATTTTTAGGGTGTAATCCCCTCTTTTGGGGCTCCAAGCTTCATTTTCAGGGTCCACAGCTTGGATTCTAGACTTCAGAATTGCCTTTTTATGGTCCAAACCCTCATTTTTAAGGTCCAAAGGCTCCATTTCAGTTTACAAAGTCTCAGTTTAGAGTCCAAAGTTGCATTTTTGGTTTCTGAAGTCTGATTTTCAGGCTCCAAAGGCTCAGTTTTAGGATCCAGCCAGTCGTTTTTAGGCTCCAAGCCATATACTGAGTTTCCAAACCCTCATTTTTACGGTCTAACCCCTCTTCTGGGGCTCAAAGCTTCATTTTTAGGGTCCACAGCTTTGAGTCTAGACTTCAGAATTGCCCTTTTATGGCCCAAACCCTCATTTTTAGGGTCCAAACACCTCCTTTGGGGCTCAAAGCTTCATTTTTAGGGTCCACAGCTTTGAGTCTAGAGTTCAGAACTGCCTTTTTATGGCCCCAACCCTCATTTTGAGGGTGTAAACCCTTCTTTCGGGGCTCAAAGCTTCATTTTTAGGGTACACACCTTTGATTTTAGAGTTCAAAACTGCCTTTTTACGGCCAAAACCGTCATTTTTGTGGTGTAAACCCCTCTTTTGGGGCTCAAAGCTCCACTTTTAGGGTCCACAGCTTTGAGTCTGGAGTTCAGAATTGCCTTTTTATGGCCCAAACCCTCATTTTTAGCGTCGAAACCCCTCTTTTGGGGCTCCAAGCTTCATTTTTAGGGTCCACAGCTTTGAGTCTAGACTTCAGAATTGCCTTTTTTATGGTGCAAACCCTCATTTTTAAGGTCCAAAGGCTCCATTTCAGTTTACAAAGTCTCATTTTTAGAGTCCAAAGCTGCATTTTTAGTTTCTGAAGTCTGATTTTCAGGCTCCAAAGGCTCAGTTTTAGGATAAAGCCAGTCGTTTTTAGGGTCCAAGCCATATACTGAGTTTCCAAACCCTCATTTTTGGGGTCCAACCCCTCTTTTGGGGCTCAAAGCTTCATTTTTAGGGTCCACAGCTTGGATTCTAGACTTCAGAATTGCCTTTTTATGGCCCAAACCCTCATTTTTAGGGTCCAAACCCCTCTTTTGGGGCTCAAAGCTTCATTTTTAGGGTCCACAGCTTTGAGTCTAGACTTCAGAATTGCCCTTTTATGGCCCAAACCCTCATTTTTAGCGTCCAAACCCCTCTTTTGGGGCTCAAAGCTTCATTTTCAGGGTCCACAGCTTTGAGTCTAGAGTTCAGAATTGCCTTTTTATGGCCCAAACCCTCATTTTTAGGGTCCAAAGGCTCCATTTCAATTTACGATGTCTCAGTTTAGAGTCCAAAGCTGCATTTTTAGTTTCTGAAGTCTGATTTTCAGGCTCCAAAGGCTCAGTTTTAGGATCCAGCCAGTCGTTTTTAGGCTCCAAGCCATATACTGAGTTTCTAAACCCTCATTTTTATGGTGTAAACCCCTCTTTTGGGGCTCAAAGCTTCATTTTTAGGGTCCACAGCTTTGAGTCTAGAGTTCAGAATTGCCTTTTTATGGCCCAAACCCTCATTTTGAGGGTCCAAACCCCTCTTTTGGGGCTCAAAGCTCCACTTTTACGGTCCACAGCTTTGAGTCTGGAGTTCAGAATTGCCTTTTTATGGCCCAAACCCTCATTTTTAGCGTCCAAACCCCTCTTTTGGGGCTCCAAGCTTCATTTTTAGGGTCCACAGCTTTGATTCTAGACTTCAGAATTGCCTTTTTATGGCCCAAACCCTCATTTTTAGGGTGTAATCCCCTCTTTTGGGGCTCCAAGCTTCATTTTCAGGGTCCACAGCTTGGATTCTAGACTTCAGAATTGCCTTTTTATGGTCCAAACCCTCATTTTTAAGGTCCAAAGGCTCCATTTCAGTTTACAAAGTCTCAGTTTAGAGTCCAAAGTTGCATTTTTGGTTTCTGAAGTCTGATTTTCAGGCTCCAAAGGCTCAGTTTTAGGATCCAGCCAGTCGTTTTTAGGCTCCAAGCCATATACTGAGTTTCCAAACCCTCATTTTTACGGTCTAACCCCTCTTCTGGGGCTCAAAGCTTCATTTTTAGGGTCCACAGCTTTGAGTCTAGACTTCAGAATTGCCCTTTTATGGCCCAAACCCTCATTTTTAGGGTCCAAACACCTCCTTTGGGGCTCAAAGCTTCATTTTTAGGGTCCACAGCTTTGAGTCTAGAGTTCAGAACTGCCTTTTTATGGCCCCAACCCTCATTTTGAGGGTGTAAACCCTTCTTTCGGGGCTCAAAGCTTCATTTTTAGGGTACACACCTTTGATTTTAGAGTTCAAAACTGCCTTTTTACGGCCAAAACCGTCATTTTTGTGGTGTAAACCCCTCTTTTGGGGCTCAAAGCTCCACTTTTAGGGTCCACAGCTTTGAGTCTGGAGTTCAGAATTGCCTTTTTATGGCCCAAACCCTCATTTTTAGCGTCGAAACCCCTCTTTTGGGGCTCCAAGCTTCATTTTTAGGGTCCACAGCTTTGAGTCTAGACTTCAGAATTGCCTTTTTTATGGTGCAAACCCTCATTTTTAAGGTCCAAAGGCTCCATTTCAGTTTACAAAGTCTCATTTTTAGAGTCCAAAGCTGCATTTTTAGTTTCTGAAGTCTGATTTTCAGGCTCCAAAGGCTCAGTTTTAGGATAAAGCCAGTCGTTTTTAGGGTCCAAGCCATATACTGAGTTTCCAAACCCTCATTTTTGGGGTCCAACCCCTCTTTTGGGGCTCAAATCTTCATTTTTAGGGTCCACAGCTCGGATTCTAGACTTCAGAATTGCCTTTTTATGGCCCAAACCCTCATTTTTAGGGTCCAAACCCCTCTTTTGGGGCTCAAAGCTTCATTTTTAGGGTCCACAGCTTTGAGTCTAGACTTCAGAATTGCCCTTTTATGGCCCAAACCCTCATTTTTAGCGTCCAAACCCCTCTTTTGGGGCTCAAAGCTTCATTTTCAGGGTCCACAGCTTTGAGTCTAGAGTTCAGAATTGCCTTTTTATGGCCCAAACCCTCATTTTTAGGGTCCAAAGGCTCCATTTCAGTTTACGATGTCTCAGTTTAGAGTCCAAAGCTGCATTTTTAGTTTCTGAAGTCTGATTTTCAGGCTCCAAAGGCTCAGTTTTAGGATCCAGCCAGTCGTTTTTAGGCTCCAAGCCATATACTGAGTTTCTAAACCCTCATTTTTATGGTGTAAACCCCTCTTTTGGGGCTCAAAGCTTCATTTTTAGGGTCCACAGCTTTGAGTCTAGAGTTCAGAATTGCCTTTTTATGGCCCAAACCCTCATTTTGAGGGTCCCAACCCTCCTTTTGGGTCTCAAAGCTCCACTTTTACGGTCCACAGCTTTGAGTCTGGAGTTCAGAATTGCCTTTTTATGGCCCAAACCCTCATTTTTGTAGTGTAAACCCCTCTTTTGGGGCTCAAAGCTCCACTTTTAGGGTCCACAGCTTTGATTCTAGACTTCAGAATTGCCTTTTTATGGCCCAAACCCTCATTTTTAGGGTGTAATCCCCTCTTTTGGGGCTCCAAGCTTCATTTTCAGGGTCCACAGCTTGGATTCTAGACTTCAGAATTGCCTTTTTATGGTCCAAACCCTCATTTTTAAGGTCCAAAGGCTCCATTTCAGTTTACAAAGTCTCAGTTTAGAGTCCAAAGTTGCATTTTTGGTTTCTGAAGTCTGATTTTCAGGCTCCAAAGGCTCAGTTTTAGGATCCAGCCAGTCGTTTTTAGGCTCCAAGCCATATACTGAGTTTCCAAACCCTCATTTTTGGGGTCCAACCCCTCTTCTGGGGCTCAAAGCTTCATTTTTAGGGTCCACAGCTTTGAGTCTAGACTTCAGAATTGCCCTTTTATGGCCCAAACCCTCATTTTTAGGGTCCAAACACCTCCTTTGGGGCTCAAAGCTTCATTTTTAGGGTCCACAGCTTTGAGTCTAGAGTTCAGAACTGCCTTTTTATGGCCCCAACCCTCATTTTGAGGGTGTAAACCCTTCTTTCGGGGCTCAAAGCTTCATTTTTAGGGTACACACCTTTGATTTTAGAGTTCAAAACTGCCTTTTTACGGCCAAAACCGTCATTTTTGTGGTGTAAACCCCTCTTTTGGGGCTCAAAGCTCCACTTTTAGGGTCCACAGCTTTGAGTCTGGAGTTCAGAATTGCCTTTTTATGGCCCAAACCCTCATTTTTAGCGTCCAAACCCCTCTTCTGGGGCTCCAAGCTTCATTTTTAGGGTCCACAGCTTTGATTCTAGACTTCAGAATTGCCTTTTTTATGGTGCAAACCCTCATTTTTAAGGTCCAAAGGCTCCATTTCAGTTTACAAAGTCTCATTTTTAGAGTCCAAAGCTGCATTTTTAGTTTCTGAAGTCTGATTTTCAGGCTCCAAAGGCTCAGTTTTAGGATAAAGCCAGTCGTTTTTAGGGTCCAAGCCATATACTGAGTTTCCAAACCCTCATTTATAGGGTCCAACCCCTCTTTTGGGGCTCAAAGCTTCATTTTTAGGGTCCACAGCTCGGATTCTAGACTTCAGAATTGCCTTTTTATGGCCCAAACCCTCATTTTTAGGGTCCAAACCCCTCTTTTGGGGCTCAAAGCTTCATTTTTAGGGTCCACAGCTTTGAGTCTAGACTTCAGAATTGCCCTTTTTATGGCCCAAACCCTCATTTTTACGGTCTAACCCCTCTTCTGGGGCTCAAAGCTTCATTTTTAGGGTCCACAGCTTTGAGTCTAGAGTTCAGAACTGCCTTTTTATGGCCCCAACCCTCATTTTGAGGGTGTAAACCCTTCTTTCGGGGCTCAAAGCTTCATTTTTAGGGTACACACCTTTGATTTTAGAGTTCAAAACTGCCTTTTTACGGCCAAAACCGTCATTTTTGTGGTGTAAACCCCTCTTTTGGGGCTCAAAGCTCCACTTTTAGGGTCCACAGCTTTGAGTCTGGAGTTCAGAATTGCCTTTTTATGGCCCAAACCCTCATTTTTAGCGTCGAAACCCCTCTTTTGGGGCTCCAAGCTTCATTTTTAGGGTCCACAGCTTTGAGTCTAGACTTCAGAATTGCCTTTTTTATGGTGCAAACCCTCATTTTTAAGGTCCAAAGGCTCCATTTCAGTTTACAAAGTCTCATTTTTAGAGTCCAAAGCTGCATTTTTAGTTTCTGAAGTCTGATTTTCAGGCTCCAAAGGCTCAGTTTTAGGATAAAGCCAGTCGTTTTTAGGGTCCAAGCCATATACTGAGTTTCCAAACCCTCATTTTTGGGGTCCAACCCCTCTTTTGGGGCTCAAAGCTTCATTTTTAGGGTCCACAGCTCGGATTCTAGACTTCAGAATTGCCTTTTTATGGCCCAAACCCTCATTTTTAGGGTCCAAACCCCTCTTTTGGGGCTCAAAGCTTCATTTTTAGGGTCCACAGCTTTGAGTCTAGACTTCAGAATTGCCCTTTTATGGCCCAAACCCTCATTTTTAGCGTCCAAACCCCTCTTTTGGGGCTCAAAGCTTCATTTTCAGGGTCCACAGCTTTGAGTCTAGAGTTCAGAATTGCCTTTTTATGGCCCAAACCCTCATTTTTAGGGTCCAAAGGCTCCATTTCAGTTTACGATGTCTCAGTTTAGAGTCCAAAGCTGCATTTTTAGTTTCTGAAGTCTGATTTTCAGGCTCCAAAGGCTCAGTTTTAGGATCCAGCCAGTCGTTTTTAGGCTCCAAGCCATATACTGAGTTTCTAAACCCTCATTTTTATGGTGTAAACCCCTCTTTTGGGGCTCAAAGCTTCATTTTTAGGGTCCACAGCTTTGAGTCTAGAGTTCAGAATTGCCTTTTTATGGCCCAAACCCTCATTTTGAGGGTCCCAACCCTCCTTTTGGGTCTCAAAGCTCCACTTTTACGGTCCACAGCTTTGAGTCTGGAGTTCAGAATTGCCTTTTTATGGCCCAAACCCTCATTTTTGTAGTGTAAACCCCTCTTTTGGGGCTCAAAGCTCCACTTTTAGGGTCCACAGCTTTGATTCTAGACTTCAGAATTGCCTTTTTATGGCCCAAACCCTCATTTTTAGGGTGTAATCCCCTCTTTTGGGGCTCCAAGCTTCATTTTCAGGGTCCACAGCTTGGATTCTAGACTTCAGAATTGCCTTTTTATGGTCCAAACCCTCATTTTTAAGGTCCAAAGGCTCCATTTCAGTTTACAAAGTCTCAGTTTAGAGTCCAAAGTTGCATTTTTAGTTTCTGAAGTCTGATTTTCAGGCTCCAAAGGCTCAGTTTTAGGATCCAGCCAGTTGTTTTTAGGCTCCAAGCCATATACTGAGTTTCCAAACCCTCATTTTTACGGTCTAACCCCTCTTCTGGGGCTCAAAGCTTCATTTTTAGGGTCCACAGCTTTGAGTCTAGACTTCAGAATTGCCCTTTTATGGCCCAAACCCTCATTTTTAGGGTCCAAACACCTCCTTTGGGGCTCAAAGCTTCATTTTTAGGGTCCACAGCTTTGAGTCTAGAGTTCAGAACTGCCTTTTTATGGCCCCAACCCTCATTTTGAGGGTGTAAACCCTTCTTTCGGGGCTCAAAGCTTCATTTTTAGGGTACACACCTTTGATTTTAGAGTTCAAAACTGCCTTTTTACGGCCAAAACCGTCATTTTTGTGGTGTAAACCCCTCTTTTGGGGCTCAAAGCTCCACTTTAAGGGTCCACAGCTTTGAGTCTGGAGTTCAGAATTGCCTTTTTATGGCCCAAACCCTCATTTTTAGGGTCCAAACCCCTCTTTTGGGGCTCCAAGCTTCATTTTTAGGGTCCACAGCTTTGAGTCTAGACTTCAGAATTGCCTTTTTTATGGTGCAAACCCTCATTTTTAAGGTCCGAAGGCTCCATTTCAGTTTACAAAGTCTCATTTTTAGAGTCCAAAGCTGCATTTTTAGTTTCTGAAGTCTGATTTTCAGGCTCCAAAGGCTCAGTTTTAGGATAAAGCCAGTCGTTTTTAGGGTCCAAGCCATATACTGAGTTTCCAAACCCTCATTTTTGGGGTCCAACCCCTCTTTTGGGGCTCAAAGCTTCATTTTTAGGGTCCACAGCTCGGATTCTAGACTTCAGAATTGCCTTTTTATGGCCCAAACCCTCATTTTTAGGGTCCAAACCTCTCTTTTGGGGCTCAAAGCTTCATTTTTAGGGTCCACAGCTTTGAGTCTAGACTTCAGAATTGCCCTTTTATGGCCCAAACCCTCATTTTTAGCGTCCAAACCCCTCTTTTGGGGCTCAAAGCTTCATTTTCAGGGTCCACAGCTTTGAGTCTAGAGTTCAGAATTGCCTTTTTATGGCCCAAACCCTCATTTTTAGGGTCCAAAGGCTCCATTTCAGTTTACGATGTCTCAGTTTAGAGTCCAAAGCTGCATTTTTAGTTTCTGAAGTCTGATTTTCAGGCTCCAAAGGCTCAGTTTTAGGATCCAGCCAGTCGTTTTTAGGCTCCAAGCCATATACTGAGTTTCTAAACCCTCATTTTTATGGTGTAAACCCCTCTTTTGGGGCTCAAAGCTTCATTTTTAGGGTCCACAGCTTTGAGTCTAGAGTTCAGAATTGCCTTTTTATGGCCCAAACCCTCATTTTGAGGGTCCAAACCCCTCTTTTGGGGCTCAAAGCTCCACTTTTACGGTCCACAGCTTTGAGTCTGGAGTTCAGAATTGCCTTTTTATGGCCCAAACCCTCATTTTTGTAGTGTAAACCCCTCTTTTGGGGCTCAAAGCTCCACTTTTAGGGTCCACAGCTTTGATTCTAGACTTCAGAATTGCCTTTTTATGGCCCAAACCCTCATTTTTAGGGTGTAATCCCCTCTTTTGGGGCTCCAAGCTTCATTTTCAGGGTCCACAGCTTGGATTCTAGACTTCAGAATTGCCTTTTTATGGTCCAAACCCTCATTTTTAAGGTCCAAAGGCTCCATTTCAGTTTACAAAGTCTCATTTTTAGAGTCCAAAGCTGCATTTTTAGTTTCTGAAGTCTGATTTTCAGGCTCCAAAGGCTCAGTTTTAGGATCCAGCCAGTCGTTTTTAGGCTCCAAGCCATATACTGAGTTTCCAAACCCTCATTTTTGGGGTCCAACCCCTCTTTTGGGGCTCAAAGCTTCATTTTTAGGGTCCACAGCTTTGAGTCTAGACTTCAGAATTGCCCTTTTATGGCCCAAACCCTCATTTTTAGGGTCCAAACACCTCCTTTGGGGCTCAAAGCTTCATTTTTAGGGTCCACAGCTTTGAGTCTAGAGTTCAGAACTGCCTTTTTATGGCCCCAACCCTCATTTTGAGGGTGTAAACCCTTCTTTCGGGGCTCAAAGCTTCATTTTTAGGGTACACACCTTTGATTTTAGAGTTCAAAACTGCCTTTTTACGGCCAAAACCGTCATTTTTGTGGTGTAAACCCCTCTTTTGGGGCTCAAAGCTCCACTTTTAGGGTCCACAGCTTTGAGTCTGGAGTTCAGAATTGCCTTTTTATGGCCCAAACCCTCATTTTTAGCGTCCAAACCCCTCTTCTGGGGCTCCAAGCTTCATTTTTAGGGTCCACAGCTTTGATTCTAGACTTCAGAATTGCCTTTTTTATGGTGCAAACCCTCATTTTTAAGGTCCAAAGGCTCCATTTCAGTTTACAAAGTCTCATTTTTAGAGTCCAAAGCTGCATTTTTAGTTTCTGAAGTCTGATTTTCAGGCTCCAAAGGCTCAGTTTTAGGATAAAGCCAGTCGTTTTTAGGCTCCAAGCCATATACTGAGTTTCCAAACCCTCATTTATAGGGTCCAACCCCTCTTTTGGGGCTCAAAGCTTCATTTTTAGGGTCCACAGCTCGGATTCTAGACTTCAGAATTGCCTTTTTATGGCCCAAACCCTCATTTTTAGGGTCCAAACCCCTCTTTTGGGGCTCAAAGCTTCATTTTTAGGGTCCACAGCTTTGAGTCTAGACTTCAGAATTGCCCTTTTTATGGCCCAAACCCTCATTTTTACGGTCTAACCCCTCTTCTGGGGCTCAAAGCTTCATTTTCAGGGTCCACAGCTTTGAGTCTAGAGTTCAGAATTGCCTTTTTATGGCCCAAACCCTCATTTTTAGGGTCCAAAGGCTCCATTTCAGTTTACGATGTCTCAGTTTAGAGTCTAAAGCTGCATTTTTCGTTTCTGAAGTCTGATTTTCAGGCTCCAAAGGCTCAGTTTTAGGATCCAGCCAGTCGTTTTTAGGCTCCAAGCCATATACTGAGTTTCCAAACCCTCATTTTTACGGTCTAACCCCTCTTCTGGGGCTCAAAGCTTCATTTTTAGGGTCCACAGCTTTGAGTCTGGAGTTCAGAACTGCCTTTTTATGGCCCCAACCCTCATTTTGAGGGTGTAAACCCTTCTTTCGGGGCTCAAAGCTTCAGTTTTAGGGTACACACCTTTGATTTTAGAGTTCAAAACTGCCTTTTTACGGCCAAAACCGTCATTTTTGTGGTGTAAACCCCTCTTTTGGGGCTCAAAGCTCCACTTTTAGGGTCCACAGCTTTGAGTCTGGAGTTCAGAATTGCCTTTTTATGGCCCAAACCCTCATTTTTAGCGTCCAAACCCCTCTTTTGGGGCTCCAAGCTTCATTCTTAGGGTCCACAGCTTTGATTCTAGACTTCAGAATTGCCTTTTTTATGGTGCAAACCCTCATTTTTAAGGTCCAAAGGCTCCATTTCAGCTTACAAAGTCTCATTTTTAGAGTCCAAAGCTGCATTTTTAGTTTCTGAAGTCTGATTTTCAGGCTCCAAAGGCTCAGTTTTAGGATAAAGCCAGTCGTTTTTAGGGTCCAAGCCATATACTGAGTTTCCAAACCCTCATTTTTGGGGTCCAACCCCTCTTTTGGGGCTCAAAGCTTCATTTTTAGGGTCCACAGCTCGGATTCTAGACTTCAGAATTGCCTTTTTATGGCCCAAACCCTCATTTTTAGGGTCCAAACCCCTCTTTTGGGGCTCAAAGCTTCATTTTTAGGGTCCACAGCTTTGAGTCTAGACTTCAGAATTGCCCTTTTATGGCCCAAACCCTCATTTTTAGCGTCCAAACCCCTCTTTTGGGGCTCAAAGCTTCATTTTCAGGGTCCACAGCTTTGAGTCTAGAGTTCAGAATTGCCTTTTTATGGCCCAAACCCTCATTTTTAGGGTCCAAAGGCTCCATTTCAGTTTACGATGTCTCAGTTTAGAGTCCAAAGCTGCATTTTTAGTTTCTGAAGTCTGATTTTCAGGCTCCAAAGGCTCAGTTTTAGGATCCAGCCAGTCGTTTTTAGGCTCCAAGCCATATACTGAGTTTCTAAACCCTCATTTTTATGGTGTAAACCCCCCTTTTGGGGCTCAAAGCTTCATTTTTAGGGTCCACAGCTTTGAGTCTAGACTTCAGAATTGCCCTTTTATGGCCCAAACCCTCATTTTTAGCGTCCAAACCCCTCTTTTGGGGCTCAAAGCTTCATTTTTAGGGTCCACAGCTTTGAGTCTGGAGTTCAGAACTGCCTTTTTATGGCCCAAACCCTCATTTTGAGGGTGTAAACCCTTCTTTCGGGGCTCAAAGCTTCATTTTTAGGGTACACACCTTTGATTTTAGAGTTCAAAACTGCCTTTTTACGGCCAAAACCGTCATTTTTGTGGTGTAAACCCCTCTTTTGGGGCTCAAAGCTCCACTTTTAGGGTCCACAGCTTTGAGTCTGGAGTTCAGAATTGCCTTTTTATGGCCCAAACCCTCATTTTTGTAGTGTAAACCCCTCTTTTGGGGCTCAAAGCTCCACTTTTAGCGTCCACAGCTTTGATTCTAGACTTCAGAATTGCCTTTTTATGGCCCAAACCCTCATTTTTAGGGTGTAATCCCCTCTTTTGGGGCTCCAAGCTTCATTTTCAGGGTCCACAGCTTGGATTCTAGACTTCAGAATTGCCTTTTTATGGTCCAAACCCTCATTTTTAAGGTCCAAAGGCTCCATTTCAGTTTACAAAGTCTCAGTTTAGAGTCCAAAGCTGCATTTTTAGTTTCTGAAGTCTGATTTTCAGGCTCCAAAGGCTCAGTTTTAGGATCCAGCCAGTCGTTTTTAGGCTCCAAGCCATATACTGAGTTTCCAAACCCTCATTTTTGGGGTCCAACCCCTCTTCTGGGGCTCAAAGCTTCATTTTTAGGGTCCACAGCTTTGAGTCTAGACTTCAGAATTGCCCTTTTATGGCCCAAACCCTCATTTTTAGGGTCCAAACACCTCCTTTGGGGCTCAAAGCTTCATTTTTAGGGTCCACAGCTTTGAGTCTAGAGTTCAGAACTGCCTTTTTATGGCCCCAACCCTCATTTTGAGGGTGTAAACCCTTCTTTCGGGGCTCAAAGCTTCAGTTTTAGGGTACACACCTTTGATTTTAGAGTTCAAAACTGCCTTTTTACGGCCAAAACCGTCATTTTTGTGGTGTAAACCCCTCTTTTGGGGCTCAAAGCTCCACTTTTAGGGTCCACAGCTTTGAGTCTGGAGTTCAGAATTGCCTTTTTATGGCCCAAACCCTCATTTTTAGCGTCCAAACCCCTCTTTTGGGGCTCCAAGCTTCATTTTTAGGGTCCACAGCTTTGATTCTAGACTTCAGAATTGCCTTTTTTATGGTGCAAACCCTCATTTTTAAGGTCCAAAGGCTCCATTTCAGTTTACAAAGTCTCATTTTTAGAGTCCAAAGCTGCATTTTTAGTTTCTGAAGTCTGATTTTCAGGCTCCAAAGGCTCAGTTTTAGGATAAAGCCAGTCGTTTTTAGGGTCCAAGCCATATACTGAGTTTCCAAACCCTCATTTTTGGGGTCCAACCCCTCTTTTGGGGCTCAAAGCTTCATTTTTAGGGTCCACAGCTCGGATTCTAGACTTCAGAATTGCCTTTTTATGGCCCAAACCCTCATTTTTGTAGTGTAAACCCCTCTTTTGGGGCTCAAAGCTCCACTTTTAGGGTCCACAGCTTGGATTCTAGACTTCAGAATTGCCTTTTTATGGTCCAAACCCTCATTTTTAAGGTCCAAAGGCTCCATTTCAGTTTACAAAGTCTCAGTTTAGAGTCCAAAGCTGCATTTTTAGTTTCTGAAGTCTGATTTTCAGGCTCCAAAGGCTCAGTTTTAGGATCCAGCCAGTCGTTTTTAGGCTCCAAGCCATATACTGAGTTTCCAAACCCTCATTTTTGGGGTCCAACCCCTCTTCTGGGGCTCAAAGCTTCATTTTTAGGGTCCACAGCTTTGAGTCTAGACTTCAGAATTGCCCTTTTATGGCCCAAACCCTCATTTTTAGGGTCCAAACACCTCCTTTGGGGCTCAAAGCTTCATTTTTAGGGTCCACAGCTTTGAGTCTAGAGTTCAGAACTGCCTTTTTATGGCCCCAACCCTCATTTTGAGGGTGTAAACCCTTCTTTCGGGGCTCAAAGCTTCAGTTTTAGGGTACACACCTTTGATTTTAGAGTTCAAAACTGCCTTTTTACGGCCAAAACCGTCATTTTTGTGGTGTAAACCCCTCTTTTGGGGCTCAAAGCTCCACTTTTAGGGTCCACAGCTTTGAGTCTGGAGTTCAGAATTGCCTTTTTATGGCCCAAACCCTCATTTTTAGCGTCCAAACCCCTCTTTTGGGGCTCCAAGCTTCATTTTTAGGGTCCACAGCTTTGATTCTAGACTTCAGAATTGCCTTTTTTATGGTGCAAACCCTCATTTTTAAGGTCCAAAGGCTCCATTTCAGTTTACAAAGTCTCATTTTTAGAGTCCAAAGCTGCATTTTTAGTTTCTGAAGTCTGATTTTCAGGCTCCAAAGGCTCAGTTTTAGGATAAAGCCAGTCGTTTTTAGGGTCCAAGCCATATACTGAGTTTCCAAACCCTCATTTTTGGGGTCCAACCCCTCTTTTGGGGCTCAAAGCTTCATTTTTAGGGTCCACAGCTCGGATTCTAGACTTCAGAATTGCCTTTTTATGGCCCAAACCCTCATTTTTGTAGTGTAAACCCCTCTTTTGGGGCTCAAAGCTCCACTTTTAGGGTCCACAGCTTTGATTCTAGACTTCAGAATTGCCTTTTTATGGTCCAAACCCTCATTTTTAAGGTCCAAAGGCTCCATTTCAGTTTACAAAGTCTCAGTTTAGAGTCCAAAGTTGCATTTTTAGTTTCTGAAGTCTGATTTTCAGGCTCCAAAGGCTCAGTTTTAGGATCCAGCCAGTTGTTTTTAGGCTCCAAGCCATATACTGAGTTTCCAAACCCTCATTTTTACGGTCTAACCCCTCTTCTGGGGCTCAAAGCTTCATTTTTAGGGTCCACAGCTTTGAGTCTAGACTTCAGAATTGCCCTTTTATGGCCCAAACCCTCATTTTTAGGGTCCAAACACCTCCTTTGGGGCTCAAAGCTTCATTTTTAGGGTCCACAGCTTTGAGTCTAGAGTTCAGAACTGCCTTTTTATGGCCCCAACCCTCATTTTGAGGGTGTAAATCCTTCTTTCGGGGCTGAAAGCTTCATTTTTAGGGTACACACCTTTGATTTTAGAGTTCAAAACTGCCTTTTTACGGCCAAAACCATAATTTTTGTGGTGTAAACCCCTCTTTTGGGGCTCAAAGCTCCACTTTTAGGGTCCACAGCTTTGAGTCTGGGGTTCAGAATTGCCTTTTTATGGCCCAAACCCTCATTTTTAGCGTCCAAACCCCTCTTTTGGGGCTCCAAGCTTCATTTTTAGGGTCCACAGCTTTGATTCTAGACTTCAGAATTGCCTTTTTTATGGTGCAAACCCTCATTTTTAAGGTCCAAAGGCTCCATTTCAGTTTACAAAGTCTCATTTTTAGAGTCCAAAGCTGCATTTTTAGTTTCTGAAGTCTGATTTTCAGGCTCCAAAGGCTCAGTTTTAGGATAAAGCCAGTCGTTTTTAGGGTCCAAGCCATATACTGAGTTTCCAAACCCTCATTTATAGGGTCCAACGCCTCTTTTGGGGCTCAAAGCTTCATTTTTAGGGTCCACAGCTTGGATTCTAGACTTCAGAATTGCCTTTTTATGGCCCAAACCCTCATTTTTAGGGTCCAAACCCCTCTTTTGGGGCTCAAAGCTTCATTTTTAGGGTCCACAGCTTTGAGTCTAGACTTCAGAATTGCCCTTTTATGGCCCAAACCCTCATTTTTAGCGTCCAAACCCCTCTTTTGGGGCTCAAAGCTTCATTTTTAGGGTCCACAGCTTTGAGTCTAGAGTTCAGAATTGCCTTTTTATGGCCCAAACCCTCATTTTTAGGGTCCAAAGGCTCCATTTCAGTTTACGATGTCTCAGTTTAGAGTCCAAAGCTGCATTTTTAGTTTCTGAAGTCTGATTTTCAGGCTCCAAAGGCTCAGTTTTAGGATCCAGCCAGTCGTTTTTAGGCTCCAAGCCATATACTGAGTTTCCAAACCCTCATTTTTACGGTCTAACCCCTCTTCTGGGGCTCAAAGCTTCATTTTTAGGGTCCACAGCTTTGAGTCTAGACTTCAGAATTGCCCTTTTATGGCCCAAACCCTCATTTTTAGGGTCCAAACACCTCTTTTGGGGCTCAAAGCTTCATTTTTAGGGTCCACAGCTTTGAGTCTAGAGTTCAGAACTGCCTTTTTATGGCCCAAACCCTAATTTTGAGGATGTAAACCCTTCTTTCGGGGCTCAAAGCTTCATTTTTAGGGTACACAGCTTTGATTTTAGAGTTCAAAACTGCTTTTTTATGGCCCAAACCGTCATTTTTGTGGTGTAAACCCCTCTTTTGGGGCTCAAAGCTCCACTTCTAGGGTCTACAGCTTTGAGTCTGGAGTTCAGAATTGCTTTTTTTATGGCCCAAACCCTCATTTTTAGCGTCCAAACCCCTCTTTTGGGGCTCAAAGCTTCATTTTTAGGGTCCACAGCTTTGAGTTTAGAGTTCAGAATTGCCTTTTTATGGCCCAAACCCTCATTTTTAGGGTGTAAACCCCTCTTTTGGGGCTCCAAGCTTCATTTTCAGGGTCCACAGCTTTGAGTCTAGAGTTCAGAATTGCCTTTTTATGGCCCAAACCCTCATTTTTAGGGTCCAAAGGCTCCGTTTCAGTTTACAAAATCTCAGTTTAGAGTCCAAAGCTGCATTTTTAGTTTCTGAAGTCTGATTTTCAGGCTCCAAAGGCTCAGTTTTAGGATCCAGCCAGTCGTTTTTAGGCTCCAAGCCATATACTGAGTTTCCAAACCCTCATTTTTACGGTCTAACCCCTCTTCTGGGGCTCAAAGCTTCATTTTTAGGGTCCACAGCTTTGAGTCTAGAGTTCAGAACTGCCTTTTTATGGCCCAAACCCTCATTTTGAGGGTGTAAACCCTTCTTTCGGGGCTCAAAGCTTCATTTTTAGGGTATACACCTTTGATTTTAGAGTTCTAAACTGCCTTTTTACGGACAAAACCATCTTTTTTGTGGTGTAAACCCCTCTTTTGGGGCTCAAAGCTCCACTTCTAGGGTCCACAGCTTTGAGTCTGGAGTTCAGAATTGCCTTTTTATGGCCCAAACCCTCATTTTTAGAGTCCAAACCCCTCTTTTGGGGCTCCAAGCTTCATTTTCAGGGTCCACAGCTCTGAGTCTAGATTTCAGAATTGCCTTTTTATGGCCCAAACCCTCATTTTTAGGGTCCAAAGGCTCCATTTCAGTTTACAAAGTCTCATTTTTAGAGTCCAAAGCTGCATTTTTAGTTTCTGAAGTCTGATTTTCAGGCTCCAAAGGCTCAGTTTTAGGATAAAGCCAGTCGTTTTTAGGGTCCAAGCCATATACTGAGTTTCCAAACCCTCATTTTTGGGGTCCAACCCCTCTTTTGGGGCTCAAAGCTTCATTTTTAGGGTCCACAGCTTTGAGTCTAGAGTTCAGAATTGCCTTTTTATGGCCCAAACCCTCATTTTGAGGGTCCAAACCCCTCTTTTGGGGCTCAAAGCTCCACTTTTACGGTCCACAGCTTTGAGTCTGGAGTTCAGAATTGCCTTTTTATGGCCCAAACCCTCATTTTTGTAGTGTAAACCCCTCTTTTGGGGCTCAAAGCTCCACTTTTAGGGTCCACAGCTTTGATTCTAGACTTCAGAATTGCCTTTTTATGGTCCAAACCCTCATTTTTAAGGTCCAAAGGCTCCATTTCAGTTTACAAAGTCTCAGTTTAGAGTCCAAAGTTGCATTTTTAGTTTCTGAAGTCTGATTTTCAGGCTCCAAAGGCTCAGTTTTAGGATCCAGCCAGTTGTTTTTAGGCTCCAAGCCATATACTGAGTTTCCAAACCCTCATTTTTACGGTCTAACCCCTCTTCTGGGGCTCAAAGCTTCATTTTTAGGGTCCACAGCTTTGAGTCTAAACTTCAGAATTGCCCTTTTATGGCCCAAACCCTCATTTTTAGGGTCCAAACACCTCCTTTGGGGCTCAAAGCTTCATTTTTAGGGTCCACAGCTTTGAGTCTAGAGTTCAGAACTGCCTTTTTATGGCCCCAACCCTCATTTTGAGGGTGTAAACCCTTCTTTCGGGGCTCAAAGCTTCATTTTTAGGGTACACACCTTTGATTTTAGAGTTCAAAACTGCCTTTTTACGGCCAAAACCATAATTTTTGTGGTGTAAACCCCTCTTTTGGGGCTCAAAGCTCCACTTTTAGGGTCCACAGCTTTGAGTCTGGAGTTCAGAATTGCCTTTTTATGGCCCAAACCCTCATTTTTAGGGTCCAAACCCCTCTTTTGGGGCTCCAAGCTTCATTTTTAGGGTCCACAGCTTTGAGTCTAGACTTCAGAATTGCCTTTTTTATGGTCCAAACCCTCATTTTTAAGGTCCAAAGGCTCCATTTCAGTTTACAAAGTCTCATTTTTAGAGTCCAAAGCTGCATTTTTAGTTTCTGAAGTCTGATTTTCAGGCTCCAAAGGCTCAGTTTTAGGATAAAGCCAGTCGTTTTTAGGGTCCAAGCCATATACTGAGTTTCCAAACCCTCATTTTTGGGGTCCAACCCCTCTTTTGGGGCTCAAAGCTTCATTTTTAGGGTCCACAGCTCGGATTCTAGACTTCAGAATTGCCTTTTTATGGCCCAAACCCTCATTTTTAGGGTCCAAACCCCTCTTTTGGGGCTCAAAGCTTCATTTTTAGGGTCTACAGCTTTGAGTCTAGACTTCAGAATTGCCCTTTTATGGCCCAAACCCTCATTTTTAGCGTCCAAACCCCTCTTTTGGGGCTCAAAGCTTCATTTTCAGGGTCCACAGCTTTGAGTCTAGAGTTCAGAATTGCCTTTTTATGGCCCAAACCCTCATTTTTAGGGTCCAAAGGCTCCATTTCAGTTTACGATGTCTCAGTTTAGAGTCCAAAGCTGCATTTTTAGTTTCTGAAGTCTGATTTTCAGGCTCCAAAGGCTCAGTTTTAGGATCCAGCCAGTCGTTTTTAGGCTCCAAGCCATATACTGAGTTTCTAAACCCTCATTTTTATGGTGTAAACCCCCCTTTTGGGGCTCAAAGCTTCATTTTTAGGGTCCACAGCTTTGAGTCTAGACTTCAGAATTGCCCTTTTATGGCCCAAACCCTCATTTTTAGCGTCCAAACCCCTCTTTTGGGGCTCAAAGCTTCATTTTTAGGGTCCACAGCTTTGAGTCTGGAGTTCAGAACTGCCTTTTTATGGCCCCAACCCTCATTTTGAGGGTGTAAACCCTTCTTTCGGGGCTCAAAGCTTCATTTTTAGGGTACACACCTTTGATTTTAGAGTTCAAAACTGCCTTTTTACGGCCAAAACCGTCATTTTTGTGGTGTAAACCCCTCTTTTGGGGCTCAAAGCTCCACTTTTAGGGTCCACAGCTTTGAGTCTGGAGTTCAGAATTGCCTTTTTATGGCCCAAACCCTCATTTTTGTAGTGTAAACCCCTCTTTTGGGGCTCAAAGCTCCACTTTTAGGGTCCACAGCTTTGATTCTAGACTTCAGAATTGCCTTTTTATGGCCCAAACCCTCATTTTTAGGGTGTAATCCCCTCTTTTGGGGCTCCAAGCTTCATTTTCAGGGTCCACAGCTTGGATTCTAGACTTCAGAATTGCCTTTTTATGGTCCAAACCCTCATTTTTAAGGTCCAAAGGCTCCATTTCAGTTTACAAAGTCTCAGTTTAGAGTCCAAAGCTGCATTTTTAGTTTCTGAAGTCTGATTTTCAGGCTCCAAAGGCTCAGTTTTAGGATCCAGCCAGTCGTTTTTAGGCTCCAAGCCATATACTGAGTTTCCAAACCCTCATTTTTGGGGTCCAACCCCTCTTCTGGGGCTCAAAGCTTCATTTTTAGGGTCCACAGCTTTGAGTCTAGACTTCAGAATTGCCCTTTTATGGCCCAAACCCTCATTTTTAGGGTCCAAACACCTCCTTTGGGGCTCAAAGCTTCATTTTTAGGGTCCACAGCTTTGAGTCTAGAGTTCAGAACTGCCTTTTTATGGCCCCAACCCTCATTTTGAGGGTGTAAACCCTTCTTTCGGGGCTCAAAGCTTCAGTTTTAGGGTACACACCTTTGATTTTAGAGTTCAAAACTGCCTTTTTACGGCCAAAACCGTCATTTTTGTGGTGTAAACCCCTCTTTTGGGGCTCAAAGCTCCACTTTTAGGGTCCACAGCTTTGAGTCTGGAGTTCAGAATTGCCTTTTTATGGCCCAAACCCTCATTTTTAGCGTCCAAACCCCTCTTTTGGGGCTCCAAGCTTCATTTTTAGGGTCCACAGCTTTGATTCTAGACTTCAGAATTGCCTTTTTTATGGTGCAAACCCTCATTTTTAAGGTCCAAAGGCTCCATTTCAGTTTACAAAGTCTCATTTTTAGAGTCCAAAGCTGCATTTTTAGTTTCTGAAGTCTGATTTTCAGGCTCCAAAGGCTCAGTTTTAGGATAAAGCCAGTCGTTTTTAGGGTCCAAGCCATATACTGAGTTTCCAAACCCTCATTTTTGGGGTCCAACCCCTCTTTTGGGGCTCAAAGCTTCATTTTTAGGGTCCACAGCTCGGATTCTAGACTTCAGAATTGCCTTTTTATGGCCCAAACCCTCATTTTTGTAGTGTAAACCCCTCTTTTGGGGCTCAAAGCTCCACTTTTAGGGTCCACAGCTTGGATTCTAGACTTCAGAATTGCCTTTTTATGGTCCAAACCCTCATTTTTAAGGTCCAAAGGCTCCATTTCAGTTTACAAAGTCTCAGTTTAGAGTCCAAAGCTGCATTTTTAGTTTCTGAAGTCTGATTTTCAGGCTCCAAAGGCTCAGTTTTAGGATCCAGCCAGTCGTTTTTAGGCTCCAAGCCATATACTGAGTTTCCAAACCCTCATTTTTGGGGTCCAACCCCTCTTCTGGGGCTCAAAGCTTCATTTTTAGGGTCCACAGCTTTGAGTCTAGACTTCAGAATTGCCCTTTTATGGCCCAAACCCTCATTTTTAGGGTCCAAACACCTCCTTTGGGGCTCAAAGCTTCATTTTTAGGGTCCACAGCTTTGAGTCTAGAGTTCAGAACTGCCTTTTTATGGCCCCAACCCTCATTTTGAGGGTGTAAACCCTTCTTTCGGGGCTCAAAGCTTCAGTTTTAGGGTACACACCTTTGATTTTAGAGTTCAAAACTGCCTTTTTACGGCCAAAACCGTCATTTTTGTGGTGTAAACCCCTCTTTTGGGGCTCAAAGCTCCACTTTTAGGGTCCACAGCTTTGAGTCTGGAGTTCAGAATTGCCTTTTTATGGCCCAAACCCTCATTTTTAGCGTCCAAACCCCTCTTTTGGGGCTCCAAGCTTCATTTTTAGGGTCCACAGCTTTGATTCTAGACTTCAGAATTGCCTTTTTTATGGTGCAAACCCTCATTTTTAAG
The DNA here is from genome assembly GCF_964195595.1 of Calonectris borealis. Classification (NCBI taxonomy): domain Eukaryota; kingdom Metazoa; phylum Chordata; class Aves; order Procellariiformes; family Procellariidae; genus Calonectris; species Calonectris borealis. The sequence goes on along the minus strand of NW_027441474.1, from coordinate 402,106 downwards.
GTCCAAAGGCTCCATTTCAGTTTACAAAGTCTCATTTTTAGAGTCCAAAGCTGCATTTTTAGTTTCTGAAGTCTGATTTTCAGGCTCCAAAGGCTCAGTTTTAGGATAAAGCCAGTCGTTTTTAGGGTCCAAGCCATATACTGAGTTTCCAAACCCTCATTTTTGGGGTCCAACCCCTCTTTTGGGGCTCAAAGCTTCATTTTTAGGGTCCACAGCTCGGATTCTAGACTTCAGAATTGCCTTTTTATGGCCCAAACCCTCATTTTTGTAGTGTAAACCCCTCTTTTGGGGCTCAAAGCTCCAATTTTAGGGTCCACAGCTTGGATTCTAGACTTCAGAATTGCCTTTTTATGGTCCAAACCCTCATTTTTAAGGTCCAAAGGCTCCATTTCAGTTTACAAAGTCTCAGTTTAGAGTCCAAAGCTGCATTTTTAGTTTCTGAAGTCTGATTTTCAGGCTCCAAAGGCTCAGTTTTAGGATCCAGCCAGTCGTTTTTAGGCTCCAAGCCATATACTGAGTTTCCAAACCCTCATTTTTGGGGTCCAACCCCTCTTCTGGGGCTCAAAGCTTCATTTTTAGGGTCCACAGCTTTGAGTCTAGACTTCAGAATTGCCCTTTTATGGCCCAAACCCTCATTTTTAGGGTCCAAACACCTCCTTTGGGGCTCAAAGCTTCATTTTTAGGGTCCACAGCTTTGAGTCTAGAGTTCAGAACTGCCTTTTTATGGCCCCAACCCTCATTTTGAGGGTGTAAACCCTTCTTTCGGGGCTCAAAGCTTCAGTTTTAGGGTACACACCTTTGATTTTAGAGTTCAAAACTGCCTTTTTACGGCCAAAACCGTCATTTTTGTGGTGTAAACCCCTCTTTTGGGGCTCAAAGCTCCACTTTTAGGGTCCACAGCTTTGAGTCTGGAGTTCAGAATTGCCTTTTTATGGCCCAAACCCTCATTTTTAGCGTCCAAACCCCTCTTTTGGGGCTCCAAGCTTCATTTTTAGGGTCCACAGCTTTGATTCTAGACTTCAGAATTGCCTTTTTTATGGTGCAAACCCTCATTTTTAAGGTCCAAAGGCTCCATTTCAGTTTACAAAGTCTCATTTTTAGAGTCCAAAGCTGCATTTTTAGTTTCTGAAGTCTGATTTTCAGGCTCCAAAGGCTCAGTTTTAGGATAAAGCCAGTCGTTTTTAGGGTCCAAGCCATATACTGAGTTTCCAAACCCTCATTTTTGGGGTCCAACCCCTCTTTTGGGGCTCAAAGCTTCATTTTTAGGGTCCACAGCTCGGATTCTAGACTTCAGAATTGCCTTTTTATGGCCCAAACCCTCATTTTTGTAGTGTAAACCCCTCTTTTGGGGCTCAAAGCTCCACTTTTAGGGTCCACAGCTTTGATTCTAGACTTCAGAATTGCCTTTTTATGGTCCAAACCCTCATTTTTAAGGTCCAAAGGCTCCATTTCAGTTTACAAAGTCTCAGTTTAGAGTCCAAAGTTGCATTTTTAGTTTCTGAAGTCTGATTTTCAGGCTCCAAAGGCTCAGTTTTAGGATCCAGCCAGTTGTTTTTAGGCTCCAAGCCATATACTGAGTTTCCAAACCCTCATTTTTACGGTCTAACCCCTCTTCTGGGGCTCAAAGCTTCATTTTTAGGGTCCACAGCTTTGAGTCTAGACTTCAGAATTGCCCTTTTATGGCCCAAACCCTCATTTTTAGGGTCCAAACACCTCCTTTGGGGCTCAAAGCTTCATTTTTAGGGTCCACAGCTTTGAGTCTAGAGTTCAGAACTGCCTTTTTATGGCCCCAACCCTCATTTTGAGGGTGTAAATCCTTCTTTCGGGGCTGAAAGCTTCATTTTTAGGGTACACACCTTTGATTTTAGAGTTCAAAACTGCCTTTTTACGGCCAAAACCGTCATTTTTGTGGTGTAAACCCCTCTTTTGGGGCTCAAAGCTCCACTTTTAGGGTCCACAGCTTTGAGTCTGGGGTTCAGAATTGCCTTTTTATGGCCCAAACCCTCATTTTTAGCGTCCAAACCCCTCTTTTGGGGCTCCAAGCTTCATTTTTAGGGTCCACAGCTTTGATTCTAGACTTCAGAATTGCCTTTTTTATGGTGCAAACCCTCATTTTTAAGGTCCAAAGGCTCCATTTCAGTTTACAAAGTCTCATTTTTAGAGTCCAAAGCTGCATTTTTAGTTTCTGAAGTCTGATTTTCAGGCTCCAAAGGCTCAGTTTTAGGATAAAGCCAGTCGTTTTTAGGGTCCAAGCCATATACTGAGTTTCCAAACCCTCATTTATAGGGTCCAACGCCTCTTTTGGGGCTCAAAGCTTCATTTTTAGGGTCCACAGCTTGGATTCTAGACTTCAGAATTGCCTTTTTATGGCCCAAACCCTCATTTTTAGGGTCCAAACCCCTCTTTTGGGGCTCAAAGCTTCATTTTTAGGGTCCACAGCTTTGAGTCTAGAGTTCAGAATTGCCCTTTTATGGCCCAAACCCTCATTTTTAGCGTCCAAACCCCTCTTTTGGGGCTCAAAGCTTCATTTTTAGGGTCCACAGCTTTGAGTCTAGAGTTCAGAATTGCCTTTTTATGGCCCAAACCCTCATTTTTAGGGTCCAAAGGCTCCATTTCAGTTTACGATGTCTCAGTTTAGAGTCCAAAGCTGCATTTTTAGTTTCTGAAGTCTGATTTTCAGGCTCCAAAGGCTCAGTTTTAGGATCCAGCCAGTCGTTTTTAGGCTCCAAGCCATATACTGAGTTTCCAAACCCTCATTTTTACGGTCTAACCCCTCTTCTGGGGCTCAAAGCTTCATTTTTAGGGTCCACAGCTTTGAGTCTAGACTTCAGAATTGCCCTTTTATGGCCCAAACCCTCATTTTTAGGGTCCAAACACCTCTTTTGGGGCTCAAAGCTTCATTTTTAGGGTCCACAGCTTTGAGTCTAGAGTTCAGAACTGCCTTTTTATGGCCCAAACCCTAATTTTGAGGATGTAAACCCTTCTTTCGGGGCTCAAAGCTTCATTTTTAGGGTACACAGCTTTGATTTTAGAGTTCAAAACTGCTTTTTTATGGCCCAAACCGTCATTTTTGTGGTGTAAACCCCTCTTTTGGGGCTCAAAGCTCCACTTCTAGGGTCTACAGCTTTGAGTCTGGAGTTCAGAATTGCTTTTTTTATGGCCCAAACCCTCATTTTTAGCGTCCAAACCCCTCTTTTGGGGCTCAAAGCTTCATTTTTAGGGTCCACAGCTTTGAGTCTAGAGTTCAGAATTGCCTTTTTATGGCCCAAACCCTCATTTTTAGGGTGTAAACCCCTCTTTTGGGGCTCCAAGCTTCATTTTCAGGGTCCACAGCTTTGAGTCTAGAGTTCAGAATTGCCTTTTTATGGCCCAAACCCTCATTTTTAGGGTCCAAAGGCTCCGTTTCAGTTTACAAAATCTCAGTTTAGAGTCCAAAGCTGCATTTTTAGTTTCTGAAGTCTGATTTTCAGGCTCCAAAGGCTCAGTTTTAGGATCCAGCCAGTCGTTTTTAGGCTCCAAGCCATATACTGAGTTTCCAAACCCTCATTTTTACGGTCTAACCCCTCTTCTGGGGCTCAAAGCTTCATTTTTAGGGTCCACAGCTTTGAGTCTAGAGTTCAGAACTGCCTTTTTATGGCCCAAACCCTCATTTTGAGGGTGTAAACCCTTCTTTCGGGGCTCAAAGCTTCATTTTTAGGGTATACACCTTTGATTTTAGAGTTCTAAACTGCCTTTTTACGGCTAAAACCATCTTTTTTGTGGTGTAAACCCCTCTTTTGGGGCTCAAAGCTCCACTTCTAGGGTCCACAGCTTTGAGTCTGGAGTTCAGAATTGCCTTTTTATGGCCCAAACCCTCATTTTTAGAGTCCAAACCCCTCTTTTGGGGCTCCAAGCTTCATTTTCAGGGTCCACAGCTCTGAGTCTAGATTTCAGAATTGCCTTTTTATGGCCCAAACCCTCATTTTTAGGGTCCAAAGGCTCCATTTCAGTTTACAAAGTCTCATTTTTAGAGTCCAAAGCTGCATTTTTAGTTTCTGAAGTCTGATTTTCAGGCTCCAAAGGCTCAGTTTTAGGATAAAGCCAGTCGTTTTTAGGGTCCAAGCCATATACTGAGTTTCCAAACCCTCATTTTTGGGGTCCAACCCCTCTTTTGGGGCTCAAAGCTTCATTTTTAGGGTCCACAGCTTTGAGTCTAGACTTCAGAATTGCCTTTTTATGGCCCAAACCCTCATTTTGAGGGTCCAAACCCCTCTTTTGGGGCTCAAAGCTCCACTTTTACGGTCCACAGCTTTGAGTCTGGAGTTCAGAATTGCCTTTTTATGGCCCAAACCCTCATTTTTGTAGTGTAAACCCCTCTTTTGGGGCTCAAAGCTCCACTTTTAGGGTCCACAGCTTTGATTCTAGACTTCAGAATTGCCTTTTTATGGTCCAAACCCTCATTTTTAAGGTCCAAAGGCTCCATTTCAGTTTACAAAGTCTCAGTTTAGAGTCCAAAGTTGCATTTTTAGTTTCTGAAGTCTGATTTTCAGGCTCCAAAGGCTCAGTTTTAGGATCCAGCCAGTTGTTTTTAGGCTCCAAGCCATATACTGAGTTTCCAAACCCTCATTTTTACGGTCTAACCCCTCTTCTGGGGCTCAAAGCTTCATTTTTAGGGTCCACAGCTTTGAGTCTAGACTTCAGAATTGCCCTTTTATGGCCCAAACCCTCATTTTTAGGGTCCAAACACCTCCTTTGGGGCTCAAAGCTTCATTTTTAGGGTCCACAGCTTTGAGTCTAGAGTTCAGAACTGCCTTTTTATGGCCCAAACCCTCATTTTGAGGGTGTAAACCCTTCTTTCGGGGCTCAAAGCTTCATTTTTAGGGTACACACCTTTGATTTTAGAGTTCAAAACTGCCTTTTTACGGCCAAAACCATAATTTTTGTGGTGTAAACCCCTCTTTTGGGGCTCAAAGCTCCACTTTTAGGGTCCACAGCTTTGAGTCTGGGGTTCAGAATTGCCTTTTTATGGCCCAAACCCTCATTTTTAGCGTCCAAACCCCTCTTTTGGGGCTCCAAGCTTCATTTTTAGGGTCCACAGCTTTGATTCTAGACTTCAGAATTGCCTTTTTTATGGTGCAAACCCTCATTTTTAAGGTCCAAAGGCTCCATTTCAGTTTACAAAGTCTCATTTTTAGAGTCCAAAGCTGCATTTTTAGTTTCTGAAGTCTGATTTTCAGGCTCCAAAGGCTCAGTTTTAGGATAAAGCCAGTCGTTTTTAGGGTCCAAGCCATATACTGAGTTTCCAAACCCTCATTTATAGGGTCCAACGCCTCTTTTGGGGCTCAAAGCTTCATTTTTAGGGTCCACAGCTTGGATTCTAGACTTCAGAATTGCCTTTTTATGGCCCAAACCCTCATTTTTAGGGTCCAAACCCCTCTTTTGGGGCTCAAAGCTTCATTTTTAGGGTCCACAGCTTTGAGTCTAGACTTCAGAATTGCCCTTTTATGGCCCAAACCCTCATTTTTAGCGTCCAAACCCCTCTTTTGGGGCTCAAAGCTTCATTTTTAGGGTCCACAGCTTTGAGTCTAGAGTTCAGAATTGCCTTTTTATGGCCCAAACCCTCATTTTTAGGGTCCAAAGGCTCCATTTCAGTTTACGATGTCTCAGTTTAGAGTCCAAAGCTGCATTTTTAGTTTCTGAAGTCTGATTTTCAGGCTCCAAAGGCTCAGTTTTAGGATCCAGCCAGTCGTTTTTAGGCTCCAAGCCATATACTGAGTTTCCAAACCCTCATTTTTACGCTCTAACCCCTCTTCTGGGGCTCAAAGCTTCATTTTTAGGGTCCACAGCTTTGAGTCTAGACTTCAGAATTGCCCTTTTATGGCCCAAACCCTCATTTTTAGGGTCCAAACACCTCCTTTGGGGCTCAAAGCTTCATTTTTAGGGTCCACAGCTTTGAGTCTAGAGTTCAGAACTGCCTTTTTATGGCCCAAACCCTAATTTTGAGGATGTAAACCCTTCTTTCGGGGCTCAAAGCTTCATTTTTAGGGTACACAGCTTTGATTTTAGAGTTCAAAACTGCTTTTTTATGGCCCAAACCGTCATTTTTGTGGTGTAAACCCCTCTTTTGGGGCTCAAAGCTCCACTTCTAGGGTCTACAGCTTTGAGTCTGGAGTTCAGAATTGCTTTTTTTATGGCCCAAACCCTCATTTTTAGCGTCCAAACCCCTCTTTTGGGGCTCAAAGCTTCATTTTTAGGGTCCACAGCTTTGAGTCTAGAGTTCAGAATTGCCTTTTTATGGCCCAAACCCTCATTTTTAGGGTGTAAACCCCTCTTTTGGGGCTCCAAGCTTCATTTTCAGGGTCCACAGCTTTGAGTCTAGAGTTCAGAATTGCCTTTTTATGGCCCAAACCCTCATTTTTAGGGTCCAAAGGCTCCGTTTCAGTTTACAAAATCTCAGTTTAGAGTCCAAAGCTGCATTTTTAGTTTCTGAAGTCTGATTTTCAGGCTCCAAAGGCTCAGTTTTAGGATCCAGCCAGTCGTTTTTAGGCTCCAAGCCATATACTGAGTTTCCAAACCCTCATTTTTACGGTCTAACCCCTCTTCTGGGGCTCAAAGCTTCATTTTTAGGGTCCACAGCTTTGAGTCTAGACTTCAGAATTGCCCTTTTATGGCCCAAACCCTCATTTTTAGGGTCCAAACACCTCCTTTGGGGCTCAAAGCTTCATTTTTAGGGTCCACAGCTTTGAGTCTAGAGTTCAGAACTGCCTTTTTATGGCCCAAACCCTCATTTTGAGGGTGTAAACCCTTCTTTCGGGGCTCAAAGCTTCATTTTTAGGGTATACACCTTTGATTTTAGAGTTCTAAACTGCCTTTTTAAGGCCAAAACCGTCATTTTTGTGGTGTAAACCCCTCTTTTGGGGCTCAAAGCTCCACTTCTAGGGTCCACAGCTTTGAGTCTAGACTTCAGAATTGCCTTTTTTATGGTCCAAACCCTCATTTTTAAGGTCCAAAGGCTCCATTTCAGTTTACAAAGTCTCATTTTTAGAGTCCAAAGCTGCATTTTTAGTTTCTGAAGTCTGATTTTCAGGCTCCAAAGGCTCAGTTTTAGGATAAAGCCAGTCGTTTTTAGGGTCCAAGCCATATACTGAGTTTCCAAACCCTCATTTATAGGGTCCAACGCCTCTTTTGGGGCTCAAAGCTTCATTTTTAGGGTCCACAGCTTGGATTCTAGAGTTCAGAATTGCCTTTTTATGGCCCAGACCCTCATTTTTAGGGTCCAAACCCCTCTTTTGGGGCTCAAAGCTTCATTTTTAGGGTCCACAGCTTTGAGTCTAGACTTCAGAATTGCCCTTTTATGGCCCAAACCCTCATTTTTAGCGTCCAAACCCCTCTTTTGGGGCTCAAAGCTTCATTTTCAGGGTCCACAGCTTTGTGTCTAGACTTCAGAATTGCCTTTTTATGGCCCAAACCCTCATTTTTAGAGTCCAAACCCCTCTTTTGGGGCTCAAAGCTTCATTTTCAGGGTCCACAGCTCTGAGTCTAGATTTCAGAATTGCCTTTTTATGGCTCAAACCCTCATTTTTAGGGTCCAAAGGCTCCATTTCAGTTTACAAATCTCATTTTTAGAGTCCAAAGCTGCATTTTTAGTTTCTGAAGTCTGATTTTCAGGCTCCAAAGGCTCAGTTTTAGGATCCAGCCAGTCGTTTTTAGGCTCCAAGCCATATACTGAGTTTCCAAACCCTCATTTTTGGGGTCCAACGCCTCTTTTGGGGCTCAAAGCTTCATTTTTAGGGTCCACAGCTTTGAGTCTAGACTTCAGAATTGCCCTTTTATGGCCCAAACCCTCATTTTTAGGGTCCAAACCCCTCTTTTGGGGCTCAAAGCTTCATTTTTAGGGTCCACAGCTTTGAGTCTAGACTTCAGAATTGCCCTTTTATGGCCCAAACCCTCATTTTTAGCGTCCAAACCGCTCTTTTGGGGCTCAAAGCTTCATTTTCAGGGTCCACAGCTTTGAGTCTAGAGTTCAGAATTGCCTTTTTATGGCCCAAACCCTCATTTTTAGGGTCCAAAGGCTCCATTTCAGTTTACGATGTCTCACTTTAGAGTCTAAAGCTGCATTTTTAGTTTCTGAAGTCTGATTTTCAGGCTCCAAAGGCTCAGTTTTAGGATCCAGCCAGTCGTTTTTAGGCTCCAAGCCATATACTGAGTTTCCAAACCCTCATTTTTACGGTCTAACCCCTCTTCTGGGGCTCAAAGCTTCATTTTTAGGGTCCACAGCTTTGAGTCTAGAGTTCAGAATTGCCCTTTTATGGCCCAAACCCTCATTTTTAGGGTCCAAACACCTCCTTTGGGGCTCAAAGCTTCATTTTTAGGGTCCACAGCTTTGAGTCTAGAGTTCAGAACTGCCTTTTTATGGCCCAAACCCTAATTTTGAGGATGTAAACCCTTCTTTCGGGGCTCAAAGCTTCATTTTTAGGGTACACAGCTTTGATTTTAGAGTTCAAAACTGCTTTTTTACGGCCAAAACCGTCATTTTTGTGGTGTAAACCCCTCTTTTGGGGCTCAAAGCTTCATTTTTAGGGTCCACAGCTTTGAGTCTAGACTTCAGAATTGCCTTTTTTATGGTCCAAACCCTCATTTTTAAGGTCCAAAGGCTCCATTTCAGTTTACAAAGTCTCATTTTTAGAGTCCAAAGCTGCATTTTTAGTTTCTGAAGTCTGATTTTCAGGCTCCAAAGGCTCAGTTTTAGGATAAAGCCAGTCGTTTTTAGGGTCCAAGCCATATACTGAGTTTCCAAACCCTCATTTATAGGGTCCAACGCCTCTTCTGGGGCTCAAAGCTTCATTTTTAGGGTCCACAGCTTGGATTCTAGACTTCAGAATTGCCTTTTTATGGCCCAAACCCTCATTTTTAGGGTCCAAACCCCTCTTTTGGGGCTCAAAGCTTCATTTTTAGGGTCCACAGCTTTGAGTCTAGACTTCAGAATTGCCCTTTTATGGCCCAAACCCTCATTTTTAGCGTCCAAACCCCTCTTTTGGGGCTCAAAGCTTCATTTTCAGGGTCCACAGCTTTGAGTCTAGACTTCAGAATTGCCTTTTTATGGCCCAAACCCTCATTTTTAGGGTGTAAACCCCTGTTTTGGGGCTCAAAGCTTCATTTTCAGGGTCCACAGCTTTGAGTCTAGACTTCAGAATTGCCGTTTTATGGTCCAAACCCTCATTTTTAAGGTCCAAAGGCTCCATTTCAGTTTACGAAGTCTCAGTTTAGAGTCCAAAGCTGCATTTTTAGTTTCTGAAGTCTGATTTTCAGGCTCCAAAGGCTCAGTTTTAGGATCCAGCCAGTCGTTTTTAGGCTCCAAGCCATATACTGAGTTTCCAAACCCTCATTTTTACGGTCTAACCCCTCTTCTGGGGCTCAAAGCTTCATTTTTAGGGTCCACAGCTTTGAGTCTAGACTTCAGAACTGCCTTTTTATGGCCCAAACCCTCATTTTGAGGGTGTAAACCCTTCTTTCGGGGCTCAAAGCTTCATTTTTAGGGTATACACCTTTGATTTTAGAGTTCTAAACTGCCTTTTTACGGCCAAAACCATCATTTTTGTAGTGTAAACCCCTCTTTTGGGGCTCAAAGCTCCACTTTTAGGGTCCACAGCTTTGAGTATGGAGTTCAGAATTGCCTTTTTATGGCCCAAACCCTCATTTTTAGCGTCCAAACCCCTCTTTTGGGGCTCCAAGCTTCATTTTCAGGGTCCACAGCTCTGAGTCTAGATTTCAGAATTGCCTTTTTATGGCTCAAACCCTCATTTTTAGGGTCCAAAGGCTCCATTTCAGTTTACAAATCTCATTTTTAGAGTCCAAAGCTGCATTTTTAGTTTCTGAAGTCTGATTTTCAGGCTCCAAAGGCTCAGTTTTAGGATCCAGCCAGTCGTTTTTAGGCTCCAAGCCATATACTGAGTTTCCAAACCCTCATTTTTGGGGTCTAACCCCTCTTTTGGGGCTCAAAGCTTCATTTTTAGGGTCCACAGCTTTGAGTCTAGACTTCAGAATTGCCTTTTTATGGCCCAAACCCTCATTTTTAGGGTGTAAACCCCTCTTTTGGGGCTCCAAGCTTCATTTTCAGGGTCCACAGCTTTGAGTCTAGAGTTCAGAATTGCCTTTTTATGGCCCAAACCCTCATTTTTAGGGTCCAAAGGCTCCATTTCAGTTTACAAAGTCTCAGTTTAGAGTCCAAAGCTGCATTTTTAGTTTCTGAAGTCTGATTTTCAGGCTCCAAAGGCTCAGTTTTAGGATCCAGCCAGTCGTTTTTAGGCTCCAAGCCATATACTGAGTTTCCAAACCCTCATTTTTACGGTCTAACCCCTCTTCTGGGGCTCAAAGCTTCATTTTTAGGGTCCACAGCTTTGAGTCTAGACTTCAGAATTGCCCTTTTATGGCCCAAACCCTCATTTTTAGCGTCCAAACACCTCCTTTGGGGCTCAAAGCTTCATTTTTAGGGTCCACAGCTTTGAGTCTAGAGTTCAGAACTGCCTTTTTATGGCCCAAACCCTCATTTTGAGGGTGTAAACCCTTCTTTCGGGGCTCAAAGCTTCATTTTTAGGGTACACACCTTTGATTTTAGAGTTCAAAACTGCCTTTTTACGGCCAAAACCGTCATTTTTGTGGTGTAAACCCCTCTTTTGGGGCTCAAAGCTCCACTTTTAGGGTCCACAGCTTTGAGTCTGGAGTTCAGAATTGCCTTTTTATGGCCCAAACCCTCATTTTTATGGTGTAAACCCCTCTTTTGGGGCTCAAAGCTTCATTTTCAGGGTCCACAGCTTTGAGTCTAGACTTCAGAATTGCCTTTTTTATGGTCCAAACCCTCATTTTTAAGGTCCAAAGGCTCCATTTCAGTTTACAAAGTCTCATTTTTAGAGTCCAAAGCTGCATTTTTAGTTTCTGAAGTCTGATTTTCAGGCTCCAAAGGCTCAGTTTTAGGATAAAGCCAGTTGTTTTTAGGGTCCAAGCCATATACTGAGTTTCCAAACCCTCATTTATAGGGTCCAACGCCTCTTTTGGGGCTCAAAGCTTCATTTCTGGGTCCACAGCTTGGATTCTAGAGTTCAGAATTGCCTTTTTATGGCCCAGACCCTCATTTTTAGGGTCCAAACCCCTCTTTTGGGGCTCAAAGCTTCATTTTTAGGGTCCACAGCTTTGAGTCTAGACTTCAGAATTGCCCTTTTATGGCCCAAACCCTCATTTTTATCGTCCAAACCCCTCTTTTGGGGCTCAAAGCTTCATTTTTAGGGTCCACAGCTTTGAGTCTAGACTTCAGAATTGCCCTTTTATGGCCCAAACCCTCATTTTTACCGTTCAAACCCCTCTTTTGGGGCTCAAAGCTTCATTTTTAGGGTCCACAGCTTTGAGTCTAGACTTCAGAATTGCCTTTTTATGGCCCAAACCCTCATTTTTAGGGTGTAAACCCCTCTTTTGGGGCTCAAAGCTTCATTTTCAGGGTCCACAGCTTTGAGTCTAGACTTCAGAATTGCCGTTTTATGGTCCAAACCCTCATTTTTAATGTCCAAAGGCTCCATTTCAGTTTACGAAGTCTCAGTTTAGAGTCCAAAGCTGCATTTTTAGTTTCTGAAGTCTGATTTTCAGGCTCCAAAGGCTCAGTTTTAGGATCCAGCCAGTCGTTTTTAGGCTCCAAGCCATATACTGAGTTTCCAAACCCTCATTTTTACGGTCTAACCCCTCTTCTGGGGCTCAAAGCTTCATTTTTAGGGTCCACAGCTTTGAGTCTAGAGTTCAGAACTGCCTTTTTATGGCCCAAACCCTCATTTTGAGGGTGTAAACCCTTCTTTCGGGGCTCAAAGCTTCATTTTTAGGGTATACACCTTTGATTTTAGAGTTCTAAACTGCCTTTTTAAGGCCAAAACCATCATTTTTGTGGTGTAAACCCCTCTTTTGGGGCTCAAAGCTCCACTTCTAGGGTCCACAGCTTGGAGTCTAGAGTTCAGAATTGCCTTTTTATGGCCCAAACCCTCATTTTTAGAGTCCAAACCCCTCTTTTGGGGCTCAAAGCTTCATTTTCAGGGTCCACAGCTCTGAGTCTAGATTTCAGAATTGCCTTTTTATGGCTCAAACCCTCATTTTTAGGGTCCAAAGGCTCCATTTCAGTTTACAAATCTCATTTTTAGAGTCCAAAGCTGCATTTTTAGTTTCTGAAGTCTGATTTTCAGGCTCCAAAGGCTCAGTTTTAGGATCCAGCCAGTCGTTTTTAGGCTCCAAGCCATATACTGAGTTTCCAAACCCTCATTTTTGGGGTCCAACGCCTCTTTTGGGGCTCAAAGCTTCATTTTTAGGGTCCACAGCTTTGAGTCTAGACTTCAGAATTGCCCTTTTATGGCCCAAACCCTCATTTTTAGGGTCCAAACCCCTCTTTTGGGGCTCAAAGCTTCATTTTTAGGGTCCACAGCTTTGAGTCTAGACTTCAGAATTGCCCTTTTATGGCCCAAACCCTCATTTTTAGCGTCCAAACCCCTCTTTTGGGGCTCAAAGCTTCATTTTCAGGGTCCACAGCTTTGAGTCTAGAGTTCAGAATTGCCTTTTTATGGCCCAAACCCTCATTTTTAGGGTCCAAAGGCTCCATTTCAGTTTACGATGTCTCACTTTAGAGTCTAAAGCTGCATTTTTAGTTTCTGAAGTCTGATTTTCAGGCTCCAAAGGCTCAGTTTTAGGATCCAGCCAGTCGTTTTTAGGCTCCAAGCCATATACTGAGTTTCCAAACCCTCATTTTTACGGTCTAACCCCTCTTCTGGGGCTCAAAGCTTCATTTTTAGGGTCCACAGCTTTGAGTCTAGAGTTCAGAATTGCCCTTTTATGGCCCAAACCCTCATTTTTAGGGTCCAAACACCTCCTTTGGGGCTCAAAGCTTCATTTTTAGGGTCCACAGCTTTGAGTCTAGAGTTCAGAACTGCCTTTTTATGGCCCAAACCCTAATTTTGAGGATGTAAACCCTTCTTTCGGGGCTCAAAGCTTCATTTTTAGGGTACACAGCTTTGATTTTAGAGTTCAAAACTGCTTTTTTACGGCCAAAACCGTCATTTTTGTGGTGTAAACCCCTATTTTGGGGCTCAAAGCTCCACTTCTAGGGTCTACAGCTTTGAGTCTGGAGTTCAGAATTGCCTTTTTTATGGCCCAAACCCTCATTTTTAGCGTCCAAACCCCTCTTTTGGGGCTCAAAGCTTCATTTTTAGGGTCCACAGCTTTGAGTCTAGAGTTCAGAATTGCCTTTTTATGGCCCAAACCCTCATTTTTAGGGTGTAAACCCCTCTTTTGGGGCTCCAAGCTTCATTTTCAGGGTCCACAGCTTTGAGTCTAGAGTTCAGAATTGCCTTTTTATGGCCCAAACCCTCATTTTTAGGGTCCAAACACCTCCTTTGGGGCTCAAAGCTTCATTTTTAGGGTCCACAGCTTTGAGTCTAGAGTTCAGAACTGCCTTTTTATGGCCCAAACCCTCATTTTGAGGGTGTAAACCCTTCTTTCGGGGCTCAAAGCTTCATTTTTAGGGTACACACCTTTGATTTTAGAGTTCAAAACTGCCTTTTTACGGCCAAAACCGTCATTTTTGTGGTGTAAACCCCTCTTTTGGGGCTCAAAGCTCCACTTTTAGGGTCCACAGCTTTGAGTCTAGACTTCAGAATTGCCTTTTTTATGGTGCAAACCCTCATTTTTAAGGTCCAAAGGCTCCATTTCAGTTTACAAAGTCTCATTTTTAGAGTCCAAAGCTGCATTTTTAGTTTCTGAAGTCTGATTTTCAGGCTCCAAAGGCTCAGTTTTAGGATAAAGCCAGTCGTTTTTAGGGTCCAAGCCATATACTGAGTTTCCAAACCCTCATTTATAGGGTCCAACGCCTCTTTTGGGGCTCAAAGCTTCATTTTTAGGGTCCACAGCTTGGATTCTAGACTTCAGAATTGCCTTTTTATGGCCCAAACCCTCATTTTTAGGGTCCAAACCCCTCTTTTGGGGCTCAAAGCTTCATTTTTAGGGTCCACAGCTTTGAGTCTAGACTTCAGAATTGCCCTTTTATGGCCCAAACCCTCATTTTTAGCGTCCAAACCCCTCTTTTGGGGCTCAAAGCTTCATTTTCAGGGTCCACAGCTTTGAGTCTAGACTTCAGAATTGCCTTTTTATGGCCCAAACCCTCATTTTTAGGGTGTAAACCCCTCTTTTGGGGCTCAAAGCTTCATTTTCAGGGTCCACAGCTTTGAGTCTAGACTTCAGAATTGCCGTTTTATGGTCCAAACCCTCATTTTTAAGGTCCAAAGGCTCCATTTCAGTTTACGAAGTCTCAGTTTAGAGTCCAAAGCTGCATTTTTAGTTTCTGAAGTCTGATTTTCAGGCTCCAAAGGCTCAGTTTTAGGATCCAGCCAGTCGTTTTTAGGCTCCAAGCCATATACTGAGTTTCCAAACCCTCATTTTTACGGTCTAACCCCTCTTCTGGGGCTCAAAGCTTCATTTTTAGGGTCCACAGCTTTGAGTCTAGACTTCAGAACTGCCTTTTTATGGCCCAAACCCTCATTTTGAGGGTGTAAACCCTTCTTTCGGGGCTCAAAGCTTCATTTTTAGGGTATACACCTTTGATTTTAGAGTTCTAAACTGCCTTTTTACGGCCAAAACCATCATTTTTGTGGTGTAAACCCCTCTTTTGGGGCTCAAAGCTCCACTTTTAGGGTCCACAGCTTTGAGTCTAGACTTCAGAATTGCCCTTTTATGGCCCAAACCCTCATTTTTAGGGTCCAAACCCCTCTTTTGGGGCTCAAAGCTTCATTTTCAGGGTCCACAGCTCTGAGTCTAGATTTCAGAATTGCCTTTTTATGGCTCAAACCCTCATTTTTAGGGTCCAAAGGCTCCATTTCAGTTTACAAATCTCATTTTTAGAGTCCAAAGCTGCATTTTTAGTTTCTGAAGTCTGATTTTCAGGCTCCAAAGGCTCAGTTTTAGGATCCAGCCAGTCGTTTTTAGGCTCCAAGCCATATACTGAGTTTCCAAACCCTCATTTTTGGGGTCTAACCCCTCTTTTGGGGCTCAAAGCTTCATTTTTAGGGTCCACAGCTTTGAGTCTAGACTTCAGAATTGCCTTTTTATGGCCCAAACCCTCATTTTTAGGGTGTAAACCCCTCTTTTGGGGCTCCAAGTTTCATTTTCAGGGTCCACAGCTTTGAGTCTAGAGTTCAGAATTGCCTTTTTATGGCCCAAACCCTCATTTTTAGGGTCCAAAGGCTCCATTTCAGTTTACAAAGTCTCAGTTTAGAGTCCAAAGCTGCATTTTTAGTTTCTGAAGTCTGATTTTCAGGCTCCAAAGGCTCAGTTTTAGGATCCAGCCAGTCGTTTTTAGGCTCCAAGCCATATACTGAGTTTCCAAACCCTCATTTTTACGGTCTAACCCCTCTTCTGGGGCTCAAAGCTTCATTTTTAGGGTCCACAGCTTTGAGTCTAGACTTCAGAATTGCCCTTTTATGGCCCAAACCCTCATTTTTAGCGTCCAAACACCTCCTTTGGGGCTCAAAGCTTCATTTTTAGGGTCCACAGCTTTGAGTCTAGAGTTCAGAACTGCCTTTTTATGGCCCAAACCCTCATTTTGAGGGTGTAAACCCTTCTTTCGGGGCTCAAAGCTTCATTTTTAGGGTACACACCTTTGATTTTAGAGTTCAAAACTGCCTTTTTACGGCCAAAACCGTCATTTTTGTGGTGTAAACCCCTCTTTTGGGGCTCAAAGCTCCACTTTTAGGGTCCACAGCTTTGAGTCTGGAGTTCAGAATTGCCTTTTTATGGCCCAAACCCTCATTTTTATGGTGTAAACCCCTCTTTTGGGGCTCAAAGCTTCATTTTCAGGGTCCACAGCTTTGAGTCTAGACTTCAGAATTGCCTTTTTTATGGTCCAAACCCTCATTTTTAAGGTCCAAAGGCTCCATTTCAGTTTACAAAGTCTCATTTTTAGAGTCCAAAGCTGCATTTTTAGTTTCTGAAGTCTGATTTTCAGGCTCCAAAGGCTCAGTTTTAGGATCCAGCCAGTCGTTTTTAGGCTCCAAGCCATATACTGAGTTTCCAAACCCTCATTTTTACGGTCTAACCCCTCTTCTGGGGCTCAAAGCTTCATTTTTAGGGTCCACAGCTTTGAGTCTGGAGTTTAGAATTGCATTTTTTATGGCCCAAACCCTCATTTTTAGAGTCCAAACCCCTCTTTTGGGGCTCCAAGCTTCATTTTCAGGGTCCACAGCTCTGAGTCTAGATTTCAGAATTGCCTTTTTATGGCCCAAACCCTCATTTTTAGGGTCCAAAGGCTCCATTTCAGTTTACAAATCTCATTTTTAGAGTCCAAAGCTGCATTTTTAGTTTCTGAAGTCTGATTTTCAGGCTCCAAAGGCTCAGTTTTAGGATAAAGCCAGTTGTTTTTAGGGTCCAAGCCATATACTGAGTTTCCAAACCCTCATTTATAGGGTCCAACGCCTCTTTTGGGGCTCAAAGCTTCATTTTTAGGGTCCACAGCTTGGATTCTAGAGTTCAGAATTGCCTTTTTATGGCCCAGACCCTCATTTTTAGGGTCCAAACCCCTCTTTTGGGGCTCAAAGCTTCATTTTTAGGGTCCACAGCTTTGAGTCTAGACTTCAGAATTGCCCTTTTATGGCCCAAACCCTCATTTTTAGCGTCCAAACCCCTCTTTTGGGGCTCAAAGCTTCATTTTTAGGGTCCACAGCTTTGAGTCTAGACTTCAGAATTGCCCTTTTATGGCCCAAACCCTCATTTTTAGCGTTCAAACCCCTCTTTTGGGGCTCAAAGCTTCATTTTTAGGGTCCACAGCTTTGAGTCTAGACTTCAGAATTGCCTTTTTATGGCCCAAACCCTCATTTTTAGGGTGTAAACCCCTCTTTTGGGGCTCAAAGCTTCATTTTCAGGGTCCACAGCTTTGAGTCTAGACTTCAGAATTGCCGTTTTATGGTCCAAACCCTCATTTTTAATGTCCAAAGGCTCCATTTCAGTTTACGAAGTCTCAGTTTAGAGTCCAAAGCTGCATTTTTAGTTTCTGAAGTCTGATTTTCAGGCTCCAAAGGCTCAGTTTTAGGATCCAGCCAGTCGTTTTTAGGCTCCAAGCCATATACTGAGTTTCCAAACCCTCATTTTTACGGTCTAACCCCTCTTCTGGGGCTCAAAGCTTCATTTTTAGGGTCCACAGCTTTGAGTCTAGAGTTCAGAACTGCCTTTTTATGGCCCAAACCCTCATTTTGAGGGTGTAAACCCTTCTTTCGGGGCTCAAAGCTTCATTTTTAGGGTATACACCTTTGATTTTAGAGTTCTAAACTGCCTTTTTACGGCCAAAACCATCATTTTTGTGGTGTAAACCCCTCTTTTGGGGCTCAAAGCTCCACTTCTAGGGTCCACAGCTTTGAGTCTGGAGTTTAGAATTGCATTTTTTATGGCCCAAACCCTCATTTTTAGAGTCCAAACCCCTCTTTTGGGGCTCCAAGCTTCATTTTCAGGGTCCACAGCTCTGAGTCTAGATTTCAGAATTGCCTTTTTATGGTCCAAACCCTCATTTTTAAGGTCCAAAGGCTCCATTTCAGTTTACAAATCTCATTTTTAGAGTCCAAAGCTGCATTTTTAGTTTCTGAAGTCTGATTTTCAGGCTCCAAAGGCTCAGTTTTAGGATCCAGCCAGTCGTTTTTAGGCTCCAAGCCATATACTGAGTTTCCAAACCCTCATTTTTGGGGTCTAACCCCTCTTTTGGGGCTCAAAGCTTCATTTTTAGGGTCCACAGCTTTGAGTCTAGACTTCAGAATTGCCTTTTTTATGGCCCAAACCCTCATTTTTAGGGTCCAACCCCTTTTTTGGGGCTCCAAGCTTCATTTTCAGGGTCCACAGCTTGGATTCTAGAGTTCAGAATTGCCTTTTTATGGCCCAAACCCTCATTTTTAGGGTCCAAAGGCTCCATTTCAGTTTACAAATCTCATTTTTAGAGTCCAAAGCTGCATTTTTAGTTTCTGAAGTCTGATTTTCAGGCTCCAAAGGCTCAGTTTTAAGATCCAGCCAGTCGTTTTTAGGCTCCAAGCCATATACTGAGTTTCCAAACCCTCATTTATAGGGTCCTCAGCATTGATTCTAGAGTTAAGAACTGCCTTTTTATGGCCCAAACCCTCATTTTTAGGGTGTAAACCCCTCTTTTGGGGCTCAAAGCTCCACTTTTAGGGTCCACAGCTTTGAGTCTGGAGTTCAGAATTGCCTTTTTATGGGCCAAACCCTCATTTTTAGGGTCCAAACCCCTCTTTTGGGGCTCAAAGCTTCATTTTCAGGGTCCACAGCTTTGAGTCTAGACTTCAGAATTGCCCTTTTATGGCCCAAACCCTCATTTTTAGGGTCCAAACACCTCCTTTGGGGCTCAAAGCTTCATTTTTAGGGTCCACAGCTTTGAGTCTAGAGTTCAGAACTGCCTTTTTATGGCCCAAACCCTAATTTTGAGGATGTAAACCCTTCTTTCGGGGCTCAAAGCTTCATTTTTAGGGTACACACCTTTGATTTTAGAGTTCAAAACTGCTTTTTTACGGCCAAAACCCTCATTTTTGTGGTGTAAACCCCTGTTTTGGGGCTCAAAGCTCCACTTCTAGGGTCTAGAGCTTTGAGTCTGGAGTTCAGAATTGCCTTTTTATGGCCCAAACCCTCATTTTTAGCGTCCAAACCCCTCTTTTGGGGCTCCAAGCTTCATTTTTAGGGTCCACAGCTTTGAGTCTAGACTTCAGAATTGCCTTTTTATGGCCCAAACCCTCATTTTTAGGGTCCAAACCCCTCTTTTGGGGCTCAAAGCTTCATTTTCAGGGTCCACAGCTTTGAGTCTAGACTTCAGAATTGCCTTTTTATGGTCCAAACCCTCATTTTTAAGGTCCAAAGGCTCCATTTCAGTTTACAAAGTCTCATTTTTAGAGTCCAAAGCTGCATTTTTAGTTTCTGAAGTCTGATTTTCAGGCTCCAAAGGCTCAGTTTTAGGATAAAGCCAGTCGTTTTTAGGGTCCAAGCCATATACTGAGTTTCCAAACCCTCATTTATAGGGTCCAACGCCTCTTTTGGGGCTCAAAGCTTCATTTTTAGGGTCCACAGCTTGGATTCTAGACTTCAGAATTGCCTTTTTATGGCCCAAACCCTCATTTTTAGCGTCCAAACCCCTCTTTTGGGGCTCCAAGCTTCATTTTTAGGGTCCACAGCTTTGAGTCTAGAGTTCAGAATTGCCTTTTTATGGCCCAAACCCTCATTTTTATGGTGTAAACCCCTCTTTTGGGGCTCAAAGCTTCATTTTCAGGGTCCACAGCTTTGAGTCTAGATTTCAGAATTGCCGTTTTATGGTCCAAACCCTCATTTTTAAGGTCCAAAGGCTCCATTTCAGTTTACGAAGTCTCAGTTTAGAGTCCAAAGCTGCATTTTTAGTTTCTGAAGTCTGATTTTCAGGCTCCAAAGGCTCAGTTTTAGGATAAAGCCAGTCGTTTTTAGGCTCCAAGCCATATACTGAGTTTCCAAACCCTCATTTATAGGGTCCAACGCCTCTTTTGGGGCTCAAAGCTTCATTTTTAGGGTCCATAGCTTTGAGTCTAGAGTTCAGAATTGCCTTTTTATGGCCCAAACCCTCATTTTTAGCGTCCAAACCCCTCTTTTGGGGCTCCAAGCTTCATTTTCAGGGTCCACAGCTCTGAGTCTAGATTTCAGAATTGCCTTTTTATGGCCCAAACCCTCATTTTTAGGGTCCAAAGGCTCCATTTCAGTTTACAAATCTCATTTTTAGAGTCCAAAGCTGCATTTTTAGTTTCTGAAGTCTGATTTTCAGGCTCCAAAGGCTCAGTTTTAGGATAAAGCCAGTCGTTTTTAGGGTCCAAGCCATATACTGAGTTTCCAAACCCTCATTTATAGGGTCCAACGCCTCTTTTGGGGCTCAAAGCTTCATTTTTAGGGTCCACAGCTTGGATTCTAGACTTCAGAATTGCCTTTTTATGGCCCAAACCCTCATTTTTAGGGTCCAAACCCCTCTTTTGGGGCTCCAAGCTTCATTTTTAGGGTCCACAGCTTTGAGTCTAGACTTCAGAATTGCCCTTTTACGGCCCAAACCCTCATTTTTAGCGTCCAAACCCCTCTTTCGGGGCTCAAAGCTTCATTTTTAGGGTCCACAGCTTTGAGTCTGGAGTTCAGAATTGCCTTTTTATGGCCCAAACCCTCATTTTTAGCGTCCAAACCCCTCTTTTGGGGCTCAAAGCTTCATTTTTAGGGTCCACAGCTTTGAGTCTAGAGTTCAGAATTGCCTTTTTATGGCCCAAACCCTCATTTTTAGGGTGTAATCCCCTCTTTTGGGGCTCAAAGCTTCATTTTCAGGGTCCACAGCTTTGAGTCTAGACTTCAGAATTGCCTTTTTATGGTCCAAACCCTCATTTTTAAGGTCCAAAGGCTCCATTTCAGTTTACGATGTCTCAGTTTAGAGTCCAAAGCTGCATTTTCAGTTTCTGAAGTCTGATTTTCAGGCTCCAAAGGCTCAGTTTTAGGATCCAGCCAGTCGTTTTTAGGCTCCAAGCCATATACTGAGTTTCCAAACCCTCATTTTTACGGTCTAACCCCTCTTCTGGGGCTCAAAGCTTCATTTTTAGGGTCCACAGCTTTGAGTCTAGACTTCAGAATTGCCCTTTTATGGCCCAAACCCTCATTTTTAGCGTCCAAACCCCTCTTTTGGGGCTCAAAGCTTCATTTTTAGGGTCCACAGCTTGGATTCTAGACCTCAGAATTGCCTTTTTTATGGCCCAAACCCTTATTTTTATGGTGTAAACCCCTCTTTTGGGGCTCAAAGCTTCATTTTCAGGGTCCACAGCTTTGAGTCTAGAGTTCAGAACTGCCTTTTTATGGCCCCAACCCTCATTTTGAGGGTGCAAACCCTTCTTTCGGGGCTCAAAGCTTCATTTTTAGGGTACACACCTTTGATTTTAGAGTTCAAAACTGCCTTTTTACGGCCAAAACCGTCATTTTTGTGGTGTAAACCCCTCTTTTGGGGCTCAAAGCTCCACTTTTAGGGTCCACAGCTTTGAGTCTGGAGTTCAGAATTGCCTTTTTATGGCCCAAACCCTCATTTTTAGCGTCCAAACCCCTCTTTTGGGGCTCCAAGCTTCATTTTTAGGGTCCACAGCTTTGATTCTAGACTTCAGAATTGCCTTTTTTATGGTGCAAACCCTCATTTTTAAGGTCCAAAGGCTCCATTTCAGTTTACAAAGTCTCATTTTTAGAGTCCAAAGCTGCATTTTTAGTTTCTGAAGTCTGATTTTCAGGCTCCAAAGGCTCAGTTTTAGGATAAAGCCAGTCGTTTTTAGGGTCCAAGCCATATACTGAGTTTCCAAACCCTCATTTTTGGGGTCCAACCCCTCTTTTGGGGCTCAAAGCTTCATTTTTAGGGTCCACAGCTCGGATTCTAGACTTCAGAATTGCCTTTTTATGGCCCAAACCCTCATTTTTAGGGTCCAAACCCCTCTTTTGGGGCTCCAAGCTTCATTTTTAGGGTCCACAGCTTTGAGTCTAGACTTCAGAATTGCCCTTTTATGGCCCAAACCCTCATTTTTAGCGTCCAAACCCCTCTTTTGGGGCTCAAAGCTTCATTTTCAGGGTCCACAGCTTTGAGTCTAGAGTTCAGAATTGCCTTTTTATGGCCCAAACCCTCATTTTTAGGGTCCAAAGGCTCCATTTCAGTTTACGATGTCTCAGTTTAGAGTCCAAAGCTGCATTTTTAGTTTCTGAAGTCTGATTTTCAGGCTCCAAAGGCTCAGTTTTAGGATCCAGCCAGTCGTTTTTAGGCTCCAAGCCATATACTGAGTTTCTAAACCCTCATTTTTATGGTGTAAACCCCTCTTTTGGGGCTCAAAGCTTCATTTTTAGGGTCCACAGCTTTGAGTCTAGAGTTCAGAATTGCCTTTTTATGGCCCAAACCCTCATTTTGAGGGTCCAAACCCCTCTTTTGGGGCTCAAAGCTCCACTTTTACGGTCCACAGCTTTGAGTCTGGAGTTCAGAATTGCCTTTTTATGGCCCAAACCCTCATTTTTGTAGTGTAAACCCCTCTTTTGGGGCTCAAAGCTCCACTTTTAGGGTCCACAGCTTTGATTCTAGACTTCAGAATTGCCTTTTTATGGCCCAAACCCTCATTTTTAGGGTGTAATCCCCTCTTTTGGGGCTCCAAGCTTCATTTTCAGGGTTCACAGCTTGGATTCTAGACTTCAGAATTGCCTTTTTTTGGTCCAAACCCTCATTTTTAAGGTCCAAAGGCTCCATTTCAGTTTACAAAGTCTCATTTTTAGAGTCCAAAGCTGCATTTTTAGTTTCTGAAGTCTGATTTTCAGGCTCCAAAGGCTCAGTTTTAGGATCCAGCCAGTCGTTTTTAGGCTCCAAGCCATATACTGAGTTTCCAAACCCTCATTTTTACGGTCTAACCCCTCTTCTGGGGCTCAAAGCTTCATTTTTAGGGTCCACAGCTTTGAGTCTAGACTTCAGAATTGCCCTTTTATGGCCCAAACCCTCATTTTTAGGGTCCAAACACCTCCTTTGGGGCTCAAAGCTTCATTTTTAGGGTCCACAGCTTTGAGTCTAGAGTTCAGAACTGCCTTTTTATGGCCCCAACCCTCATTTTGAGGGTGTAAACCCTTCTTTCGGGGCTCAAAGCTTCATTTTTAGGGTACACACCTTTGATTTTAGAGTTCAAAACTGCCTTTTTACGGCCAAAACCGTCATTTTTAGCGTCCAAACCCCTCTTTTGGGGCTCAAAGCTCCACTTTTACGGTCCTCAGCTTTGAGTCTGGAGTTCAGAACTGCCTTTTTATGGCCCAAACCCTCATTTTTAGGGTGTAATCCCCTCTTTTGGGGCTCCAAGCTTCATTTTCAGGGTCCACAGCTTTGATTCTAGACTTCAGAATTGCCTTTTTATGGTCCAAACCCTCATTTTTAAGGTCCAAAGGCTCCATTTCAGTTTACGAAGTCTCAGTTTAGAGTCCAAAGCTGCATTTTTAGTTTCTGAAGTCTGATTTTCAGGCTCCAAAGGCTCAGTTTTAGGATCCAGCCAGTCGTTTTTAGGCTCCAAGCCATATACTGAGTTTCCAAACCCTCATTTTTACGGTCTAACCCCTCTTCTGGGGCTCAAAGCTTCATTTTTAGGGTCCACAGCTTTGAGTCTAGACTTCAGAATTGCCCTTTTATGGCCCAAACCCTCATTTTTAGCGTCCAAACCCCTCTTTTGGGGCTCAAAGCTTCATTTTTAGGGTCCACAGCTTGGATTCTAGACCTCAGAATTGCCTTTTTTATGGCCCAAACCCTTATTTTTTTGGTGTAAACCCCTCTTTTGGGGCTCAAAGCTTCATTTTCAGGGTCCACAGCTTTGAGTCTAGAGTTCAGAACTGCCTTTTTATGGCCCAAACCCTCATTTTGAGGGTGTAAACCCTTCTTTCGGGGCTCAAAGTTTCATTTTTAGGGTACACACCTTTGATTTTAGAGTTCAAAACTGCCTTTTTACGGCCAAAACCGTCATTTTTGTGGTGTAAACCCCTCTTTTGGGGCTCAAAGCTCCACTTTTAGGGTCCACAGCTTTGAGTCTGGAGTTCAGAATTGCCTTTTTATGGCCCAAACCCTCATTTTTAGCGTCCAAACCCCTCTTTTGGGGCTCCAAGCTTCATTTTTAGGGTCCACAGCTTTGATTCTAGACTTCAGAATTGCCTTTTTTATGGTGCAAACCCTCATTTTTAAGGTCCAAAGGCTCCATTTCAGTTTACAAAGTCTCATTTTTAGAGTCCAAAGCTGCATTTTTAGTTTCTGAAGTCTGATTTTCAGGCTCCAAAGGCTCAGTTTTAGGATAAAGCCAGTCGTTTTTAGGGTCCAAGCCATATACTGAGTTTCCAAACCCTCATTTATAGGGTCCAACCCCTCTTTTGGGGCTCAAAGCTTCATTTTTAGGGTCCACAGCTTGGATTCTAGAGTTCAGAATTGCCTTTTTATGGCCCAGACCCTCATTTTTAGGGTCCAAACCCCTCTTTTGGGGCTCAAAGCTTCATTTTTAGGGTCCACAGCTTTGAGTCTAGACTTCAGAATTGCCCTTTTATGGCCCAAACCCTCATTTTTATGGTGTAAACCCCTCTTTTGGGGCTCAAAGCTTCATTTTCAGGGTCCACAGCTTTGAGTCTAGACTTCAGAATTGCCTTTTTATGGTCCAAACCCTCATTTTTAAGGTCCAAAGGCTCCATTTCAGTTTACGAAGTCTCAGTTTAGAGTCCAAAGCTGCATTTTTAGTTTCTGAAGTCTGATTTTCAGGCTCCAAAGGCTCAGTTTTAGGATCCAGCCAGTCGTTTTTAGGCTCCAAGCCATATACTGAGTTTCCAAACCCTCATTTTTACGGTCTAACCCCTCTTCTGGGGCTCAAAGCTTCATTTTTAGGGTCCGCAGCTTTGAGTCTAGACTTCAGAATTGCCCTTTTATGGCCCAAACCCTCATTTTTAGCGTCCAAACCCCTCTTTTGGGGCTCAAAGCTTCATTTTTAGGGTCCACAGCTTGGATTCTAGACCTCAGAATTGCATTTTTTATGGCCCAAACCCTTATTTTTATGGTGTAAACCCCTCTTTTGGGGCTGAAAGCTTCATTTTCAGGGTCCACAGCTTTGAACTAGACTTCAGAATTGCCTTTTTATGGTCCAAACCCTCATTTTTAAGGTCCAAAGGCTCCATTTCAGTTTACGAAGTCTCAGTTTAGAGTCCAAAGCTGCATTTTTAGTTTCTGAAGTCTGATTTTCAGGCTCCAAAGGCTCAGTTTTAGGATCCAGCCAGTCGTTTTTAGGCTCCAAGCCATATACTGAGTTTCCAAACCCTCATTTTTACGGTCTAACCCCTCTTCTGGGGCTCAAAGCTTCATTTTTAGGGTCCACAGCTTTGAGTCTAGACTTCAGAATTGCCCTTTTATGGCCCAAACCCTCATTTTTAGCGTCCAAACCCCTTTTTGGGGCTCAAAGCTTCATTTTTAGGGTCCACAGCTTGGATTCTAGACCTCAGAATTGCCTTTTTTATGGCCCAAACCCTTATTTTTATGGTGTAAACCCCTCTTTTGGGGCTCAAAGCTTCATTTTCAGGGTCCACAGCTTTGAGTCTAGAGTTCAGAACTGCCTTTTTATGGCCCAAACCCTCATTTTGAGGGTGTAAACCCTTCTTTCGGGGCTCAAAGCTTCATTTTTAGGGTCCACAGCTTGGATTCTAGACTTCAGAATTGCCTTTTTCATGGCCCAAACCGTCATTTTTGTGGTGTAAACCCCTCTTTTGGGGCTCAAAGCTCCACTTTTAGGGTCCACAGCTTTGAGTCTGGAGTTCAGAATTGCCTTTTTATGGCCAAAACCCTCATTTTTAGCGTCCAAACCCCTCTTTTGGGGCTCCAAGCTTCATTTTTAGGGTCCACAGCTTTGATTCTAGACTTCAGAATTGCCTTTTTTATGGTGCAAACCC
Source organism: Calonectris borealis (assembly GCF_964195595.1). Taxonomy (NCBI): domain Eukaryota; kingdom Metazoa; phylum Chordata; class Aves; order Procellariiformes; family Procellariidae; genus Calonectris; species Calonectris borealis. Next base: position 376,621 of record NW_027441474.1, on the reverse strand, counting down.
TCATTTTTAAGGTCCAAAGGCTCCATTTCAGTTTACAAAGTCTCATTTTTAGAGTCCAAAGCTGCATTTTTAGTTTCTGAAGTCTGATTTTCAGGCTCCAAAGGCTCAGTTTTAGGATAAAGCCAGTCGTTTTTAGGGTCCAAGCCATATACTGAGTTTCCAAACCCTCATTTTTGGGGTCCAACCCCTCTTTTGGGGCTCAAAGCTTCATTTTTAGGGTCCACAGCTCGGATTCTAGACTTCAGAATTGCCTTTTTATGGCCCAAACCCTCATTTTTAGGGTCCAAACCCCTCTTTTGGGGCTCCAAGCTTCATTTTCAGGGTCCACAGCTTTGAGTCTAGAGTTCAGAATTGCCTTTTTATGGCCCAAACCCTCATTTTTAGGGTCCAAAGGCTCCATTTCAGTTTACGAAGTCTCAGTTTAGAGTCCAAAGCTGCATTTTTAGTTTCTGAAGTCTGATTTTCAGGCTCCAAAGGCTCAGTTTTAGGATCCAGCCAGTCGTTTTTAGGCTCCAAGCCATATACTGAGTTTCTAAACCCTCATTTTTATGGTGTAAACCCCTCTTTTGGGGCTCAAAGCTTCATTTTTAGGGTCCACAGCTTTGAGTCTAGAGTTCAGAATTGCCTTTTTATGGCCCAAACCCTCATTTTGAGGGTCCAAACCCCTCTTTTGGGGCTCAAAGCTCCACTTTTACGGTCCACAGCTTTGAGTCTGGAGTTCAGAATTGCCTTTTTATGGCCCAAACCCTCATTTTTGTAGTGTAAACCCCTCTTTTGGGGCTCAAAGCTCCACTTTTAGGGTCCACAGCTTTGATTCTAGACTTCAGAATTGCCTTTTTATGGCCCAAACCCTCATTTTTAGGGTGTAATCCCCTCTTTTGGGGCTCCAAGCTTCATTTTCAGGGTCCACAGCTTGGATTCTAGACTTCAGAATTGCCTTTTTTTGGTCCAAACCCTCATTTTTAGGGTCAAAAGGCTCCATTTCAGTTTACAAAGTCTCATTTTTAGAGTCCAAAGCTGCATTTTTAGTTTCTGAAGTCTGATTTTCAGGCTCCAAAGGCTCAGTTTTAGGATCCAGCCAGTCGTTTTTAGGCTCCAAGCCATATACTGAGTTTCCAAACCCTCATTTTTACGGTCTAACCCCTCTTCTGGGGCTCAAAGCTTCATTTTTAGGGTCCACAGCTTTGAGTCTAGACTTCAGAATTGCCCTTTTATGGCCCAAACCCTCATTTTTAGGGTCCAAACACCTCCTTTGGGGCTCAAAGCTTCATTTTTAGGGTCCACAGCTTTGAGTCTAGAGTTCAGAACTGCCTTTTTATGGCCCAAACCCTCATTTTGAGGGTGTAAACCCTTCTTTCGGGGCTCAAAGCTTCATTTTTAGGGTACACACCTTTGATTTTAGAGTTCAAAACTGCCTTTTTACGGCCAAAACCGTCATTTTTAGCGTCCAAACCCCTCTTTTGGGGCTCAAAGCTCCACTTTTACGGTCCTCAGCTTTGAGTCTGGAGTTCAGAATTGCCTTTTTATGGCCCAAACCCTCATTTTTAGCGTCCAAACCCCTCTTTTGGGGCTCCAAGCTTCATTTTTAGGGTCCACAGCTTTGATTCTAGACTTCAGAATTGCCTTTTTTATGGTGCAAACCCTCATTTTTAAGGTCCAAAGGCTCCATTTCAGTTTACAAAGTCTCATTTTTAGAGTCCAAAGCTGCATTTTTAGTTTCTGAAGTCTGATTTTCAGGCTCCAAAGGCTCAGTTTTAGGATAAAGCCAGTCGTTTTTAGGGTCCAAGCCATATACTGAGTTTCCAAACCCTCATTTTTGGGGTCCAACCCCTCTTTTGGGGCTCAAAGCTTCATTTTTAGGGTCCACAGCTTGGATTCTAGACTTCAGAATTGCCTTTTTATGGCCCAGACCCTCATTTTTAGGGTCCAAACCCCTCTTTTGGGGCTCAAAGCTTCATTTTTAGGGTCCACAGCTTTGAGTCTAGACTTCAGAATTGCCTTTTTTATCGTCCAAACCCTCATTTTTAAGGTCCAAAGGCTCCATTTCAGTTTACAAAGTCTCATTTTTAGAGTCCAAAGCTGCATTTTTAGTTTCTGAAGTCTGATTTTCAGGCTCCAAAGGCTCAGTTTTAGGATAAAGCCAGTCGTTTTTAGGGTCCAAGCCATATACTGAGTTTCCAAACCCTCATTCATAGGGTCTAACCCCTCTTCTGGGGCTCAAAGCTTCATTTTTAGGGTCCACAGCTTTGAGTCTAGACTTCAGAATTGCCCTTTTATGGCCCAAACCCTCATTTTTAGCGTCCAAACCCCTCTTTTGGGGCTCAAAGCTTCATTTTTAGGGTCCACAGGTTGGATTCTAGACCTCAGAATTGCCTTTTTTATGGCCCAAACCCTTATTTTTATGGTGTAAACCCCTCTTTTGGGGCTCAAAGCTTCATTTTCAGGGTCCACAGCTTTGAGTCTAGACTTCAGAATTGCCTTTTTATGGTCCAAACCCTCATTTTTAAGGTCCAAAGGCTCCATTTCAGTTTACGAAGTCTCAGTTTAGAGTCCAAAGCTGCATTTTTAGTTTCTGAAGTCTGATTTTCAGGCTCCAAAGGCTCAGTTTTAGGATCCAGCCAGTCGTTTTTAGGCTCCAAGCCATATACTGAGTTTCCAAACCCTCATTTTTACGGTCTAACCCCTCTTCTGGGGCTCAAAGCTTCATTTTTAGGGTCCACAGCTTTGAGTCTAGACTTCAGAATTGCCCTTTTATGGCCCAAACCCTCATTTTTAGCGTCCAAACCCCTTTTTGGGGCTCAAAGCTTCATTTTTAGGGTCCACAGCTTGGATTCTAGACCTCAGAATTGCCTTTTTTATGGCCCAAACCCTCATTTTTAGGGTGTAAACCCCTCTTTTGGGGCTCAAAGCTTCATTTTCAGGGTCCACAGCTTTGAGTCTAGAGTTCAGAACTGCCTTTTTATGGCCCAAACCCTCATTTTGAGGGTGTAAACCCTTCTTTCGGGGCTCAAAGCTTCATTTTTAGGGTACACACCTTTGATTTTAGAGTTCAAAACTGCCTTTTTACGGCCAAAACCGTCATTTTTGTGGTGTAAACCCCTCTTTTGGGGCTCAAAGCTCCACTTTTAGGGTCCACAGCTTTGAGTCTGGAGTTCAGAATTGCCTTTTTATGGCCCAAACCCTCATTTTTAGGGTCCAAAGGCTCCATTTCAGTTTACGATGTCTCAGTTTAGAGTCCAAAGCTGCATTTTTAGTTTCTGAAGTCTGATTTTCAGGCTCCAGAGGCTCAGTTTTAGGATCCAGCCAGTCGTTTTTAGGCTCCAAGCCATATACTGAGTTTCTAAACCCTCATTTTTATGGTGTAAACCCCTCTTTTGGGGCTCAAAGCTTCATTTTTAGGGTCCACAGCTTTGAGTCTAGAGTTCAGAATTGCCTTTTTATGGCCCAAACCCTCATTTTGAGGGTCCAAACCCCTCTTTTGGGGCTCAAAGCTCCACTTTTACGGTCCACAGCTTTGAGTCTGGAGTTCAGAATTGCCTTTTTATGCCCCAAACCCTCATTTTTGTAGTGTAAACCCCTCTTTTGGGGCTCAAAGCTTCACTTTTAGGGTCCACAGCTTTGATTCTAGACTTCAGAATTGCCTTTTTATGGCCCAAACCCTCATTTTTAGGGTGTAATCCCCTCTTTTGGGGCTCCAAGCTTCATTTTCAGGGTCCACAGCTTGGATTCTAGACTTCAGAATTGCCCTTTTATGGCCCAAACCCTCATTTTTAGGGTCCAAACACCTCCTTTGGGGCTCAAAGCTTCATTTTTAGGGTCCACAGCTTTGAGTCTAGAGTTCAGAACTGCCTTTTTATGGCCCCAACCCTCATTTTGAGGGTGTAAACCCTTCTTTCGGGGCTCAAAGCTTCAGTTTTAGGGTACACACCTTTGATTTTAGAGTTCAAAACTGCCTTTTTACGGCCAAAACCGTCATTTTTGTGGTGTAAACCCCTCTTTTGGGGCTCAAAGCTCCACTTTTAGGGTCCACAGCTTTGAGTCTGGAGTTCAGAATTGCCTTTTTATGGCCCAAACCCTCATTTTTAGCGTCCAAACCCCTCTTTTGGGGCTCAAAGCTTCATTTTTAGGGTCCACAGCTTTGATTCTAGACTTCAGAATTGCCTTTTTTATGGTCCAAACCCTCATTTTTAAGGTCCAAAGGCTCCATTTCAGTTTACAAAGTCTCATTTTTAGAGTCCAAAGCTGCATTTTTAGTTTCTGAAGTCTGATTTTCAGGCTCCAAAGGCTCAGTTTTAGGATAAAGCCAGTCGTTTTTAGGGTCCAAGCCATATACTGAGTTTCCAAACCCTCATTTATAGGGTCCAACGCCTCTTTTGGGGCTCAAAGCTTCATTTTTAGGGTCCACAGCTTGGATTCTAGACTTCAGAATTGCCTTTTTATGGCCCAAACCCTCATTTTTAGGGTCCAAACCCCTCTTTTGGGGCTCAAAGCTTCATTTTTAGGGTCCACAGCTTTGAGTCTAGACTTCAGAATTGCCCTTTTATGGCCCAAACCCTCATTTTTAGCGTCCAAACCCCTCTTTTGGGGCTCAAAGCTTCATTTTCAGGGTCCACAGCTTTGAGTCTAGAGTTCAGAATTGCCTTTTTATGGCCCAAACCCTCATTTTTAGGGTCCAAAGGCTCCATTTCAGTTTACGATGTCTCACTTTAGAGTCCAAAGCTGCATTTTTAGTTTCTGAAGTCTGATTTTCAAGCTCCAAAGGCTCAGTTTTAGGATAAAGCCAGTCGTTTTTAGGGTCCAAGCCATATACTGAGTTTCCAAACCCTCATTTATAGTGTCCAACCCCTCTTTTGGGGCTCAAAGCTTCATTTTTAGGGTCCATAGCTTTGAGTCTAGAGTTCAGAATTGCCTTTTTATGGCCCAAACCCTCATTTTTAGCGTCCAAACCCCTCTTTTGGGGCTCCAAGCTTCATTTTCAGGGTCCACAGCTCTGAGTCTAGATTTCAGAATTGCCTTTTTATGGCCCAAACCCTCATTTTTAGGGTCCAAAGGCTCCATTTCAGTTTACAAATCTCATTTTTAGAGTCCAAAGCTGCATTTTTAGTTTCTGAAGTCTGATTTTCAGGCTCCAAAGGCTCAGTTTTAGGATAAAGCCAGTCATTTTTAGGGTCCAAGCCATATACTGAGTTTCCAAACCCTCATTTATAGGGTCCAACCCCTCTTTTGGGGCTCAAAGCTTCATTTTTAGGGTCCACAGCTTGGATTCTAGACTTCAGAATTGCCTTTTTATGGCCCAAACCCTCATTTTTAGGGTCCAAACCCCTCTTTTGGGGCTCCAAGCTTCATTTTTAGGGTCCACAGCTTTGAGTCTAGACTTCAGAATTGCCTTTTTTATGGCCCAAACCCTCATTTTTAGCGTCCAAACCCCTCTTTTGGGGCTCAAAGCTTCATTTTTAGGGTCCACAGCTTTGAGTCTAGAGTTCAGAATTGCCTTTTTATGGCCCAAACCCTCATTTTTAGGGTCCAAAGGCTCCATTTCAGTTTACGATGTCTTACTTTAGAGTCCAAAGCTGCATTTTTAGTTTCTGAAGTCTGATTTTCAGGCTCCAAAGGCTCAGTTTTAGGATAAAGCCAGTCGTTTTTAGGGTCCAAGCCATATACTGAGTTTCCAAACCCTCATTTATAGGGTCCAACCCCTCTTTTGGGGCTCAAAGCTTCATTTTTAGGGTCCATAGCTTTGAGTCTAGAGTTCAGAATTGCCTTTTTATGGCCCAAACCCTCATTTTTAGCGTCCAAACCCCTCTTTTGGGGCTCCAAGCTTCATTTTCAGGGTCCACAGCTCTGAGTCTAGATTTCAGAATTGCCTTTTTATGGCCCAAACCCTCATTTTTAGGGTCCAAAGGCTCCATTTCAGTTTACAAATCTCATTTTTAGAGTCCAAAGCTGCATTTTTAGTTTCTGAAGTCTGATTTTCAGGCTCCAAAGGCTCAGTTTTAGGATAAAGCCAGTCGTTTTTAGGGTCCAAGCCATATACTGAGTTTCCAAACCCTCATTTATAGGGTCCAACGCCTCTTTTGGGGCTCAAAGCTTCATTTTTAGGGTCCACAGCTTGGATTCTAGACTTCAGAATTGCCTTTTTATGGCCCAAACCCTCATTTTTAGGGTCCAAACCCCTCTTTTGGGGCTCCAAGCTTCATTTTTAGGGTCCACAGCTTTGAGTCTAGACTTCAGAATTGCCCTTTTATGGCCCAAACCCTCATTTTTAGCGTCCAAACCCCTCTTTTGGGGCTCAAAGCTTCATTTTTAGGGTCCACAGCTTTGAGTCTAGACTTCAGAATTGCCCTTTTATGGCCTAAACCCTCATTTTTAGGGTCCAAACACCTCCTTTGGGGCTCAAAGCTTCATTTTTAGGGTCCACACCTTTGATTTTAGAGTTCAAAACTGCCTTTTTACGGCCAAAACCGTCATTTTTGTGGTGTAAACCCCTGTTTTGGGGCTCAAAACTCCACTTCTAGGGTCTACAGCTTTGAGTCTGGAGTTCAGAATTGCCTTTTTATGGCCCAAACCCTCATTTTTAGCGTCCAAACCCCTCTTTTGGGGCTCAAAGCTCCACTTTTAGGGTCCACAGCTTGGATTCTAGACCTCAGAATTGCCTTTTTTATGGCCCAAACCCTTATTTTTATTGTGTAAACCCCTCTTTTGGGGCTCAAAGCTTCATTTTCAGGGTCCACAGCTTTGAGTCTAGACTTCAGAATTGCCTTTTTATGGTCCAAACCCTCATTTTTAAGGTCCAAAGGCTCCATTTCAGTTTACGAAGTCTCAGTTTAGAGTCCAAAGCTGCATTTTTAGTTTCTGAAGTCTGATTTTCAGGCTCCAAAGGCTCAGTTTTAGGATAAAGCCAGTCGTTTTTAGGCTCCAAGCCATATACTGAGTTTCCAAACCCTCATTTTTACGGTCTAACCCCTCTTCTGGGGCTCAAAGCTTCATTTTTAGGGTCCACAGCTTTGAGTCTAGACTTCAGAACTGCCTTTTTATGGCCCAAACCCTCATTTTGAGGGTGTAAACCCTTCTTTCGGGGCTCAAAGCTTCATTTTTAGGGTACACACCTTTGATTTTAGAGTTCTAAACTGCCTTTTTACGGCCAAAACCGTCATTTTTGTGGTGTAAACCCCTCTTTTGGGGCTCAAAGCTCCACTTTTAGGGTCCACAGCTTTGAGTCTGGAGTTCAGAATTGCCTTTTTATGGCCCAAACCCTCATTTTTAGGGTCCAAACCCCTCTTTTGGGGCTCCAAGCTTCATTTTTAGGGTCCACAGCTTTGAGTCTAGACTTCAGAATTGCCTTTTTTATGGTCCAAACCCTCATTTTTAAGGTCCAAAGGCTCCATTTCAGTTTACAAAGTCTCATTTTTAGAGTCCAAAGCTGCATTTTTAGTTTCTGAAGTCTGATTTTCAGGCTCCAAAGGCTCAGTTTTAGGATAAAGCCAGTCGTTTTTAGGGTCCAAGCCATATACTGAGTTTCCAAACCCTCATTTATAGGGTCCAACCCCTCTTTTGGGGCTCAAAGCTTCATTTTTAGGGTCCACAGCTTGGATTCTAGAGTTCAGAATTGCCTTTTTATGGCCCAGACCCTCATTTTTAGGGTCCAAACCCCTCTTTTGGGGCTCAAAGCTTCATTTTTAGGGTCCACAGCTTTGAGTCTAGACTTCAGAATTGCCCTTTTATGGCCCAAACCCTCATTTTTAGCGTCCAAACCGCTCTTTTGGGGCTCAAAGCTTCATTTTTAGGGTCCACAGCTTTGAGTCTAGACTTCAGAATTGCCTTTTTATGGCCCAAACCCTCATTTTTATGGTGTAAACCCCTCTTTTGGGGCTCAAAGCTTCATTTTCAGGGTCCACAGCTTTGAGTCTAGACTTCAGAATTGCCTTTTTATGGTCCAAACCCTCATTTTTAGGGTCCAAAGGCTGCATTTCAGTTTACGATGTCTCAGTTTAGAGTCCAAAGCTGCATTTTTAGTTTCTGAAGTCTGATTTTCAGGCTCCAAAGGCTCAGTTTTATGATAAAGCCAGTCGTTTTTAGGGTAAAAGCCATATACTGAGTTTCCAAACCCTCATTTATAGGGTCCAACCCCTCTTCTGGGGCTCAAAGCTTCATTTTTAGGGTCCACAGCTTTGAGTCTAGACTTCAGAATTGCACTTTTATGGCCTAAACCCTCATTTTTAGGGTCCAAACACCTCCTTTGGGGCTCAAAGCTTCATTTTTAGGGTCCACAGCTTTGAGTCTAGACTTCAGAACTGCCTTTTTATGGCCCAAACCCTCATTTTGAGGATGTAAACCCTTCTTTCGGGGCTCAAAGCTTCATTTTTAGGGTACACACCTTTGATTTTAGAGTTCAAAACTGCCTTTTTACGGCCAAAACCGTCATTTTTGTGCTGTAAACCCCTGTTTTGGGGCTCAAAACTCCACTTCTAGGGTCTACAGCTTTGAGTCTGGAGTTCAGAATTGCCTTTTTATGGCCCAAACCCTCATTTTTAGCGTCCAAACCCCTCTTTTGGGGCTCAAAGCTTCATTTTTAGGGTCCACAGCTTGGATTCTAGACCTCAGAATTGCCTTTTTTATGGCCCAAACCCTCAATTTTAGGGTGTAAACCCCTCTTTTGGGGCTCAAAGCTTCATTTTCAGGGTCCACAGCTTTGAGTCTAGACTTCAGAATTGCCTTTTTATGGTCCAAACCCTCATTTTTAAGGTCCAAAGGCTCCATTTCAGTTTACGAAGTCTCAGTTTAGAGTCCAAAGCTGCATTTTTAGTTTCTGAAGTCTGATTTTCAGGCTCCAAAGGCTCAGTTTTAGGATCCAGCCAGTCGTTTTTAGGCTCCAAGCCATATACTGAGTTTCCAAACCCTCATTTTTACGGTCTAACCCCTCTTCTGGGGCTCAAAGCTTCATTTTTAGGGTCCACAGCTTTGAGTCTAGACTTCAGAATTGCCCTTTTATGGCCCAAACCCTCATTTTTAGGGTCCAAACACCTCCTTTGGGGCTCAAAGCTTCATTTTTAGGGTCCACAGCTTTGAGTCTAGAGTTCAGAACTGCCTTTTTATGGCCCCAACCCTCATTTTGAGGGTGTAAACCCTTCTTTCGGGGCTCAAAGCTTCATTTTTAGGGTACACACCTTTGATTTTAGAGTTCAAAACTGCCTTTTTACGGCCAAAACCGTCATTTTTGTGGTGTAAACCCCTCTTTTGGGGCTCAAAGCTCCACTTTTAGGGTCCACAGCTTTGAGTCTGGAGTTCAGAATTGCCTTTTTATGGCCCAAACCCTCATTTTTAGCGTCCAAACCCCTCTTTTGGGGCTCAAAGCTTCATTTTTAGGGTCCACAGCTTTGATTCTAGACTTCAGAATTGCCTTTTTTATGGTCCAAACCCTCATTTTTAAGGTCCAAAGGCTCCATTTCAGTTTACAAAGTCTCATTTTTAGAGTCCAAAGCTGCATTTTTAGTTTCTGAAGTCTGATTTTCAGGCTCCAAAGGCTCAGTTTTAGGATAAAGCCAGTCGTTTTTAGGGTCCAAGCCATATACTGAGTTTCCAAACCCTCATTTATAGGGTCCAACGCCTCTTTTGGGGCTCAAAGCTTCATTTTTAGGGTCCACAGCTTGGATTCTAGACTTCAGAATTGCCTTTTTATGGCCCAAACCCTCATTTTTAGGGTCCAAACCCCTCTTTTGGGGCTCCAAGCTTCATTTTTAGGGTCCACAGCTTTGAGTCTAGACTTCAGAATTGCTCTTTTATGGCCCAAACCCTCATTTTTAGCGTCCAAACCCCTCTTTTGGGGCTCAAAGCTTCATTTTCAGGGTCCACAGCTTTGAGTCTAGAGTTCAGAATTGCCTTTTTATGGCCCAAACCCTCATTTTTAGGGTCCAAAGGCTCCATTTCAGTTTACGATGTCTCACTTTAGAGTCCAAAGCTGCATTTTTAGTTTCTGAAGTCTGATTTTCAAGCTCCAAAGGCTCAGTTTTAGGATAAAGCCAGTCGTTTTTAGGGTCCAAGCCATATACTGAGTTTCCAAACCCTCATTTATAGGGTCCAACCCCTCTTTTGGGGCTCAAAGCTTCATTTTTAGGGTCCATAGCTTTGAGTCTAGAGTTCAGAATTGCCTTTTTATGGCCCAAACCCTCATTTTTAGCGTCCAAACCCCTCTTTTGGGGCTCCAAGCTTCATTTTCAGGGTCCACAGCTCTGAGTCTAGATTTCAGAATTGCCTTTTTATGGCCCAAACCCTCATTTTTAGGGTCCAAAGGCTCCATTTCAGTTTACAAATCTCATTTTTAGAGTCCAAAGCTGCATTTTTAGTTTCTGAAGTCTGATTTTCAGGCTCCAAAGGCTCAGTTTTAGGATAAAGCCAGTCGTTTTTAGGGTCCAAGCCATATACTGAGTTTCCAAACCCTCATTTATAGGGTCCAACGCCTCTTTTGGGGCTCAAAGCTTCATTTTTAGGGTCCACAGCTTGGATTCTAGACTTCAGAATTGCCTTTTTATGGCCCAAACCCTCATTTTTAGGGTCCAAACCCCTCTTTTGGGGCTCCAAGCTTCATTTTTAGGGTCCACAGCTTTGAGTCTAGACTTCAGAATTGCCTTTTTTATGGCCCAAACCCTCATTTTTAGCGTCCAAACCCCTCTTTTGGGGCTCAAAGCTTCATTTTTAGGGTCCACAGCTTTGAGTCTAGAGTTCAGAATTGCCTTTTTATGGCCCAAACCCTCATTTTTAGGGTCCAAAGGCTCCATTTCAGTTTACGATGTCTTACTTTAGAGTCCAAAGCTGCATTTTTAGTTTCTGAAGTCTGATTTTCAGGCTCCAAAGGCTCAGTTTTAGGATAAAGCCAGTCGTTTTTAGGGTCCAAGCCATATACTGAGTTTCCAAACCCTCATTTATAGGGTCCAACCCCTCTTTTGGGGCTCAAAGCTTCATTTTTAGGGTCCATAGCTTTGAGTCTAGAGTTCAGAATTGCCTTTTTATGGCCCAAACCCTCATTTTTAGCGTCCAAACCCCTCTTTTGGGGCTCCAAGCTTCATTTTCAGGGTCCACAGCTCTGAGTCTAGATTTCAGAATTGCCTTTTTATGGCCCAAACCCTCATTTTTAGGGTCCAAAGGCTCCATTTCAGTTTACAAATCTCATTTTTAGAGTCCAAAGCTGCATTTTTAGTTTCTGAAGTCTGATTTTCAGGCTCCAAAGGCTCAGTTTTAGGATAAAGCCAGTCGTTTTTAGGGTCCAAGCCATATACTGAGTTTCCAAACCCTCATTTATAGGGTCCAACGCCTCTTTTGGGGCTCAAAGCTTCATTTTTAGGGTCCACAGCTTGGATTCTAGACTTCAGAATTGCCTTTTTATGGCCCAAACCCTCATTTTTAGGGTCCAAACCCCTCTTTTGGGGCTCAAAGCTTCATTTTTAGGGTCCACAGCTTTGAGTCTAGACTTCAGAATTGCCCTTTTATGGCCCAAACCCTCATTTTTAGCGTCCAAACCCCTCTTTTGGGGCTCAAAGCTTCATTTTTAGGGTCCACAGCTTTGAGTCTAGACTTCAGAATTGCCCTTTTATGGCCTAAACCCTCATTTTTAGGGTCCAAACACCTCCTTTGGGGCTCAAAGCTTCATTTTTAGGGTCCACAGCTTTGAGTCTAGACTTCAGAACTGCCTTTTTATGGCCCAAACCCTCATTTTGAGGATGTAAACCCTTCTTTCGGGGCTCAAAGCTTCATTTTTAGGGTACACACCTTTGATTTTAGAGTTCAAAACTGCCTTTTTACGGCCAAAACCGTCATTTTTGTGGTGTAAACCCCTGTTTTGGGGCTCAAAACTCCACTTCTAGGGTCTACAGCTTTGAGTCTGGAGTTCAGAATTGCCTTTTTATGGCCCAAACCCTCATTTTTAGCGTCCAAACCCCTCTTTTGGGGCTCAAAGCTCCACTTTTAGGGTCCACAGCTTGGATTCTAGACCTCAGAATTGCCTTTTTTATGGCCCAAACCCTTATTTTTATGGTGTAAACCCCTCTTTTGGGGCTCAAAGCTTCATTTTCAGGGTCCACAGCTTTGAGTCTAGACTTCAGAATTGCCTTTTTATGGTCCAAACCCTCATTTTTAAGGTCCAAAGGCTCCATTTCAGTTTACGAAGTCTCAGTTTAGAGTCCAAAGCTGCATTTTTAGTTTCTGAAGTCTGATTTTCAGGCTCCAAAGGCTCAGTTTTAGGATAAAGCCAGTCGTTTTTAGGCTCCAAGCCATATACTGAGTTTCCAAACCCTCATTTTTACGGTCTAACCCCTCTTCTGGGGCTCAAAGCTTCATTTTTAGGGTCCACAGCTTTGAGTCTAGACTTCAGAATTGCCCTTTTATGGCCCAAACCCTCATTTTTAGGGTCCAAACACCTCCTTTGGGGCTCAAAGCTTCATTTTTAGGGTCCACAGCTTTGAGTCTAGAGTTCAGAACTGCCTTTTTATGGCCCAAACCCTCATTTTGAGGGTGTAAACCCTTCTTTCGGGGCTCAAAGCTTCATTTTTAGGGTACACACCTTTGATTTTAGAGTTCTAAACTGCCTTTTTACGGCCAAAACCGTCATTTTTGTGGTGTAAACCCCTCTTTTGGGGCTCAAAGCTCCACTTTTAGGGTCCACAGCTTTGAGTCTGGAGTTCAGAATTGCCTTTTTATGGCCCAAACCCTCATTTTTATGGTGTAAACCCCTCTTTTGGGGCTCAAAGCTTCATTTTTAGGGTCCACAGCTTTGAGTCTAGAGTTCAGAATTGCCTTTTTTATGGTCCAAACCCTCATTTTTAAGGTCCAAAGGCTCCATTTCAGTTTACAAAGTCTCATTTTTAGAGTCCAAAGCTGCATTTTTAGTTTCTGAAGTCTGATTTTCAGGCTCCAAAGGCTCAGTTTTAGGATAAAGCCAGTCGTTTTTAGGGTCCAAGCCATATACTGAGTTTCCAAACCCTCATTTATAGGGTCCAACCCCTCTTTTGGGGCTCAAAGCTTCATTTTTAGGGTCCACAGCTTGGATTCTAGAGTTCAGAATTGCCTTTTTATGGCCCAGACCCTCATTTTTAGGGTCCAAACCCCTCTTTTGGGGCTCAAAGCTTCATTTTTAGGGTCCACAGCTTTGAGTCTAGACTTCAGAATTGCCCTTTTATGGCCCAAACCCTCATTTTTAGCGTCCAAACCCCTCTTTTGGGGCTCAAAGCTTCATTTTTAGGGTCCACAGCTTTGAGTCTAGACTTCAGAATTGCCTTTTTATGGCCCAAACCCTCATTTTTAGGGTCCAAAGGCTCCATTTCAGTTTACGATGTCTCACTTTAGAGTCCAAAGCTGCATTTTTAGTTTCTGAAGTCTGATTTTCAGGCTCCAAAGGCTCAGTTTTAGGATAAAGCCAGTCGTTTTTAGGGTCCAAGCCATATACTGAGTTTCCAAACCCTCATTTATAGGGTCCAACGCCTCTTTTGGGGCTCAAAGCTTCATTTTTAGGGTCCACAGCTTTGAGTCTAGACTTCAGAATTGCCCTTTTATGGCCCAAACCCTCATTTTTAGCGTCCAAACCCCTCTTTTGGGGCTCCAAGCTTCATTTTCAGGGTCCACAGCTCTGAGTCTAGATTTCAGAATTGCCTTTTTATGGCCCAAACCCTCATTTTTAGGGTCCAAAGGCTCCATTTCAGTTTACAAATCTCATTTTTAGAGTCCAAAGCTGCATTTTTAGTTTCTGAAGTCTGATTTTCAGGCTCCAAAGGCTCAGTTTTAGGATAAAGCCAGTCGTTTTTAGGGTCCAAGCCATATACTGAGTTTCCAAACCCTCATTTATAGGGTCCAACGCCTCTTTTGGGGCTCAAAGCTTCATTTTTAGGGTCCACAGCTTTGAGTCTAGACTTCAGAATTGCCCTTTTATGGCCCAAACCCTCATTTTTAGCGTCCAAACCCCTCTTTTGGGGCTCCAAGCTTCATTTTTAGGGTCCACAGCTTTGAGTCTAGACTTCAGAATTGCCCTTTTATGGCCCAAACCCTCATTTTTAGCGTCCAAACCCCTCTTTTGGGGCTCAAAGCTTCATTTTCAGGGTCCACAGCTTTGAGTCTAGACTTCAGAATTGCCCTTTTATGGCCTAAACCCTCATTTTTAGGGTCCAAACACCTCCTTTGGGGCTCAAAGCTTCATTTTTAGGGTCCACAGCTTTGAGTCTAGACTTCAGAACTGCCTTTTTATGGCCCAAACCCTCATTTTGAGGATGTAAACCCTTCTTTCGGGGCTCAAAGCTTCATTTTTAGGGTACACACCTTTGATTTTAGAGTTCAAAACTGCCTTTTTACGGCCAAAACCGTCATTTTTGTGGTGTAAACCCCTGTTTTGGGGCTCAAAACTCCACTTCTAGGGTCTACAGCTTTGAGTCTGGAGTTCAGAATTGCCTTTTTATGGCCCAAACCCTCATTTTTAGCGTCCAAACCCCTCTTTTGGGGCTCAAAGCTCCACTTTTAGGGTCCACAGCTTGGATTCTAGACCTCAGAATTGCCTTTTTTATGGCCCAAACCCTTATTTTTATGGTGTAAACCCCTCTTTTGGGGCTCAAAGCTTCATTTTCAGGGTCCACAGCTTTGAGTCTAGACTTCAGAATTGCCTTTTTATGGTCCAAACCCTCATTTTTAAGGTCCAAAGGCTCCATTTCAGTTTACGAAGTCTCAGTTTAGAGTCCAAAGCTGCATTTTTAGTTTCTGAAGTCTGATTTTCAGGCTCCAAAGGCTCAGTTTTAGGATAAAGCCAGTCGTTTTTAGGCTCCAAGCCATATACTGAGTTTCCAAACCCTCATTTTTACGGTCTAACCCCTCTTCTGGGGCTCAAAGCTTCATTTTTAGGGTCCACAGCTTTGAGTCTAGACTTCAGAATTGCCCTTTTATGGCCCAAACCCTCATTTTTAGGGTCCAAACACCTCCTTTGGGGCTCAAAGCTTCATTTTTAGGGTCCACAGCTTTGAGTCTAGAGTTCAGAACTGCCTTTTTATGGCCCAAACCCTCATTTTGAGGGTGTAAACCCTTCTTTCGGGGCTCAAAGCTTCATTTTTAGGGTACACACCTTTGATTTTAGAGTTCTAAACTGCCTTTTTACGGCCAAAACCGTCATTTTTGTGGTGTAAACCCCTCTTTTGGGGCTCAAAGCTCCACTTTTAGGGTCCACAGCTTTGAGTCTGGAGTTCAGAATTGCCTTTTTATGGCCCAAACCCTCATTTTTAGGGTCCAAACCCCTCTTTTGGGGCTCCAAGCTTCATTTTTAGGGTCCACAGCTTTGAGTCTAGACTTCAGAATTGCCTTTTTTATGGTCCAAACCCTCATTTTTAAGGTCCAAAGGCTCCATTTCAGTTTACAAAGTCTCATTTTTAGAGTCCAAAGCTGCATTTTTAGTTTCTGAAGTCTGATTTTCAGGCTCCAAAGGCTCAGTTTTAGGATAAAGCCAGTCGTTTTTAGGGTCCAAGCCATATACTGAGTTTCCAAACCCTCATTTATAGGGTCCAACGCCTCTTTTGGGGCTCAAAGCTTCATTTTTAGGGTCCACAGCTTGGATTCTAGAGTTCAGAATTGCCTTTTTATGGCCCAGACCCTCATTTTTAGGGTCCAAACCCCTCTTTTGGGGCTCAAAGCTTCATTTTTAGGGTCCACAGCTTTGAGTCTAGACTTCAGAATTGCCCTTTTATGGCCCAAACCCTCATTTTTAGCGTCCAAACCCCTCTTTTGGGGCTCAAAGCTTCATTTTTAGGGTCCACAGCTTTGAGTCTAGAGTTCAGAATTGCCTTTTTATGGCCCAAACCCTCATTTTTAGGGTCCAAAGGCTCCATTTCAGTTTACGATGTCTCACTTTAGAGTCCAAAGCTGCATTTTTAGTTTCTGAAGTCTGATTTTCAGGCTCCAAAGGCTCAGTTTTAGGATAAAGCCAGTCGTTTTTAGGGTCCAAGCCATATACTGAGTTTCCAAACCCTCATTTATAGGGTCCAACCCCTCTTTTGGGGCTCAAAGCTTCATTTTTAGGGTCCATAGCTTTGAGTCTAGAGTTCAGAATTGCCTTTTTATGGCCCAAACCCTCATTTTTAGCGTCCAAACCCCTCTTTTGGGGCTCCAAGCTTCATTTTCAGGGTCCACAGCTCTGAGTCTAGATTTCAGAATTGCCTTTTTATGGCCCAAACCCTCATTTTTAGGGTCCAAAGGCTCCATTTCAGTTTACAAATCTCATTTTTAGAGTCCAAAGCTGCATTTTTAGTTTCTGAAGTCTGATTTTCAGGCTCCAAAGGCTCAGTTTTAGGATAAAGCCAGTCGTTTTTAGGGTCCAAGCCATATACAGAGTTTCCAAACCCTCATTTATAGGGTCCAACCCCTCTTTTGGGGCTCAAAGCTTCATTTTTAGGGTCCACAGCTTGGATTCTAGACTTCAGAATTGCCTTTTTATGGCCCAAACCCTCATTTTTAGGGTCCAAACCCCTCTTTTGGGGCTCCAAGCTTCATTTTTAGGGTCCACAGCTTTGAGTCTAGACTTCAGAATTGCCTTTTTTATGGCCCAAACCCTCATTTTTAGCGTCCAAACCCCTCTTTTGGGGCTCAAAGCTTCATTTTTAGGGTCCACAGCTTTGAGTCTAGAGTTCAGAATTGCCTTTTTATGGCCCAAACCCTCATTTTTAGGGTCCAAAGGCTCCATTTCAGTTTACGATGTCTCACTTTAGAGTCCAAAGCTGCATTTTTAGTTTCTGAAGTCTGATTTTCAGGCTCCAAAGGCTCAGTTTTAGGATAAAGCCAGTCGTTTTTAGGGTCCAAGCCATATACTGAGTTTCCAAACCCTCATTTATAGGGTCCAACCCCTCTTTTGGGGCTCAAAGCTTCAATTTTAGGGTCCATAGCTTTGAGTCTAGAGTTCAAAACTGCCTTTTTACGGCCAAAACCGTCATTTTTAGCGTCCAAACCCCTCTTTTGGGGCTCAAAGCTCCACTTTTACGGTCCTCAGCTTTGAGTCTGGAGTTCAGAACTGCCTTTTTATGGCCCAAACCCTCATTTTTAGGGTGTAATCCCCTCTTTTGGGGCTCCAAGCTTCATTTTCAGGGTCCACAGCTTTGATTCTAGACTTCAGAATTGCCTTTTTATGGTCCAAACCCTCATTTTTAAGGTCCAAAGGCTCCATTTCAGTTTACGAAGTCTCAGTTTAGAGTCCAAAGCTGCATTTTTAGTTTCTGAAGTCTGATTTTCAGGCTCCAAAGGCTCAGTTTTAGGATCCAGCCAGTCGTTTTTAGGCTCCAAGCCATATACTGAGTTTCCAAACCCTCATTTTTACGGTCTAACCCCTCTTCTGGGGCTCAAAGCTTCATTTTTAGGGTCCACAGCTTTGAGTCTAGACTTCAGAATTGCCCTTTTATGGCCCAAACCCTCATTTTTAGCGTCCAAACCCCTCTTTTGGGGCTCAAAGCTTCATTTTTAGGGTCCACAGCTTGGATTCTAGACCTCAGAATTGCCTTTTTTATGGCCCAAACCCTTATTTTTTTGGTGTAAACCCCTCTTTTGGGGCTCAAAGCTTCATTTTCAGGGTCCACAGCTTTGAGTCTAGAGTTCAGAACTGCCTTTTTATGGCCCCAACCCTCATTTTGAGGGTGTAAACCCTTCTTTCGGGGCTCAAAGTTTCATTTTTAGGGTACACACCTTTGATTTTAGAGTTCAAAACTGCCTTTTTACGGCCAAAACCGTCATTTTTGTGGTGTAAACCCCTCTTTTGGGGCTCAAAGCTCCACTTTTAGGGTCCACAGCTTTGAGTCTGGAGTTCAGAATTGCCTTTTTATGGCCCAAACCCTCATTTTTAGCGTCCAAACCCCTCTTTTGGGGCTCCAAGCTTCATTTTTAGGGTCCACAGCTTTGATTCTAGACTTCAGAATTGCCTTTTTTATGGTGCAAACCCTCATTTTTAAGGTCCAAAGGCTCCATTTCAGTTTACAAAGTCTCATTTTTAGAGTCCAAAGCTGCATTTTTAGTTTCTGAAGTCTGATTTTCAGGCTCCAAAGGCTCAGTTTTAGGATAAAGCCAGTCGTTTTTAGGGTCCAAGCCATATACTGAGTTTCCAAACCCTCATTTATAGGGTCCAACCCCTCTTTTGGGGCTCAAAGCTTCATTTTTAGGGTCCACAGCTTGGATTTTAGAGTTCAGAATTGCCTTTTTATGGCCCAGACCCTCATTTTTAGGGTCCAAACCCCTCTTTTGGGGCTCAAAGCTTCATTTTTAGGGTCCACAGCTTTGAGTCTAGACTTCAGAATTGCCCTTTTATGGCCCAAACCCTCATTTTTATGGTGTAAACCCTCTTTTGGGGCTCAAAGCTTCATTTTCAGGGTCCACAGCTTTGAGTCTAGACTTCAGAATTGCCTTTTTATGGTCCAAACCCTCATTTTTAAGGTCCAAAGGCTCCATTTCAGTTTACGAAGTCTCAGTTTAGAGTCCAAAGCTGCATTTTTAGTTTCTGAAGTCTGATTTTCAGGCTCCAAAGGCTCAGTTTTAGGATCCAGCCAGTCGTTTTTAGGCTCCAAGCCATATACTGAGTTTCCAAACCCTCATTTTTACGGTCTAACCCCTCTTCTGGGGCTCAAAGCTTCATTTTTAGGGTCCGCAGCTTTGAGTCTAGACTTCAGAATTGCCCTTTTATGGCCCAAACCCTCATTTTTAGCGTCCAAACCCCTCTTTTGGGGCTCAAAGCTTCATTTTTAGGGTCCACAGCTTGGATTCTAGACCTCAGAATTGCATTTTTTATGGCCCAAACCCTTATTTTTATGGTGTAAACCCCTCTTTTGGGGCTGAAAGCTTCATTTTCAGGGTCCACAGCTTTGAACTAGACTTCAGAATTGCCTTTTTATGGTCCAAACCCTCATTTTTAAGGTCCAAAGGCTCCATTTCAGTTTACGAAGTCTCAGTTTAGAGTCCAAAGCTGCATTTTTAGTTTCTGAAGTCTGATTTTCAGGCTCCAAAGGCTCAGTTTTAGGATCCAGCCAGTCGTTTTTAGGCTCCAAGCCATATACTGAGTTTCCAAACCCTCATTTTTACGGTCTAACCCCTCTTCTGGGGCTCAAAGCTTCATTTTTAGGGTCCACAGCTTTGAGTCTAGACTTCAGAATTGCCCTTTTATGGCCCAAACCCTCATTTTTAGCGTCCAAACCCCTTTTTGGGGCTCAAAGCTTCATTTTTAGGGTCCACAGCTTGGATTCTAGACCTCAGAATTGCCTTTTTTATGGCCCAAACCCTTATTTTTATGGTGTAAACCCCTCTTTTGGGGCTCAAAGCTTCATTTTCAGGGTCCACAGCTTTGAGTCTAGAGTTCAGAACTGCCTTTTTATGGCCCAAACCCTCATTTTGAGGGTGTAAACCCTTCTTTCGGGGCTCAAAGCTTCATTTTTAGGGTCCACAGCTTGGATTCTAGACTTCAGAATTGCCTTTTTCATGGCCCAAACCGTCATTTTTGTGGTGTAAACCCCTCTTTTGGGGCTCAAAGCTCCACTTTTAGGGTCCACAGCTTTGAGTCTGGAGTTCAGAATTGCCTTTTTATGGCCAAAACCCTCATTTTTAGCGTCCAAACCCCTCT